>NC_064044.1:5296746-5660142 GCF_932526225.1 Nematostella vectensis
TAAGAAACGACAAAGTCTGATTGGTCGAGAATGATGGCATTGTATTCTAAGCTGTCACGCTAAATACCTCCATTCTGATTGGCTCAAGATGCGCTCCAGCTCGCCGTAGCCTATCGACCGTTAGCTCCGTCTCCTAATTCTATCCCCCCCCCCCCCCCCCCCCCCCCGCCGGTAGGTTCGACAACAAATGTTGCAAACCCGGGAATAAACACCTGACCTATCAAACCTATAGAATCCAGGCGTAGTAGCTATGGGCGCACGGGGCTCTTATTTAACATAGGATACTTATTTAAAACACAGGACATTTTTCTCAGGTTGCGGGGGAGGGGAGGGATGGTCTGAATCCCCTCTAATCCTGTCATCCTCTCTGGTCACCCTTCTCGTAGCTGTTTACACCTAAAAAAGCTATTTCATTGAAGTTGTAAAGTTCTAAAATGGCCCCCTTTTGTGTTTGTATAACCTTTATTAATAATAGAAAACAAGTAATTGTTTTGCTTTAATTAAAAGTACAAGAGCGGCTTTATCAAAATTAATGGCACTACGATACACTCTTTGTTTTAATAAGAATTTTCAGTTGAGGCTGGGCTGAATATGTTCTTAACGATGTTCTTAACTTTCACTGTATGTGAAAATACAATACCCTATTAATTATTAGGAAGTGAATTGCACAAATTATCAATAGCAATAATATTAAAGGGTGTTATTATGAACACAATTCGATTTTGCATTTTAGAACACATCACACGAACAAAACTTAACATTTTCTGCTGCTATCTCAGCCTCGACTTGTCCTTAGCATGTTCATAAAATTTGCTGAAATCTCAGCAGGACGTTCTTATAAAAAAAGGTGTTATAAAAAATGGTGTATTTGAACAAAATATTACAACACACGCTGTGGTTTCATCCATCAGGTCACCCGCCATCTATATATATCTTAATTGCCTGGGCGGATTAAAGCGTAAATGAGTTGCGGAAATTTGGCTTTAAGCTGTTTGTTTACAAAATTGTTTATCTACATCATTTTCTACTTAAGGTTCTCACTAGGACGTAAGCGTAAGCGTAAGCACAAACGGAAGCGCAAGACAAGTGTGAATTGGTCAAACATAAGCGCAAGCGCAAGAAAATCACGCATAGTTCTTTTGAGCTTATGCTCTAGTGAGAATCGGAAAACTACGTGTGTTCCGCTTGCGCTTACGTCCAAGTGAGAACCTTTACAAAAATACTTGTTAGTGAGGCTGGCTTTACTTGAGCCAAGTAGCGACGAGGTAAATCAACACAAATGCGAGGCTCCACTTGAGACAGGCAGCACAACTTGGTGAAGGCGCTTTAGTAGTAGGTGGTACATATGCTCGATCAACAGTAAACGATGGGTCAAAGATCACCGTCTTTGTGAACCTGGGCAAGCGCACTTTAAAACACGTTTTGCCTGCCTTGATGTCGACTGTTGGTGCAGTAATTTTTTTGTCCATGTCGTCATTCTTAACCTTTAGTTTTCAGAAAGAGAGATTGTTCATTGGAACATCAGGTATTTGAGGGGGGAGGGATGAGCAAAGTCTTAGCAAGGTCACGTGACGGTTTTGTGGTGCTTATACAGGCCCGTACCCAGTTTTTTTCTTGGGGGGGGGGGGGGGGGGTGCGAAATGCGAAAACGTGGAACTATTTTTTTCCCGGGGTGTGGTGGGAGGGAGGTCTTCTGATAAAAATCTAAAAATATAACCACTCCCGGAAGAACAAAAAGGGATTTTTTTTACGCCATTGCAGTATCTCTACCGGACGTTTATTCTCGGATTTGGCAACAAAAATGTTTGATTTATGACATACCAGAGTGATCTAGAATGCTTTTTTTTGTTTAATTCGCTTATGCTTTATAGTTTTGTCTACAAATAGCTCGTCTATTTCAAAACCAGAAATTGAATTTCCGCTGTTGTTGGGGGAGTGCGAATGCACCCCTTGCCCAGGGTACGGGCCTACTTATGATTATGATGATGACGGCGATTATGATAGACTCAGTGCTACTAGGGCATGGCTCCAAGACCGGATTGGGGGTGGGTTTTAACTCATAAAAGTTCGTGATTATTTTACCTTCGTAACGATTTTGGAATTTTGGAACAGACACTATGAAGACAAAGAAAAAAGGCAGCCCAAGGGGGGGGGGGGGGGGTTAGCCCCCCCCCCCCACTACTGCGTTGTTCTTGATTAAGTTCCCTAATAGTGATGTAAATAGGATGTTTAGGAGATGTATTGGCTGCTTACCCAGTAAGGAATGTCCATCATGATATTTCCAAAGTTGTATCGCGTCGCCTTGTTCTTCCCTTTGGGTCCTTTCTCTCCAGCCGGGTAATTAACCAACGTACCGCTAGTAGCGGCTTGAATACAAAATGTTGTGTCGAGGTAGCTTCCTGTCTGTATTTTTCCTTCTTTATCCGGGCAAGCTTCCTGGTATCCACAGAAACCCCAGTCTTCCACCTAAACGAAATTGCGTATTATTTTGAATCTTCGAGTTTTTGGTATTCCAAAAATGGCATTAGTACGAGGTACATTCTTCGTAATTGCGTTATGCTTGTTTGTACAAATCTAAGCGTCTTATACTTTCTTCATTTTAGAATGCAGCGGATTCTCTGTATGATCGTGAAATTGGGTGAAATTCAGGTTTGACGTTCTCATAGAAAAAGAGTGTTTCACATTTTTCCGTCTGCATACTGTCATCCTATTTGCTCCATTTCCCATTTTCCGCTGATTTGTTCATAAGAAAATCAAAGTTGTTTGTTTGTTTGTAAACACAACCAACTCGTGAATAAAATCCCGTTATCGCACTTTTTATGAAGTAAACTATAATAATAATGATAATAATCATAATAATGATAGATAATTATAGAAGTAATGGTATTGCTTACTCTGAAATTAAGCTTAACAGTTCCTTTTTCCACCACCACCTCTTCGTCTCCCCAAATAAAGGAACCATTCTCCTTAAAAATGTAGATTTGGAGAACGAGTGTCGTTGTTCGATTCTTCATTTCGATTTTAAATGTCAGATTAAAGCAGATTGCACTTATGTTCTGTTGACAAGAATATAAAAAACCATTGTACTTTTTAGCAAACAAGACAGGGTAATAAAACAATGCATCATGTCAGCAATAAGCAATTCCACCAGTGTACTCTTCCGTCGGCAGGGCCGTAGCAGGCCTCGAAATATTGGGGGGGGGGGGGGGGGGGCACAACAGGTACACATATTCAGGCTCGTACCAAGGATTATTATTATTTTTTTTTTTTTGGGGGGGGGGTGCGAAATCCGAAAAAGTGGACCTAATTTTTTTTTGGGGGGGAGGCCTAATTTTTCCGGGGGGGGGGGGGGGTGAATGAGTTTTACGTATAGGCACACAAACGTACAGGCACACAAACTTACAGGTACACAAACGTACAGGCACACAAACGTGCATGCACAAAAAACGTACTGGCACACAAACGTACTGGAACACAAACGTACCGGCGTACAGACGAACAAGAAATTCGAAGCTTTATCAGTGAAGAAAACCCTTAAAAAAAATTTGAAACAGATTTTTTAGCTTACCTGGAATAGCACATCAGTTTGGTCGCCAATCTTGAACAATGTCTCGTTAAAAAAGTTGCGGAGACTGTGTGTCTGTTCCACGACATTGCCAGCGCTGTCGACCTGGTATGAACAGCATCAATTGTTTTAGCATTGACTCCATATTTCAGCGCACAGTTGCTTGTATTTTGTTACTAGAAACACATTTTTTTAGCGGAACCAGCGCGGCCGAGCGCGAGGCTCCATAGGTATAGAAATATGGTATAGACTTGGTGGTCATCGCGCGGGTACCCTGTGTGTCACAATCCATCCATCCATCCAGTCAATCGTGCAAACTCCCAGGCCCCACTCGATCTTACGCTGTTGAAAACGCGAACACAACCACTAGGCGACAAACATAATAAAGCGACAAAAAAAAACACTGATGTGAGTTTTTGACGATGATTTGTATTGAGAATATGACATTTTCTCATTTATTGTTGTGCTTTTATAATGCTCGTTTGTTCGCTTTTTTTTCCCAAAACCTATCGCTCAAACTAAAACACCGTACCAGCTTTAGTATGAAGTCAAGATGTCATATCAATGTCATTTATCCTTGTTTTGATTGGCTCAAATACCATCTACTTGAATTTTGATTGGCTTGTAATTTTGGCACTTGAATGGCTTTTATTCAACTGACAATCGCCATGAAAATGTTAAATTCGTAAATACTTACTTACAAGTTCTATAACTTCAGTCGTATATTCCTCACGGTAAGTAAGAATTTAACGACAAAAATACGTAGTAGTCTAGCTACTGTATCAATGACACTAAGCTTGTTCGATTTAGAGCGCGCTCTTAGCCAATCAGAATCGACATAGTTAACCCCCCATTATGCGCGTCGACCGGTACAGATCGCTGTTCACGCTTACGTATGACTGTTACCTCATTGAGTTCTTCAAAAGTCACCGTGGATGTTAAATTGCTGAAGGGAATTTTTGCTTCGGGGTTGATTGTTAATATCCCAGAATCCTCGGCCTTTAGTCCAACACCATTCGATAGTATTATTTTCTGAGCTGAAACTGTAAATAAAATATTAGTGTAATGACAGGAGCCCTTCATAAGAAGCTTCCACTGATTGATATCTTTGGTTGATATCTTTGATTGATATCTTTGGTTGATATCTTTGATTGATATCTTTGAGTGATATCTATGAGTGATATCCTTGAGTGAGCCTTTTTACAGACAATGCCGCATCAGGAAAAAATATGCTATCTTCTGCTCATCAAGACACTCCGCGAACTCCTGAGATACATATAAGCCCTATTCTGATTGACCGAATTCCATCATAGCCTTTGATTGGCTAATTCACACGTGTGGATGAGCCAATCAGAAGTCTCGGCTCAAATTCAGTGAGCCAGCTAAAGAAAGCGAGACGCGACGAACCAGCTACAAATCTTCCGAGCCGCCACTTTAAAAATGTCCAAGACATGATGTTTTCCTGTGGATAATCCAATCAGAGTCTCTAATAGAATTCGAGCCAGTCAGAACAGGGCTTATATCTCTCGGGAGTTCGCTGCGGTCTAGAACACGGTTTCGTGATCAAATTTTTTCAACGGATTGTCGAAATCGCTATTGAACTGGTACTTGCTTGAACAAATCGGATATGAATTACTTATAATGCTTGAGTGTCTGGCTTTGTCTGAGTATGGATGTATTTATCATAGAGAGACTAATCGCGCATGCTCAAGAATGACGCTTTTCAGACCGCTGGTCCTCGGCGAGCATGAGTCATCCAGTGGCCATGCTCGTGGATGGTTGAGCGCCCGCAAAGTACGTTGGATCCTCGAGCATGTCCAGTGGCGGACTAAATTGTTTTGGCTAAACAGCTCATTCAAATCCCCGTTAAAGACTATTTTATTTAAGAGTGATTTTCGCAGTTTTTTTCGCAGTGATTTTCGCAGTTCAACCTTCAATAAAAGTCCTTGTTTCATCAGATAATGCTAAATTGACTACTCTTTGAAGTCAAACTTCAAAGTTTTAGACTAGTTTAGACGAGGCAATATTTCTAATTAAAAAAAAAAACTCGAATAACGCGATGTTGTTTTTTGCAAATACACAGCAATGCTTACAAGAACAAATTTTCTATAGTCAATTCGAGAGTATTTATAAAGATAAATTTTATAAAGAGAAAATCTATAAAAAATACCCCTCTTTGAAAGAGGACACAATTCATCTTCTTAACTACTCGCTGCAGCGGCATGGTCAAACTGCGTTTCTGAGGAATTGGAATTTACTCTTACAGGTTGACATACGATCCTATCCTTTACATATCGCCCTAATGCAGATGCAGTGTGTATCTCGGGGCAAGTGTCTAAAAGAATACATATACGTAATTAATATCTAGACGGAGGGAATGTTTCTATGCAAATTTTGCCAGTTTGCACTTGCTGTTGTGCACTGGGCGTAACTAAGTGCTTTGTTGTCAATTTATACTTTTCTTTTGTTCTCTCTTTTCTAATCAAAAACTGGAAAAATATTCACTTGATAGCCATAATTATGCTGTTACTCTATTATAGTGTTTTCTGTATTTTTTTTAACAGAAAATGGCATATTGTTTATACCAAATTATACATAGAAGGCAAGAGGGATTGTGCAATTGTTTATATTGTTTAAGTGTGTGCGTCTCTAGGTGAATACCTTTGTATATAACTTCCTGTTATAGCTTTGTATTAAAACGAAACAATACTGTAAAATATGAGAATAAAATCAAACAGGCTTAACAATTTTTTTCTACAAATGTCTTTTAAAAACTGTGGCCTAAAATTTGTTGCTTTTTAGACTTTTATTGACAGCCAGGTACTTGTAAGAGTCTACTTTAGCTATTCAATATTATACTGTCTGCGAAATCAAGATGTTTGTCTAGATTTCAATGTGTTTTGATGCATTTTTTAATCTGCAAATGAAAACATATTTCTTGCGGCGAGCATTAATCGAAAATAAAATGGAAAGAAGCCAAGTGTTGAAAGCCTAAGAAAGATAGTTCACAGTAGATAAAATGCTGTGTCATACCCACACGAACACATTATCATTGGCTTTGATATAATATGATGATGATAAAAAAAAGATGTAATGATTTGGCTTCATCGAACGGCTCAATATATATATATTTTTTTTACACTGTATTTGATGACGATTCTCCAACCCTGATAGGCGCTCAAAACCAAGTCACCCAAAGCATCCATCTCTTTCGGTTCATTCACTAGCGTGGATTTAGATACTCTCAATAAAACAACATTGGTAAAGCAATATACTTATTAAATCGTGGGTGGTGGATTTTAGAGCTTCCTTTCAGATACAGGGCCGTAGCAGGCCTCGAAATATTGGGGGGGGGGACAATACAGAAACACCAAAAACATATTGGGGGGCACAGCCACGGCCCTACTGGTCATTTTCTTATGATTTTTCAAAATATTGGGGGGGGGGGGGGGCACGTGCCACCACAAAGATGGCTTATGACTGAGACAATATGGTCAAGAGCAGAGAGCTCAGCACAAATGTTGCAAATAGTTGTTAATCATGAGGGAGCAAAGTCGCTCGGTTTGCAAAAGTCCTGTACAATGACATTGGAAAGAATGAATGTGCGAAAATGAGAAACAAACTTCGTTAGAACCCACAGCAGCTTTAAACATACAACTCTCATAATAACTCTGTTTTTTTTCTTACGTGAGCTAATGGCTGCTATAAGAACGAAAATCGCAATTCGTGCCATCTTGAGCGAATCCTTCGTGGCGTCCTGCTAAGAGACCTCGGATCCGGGTGAATAAACCAAAGACTAGATTTCATTTTTTAATATGATTAATGTGACCAATATTGACGATAACCAATGGGAGCCTAGTACGCCCAAGAATGTCCCAAAAAGTGATCAAAACGTGAAATAAAAAGAAGCTATATCAATAACCGATATTCCTTGGCTTTTATTGATCGGATAAAAGAAAATAAAAACGTTTTACTCCATTGTTTTCCCTGCTTTTCAAACACTGCGGTCGCCTAGCCCTCCCGACGTGGGTCACGATCGATATGTTAATTACAAACAGTAAATACAAGCCCTCAAAATTTTATTTATTTTATTTTACTAGCTTTGCTATTAAACATGAGAATTACAAATTTACACGAAAAATAGCAGGGACACCGCAACAGCCAATTACTGCGGGCCCAGTTACAGTAAAACACACGCAAAGAAAGATCCTATGAAAAAATAAACTACATGCAGCCCACTATTGGGACATCTAGCGGTCTTGTTTGGTAACAATTAAGGCATATTATTTTAAAAAAGCGAGGATTGTCCGGATTGTTATTGGTTCTAAGCGCAAATCTTGCAAACAATTTAAGGATAGACAGAACATGAGTTCAATAAGACAGCAGATAGCTTTACATTCCATTGGACGCTTTCTGAGAGGAGGTGGAGTCTACCCATGTCTACCTGGTAGTGATGCTCTTTGTATTTTGTTAGCGGCCAAAATCTGGCCTCAGGTATTTTTAAGGGGTATCCTAGAAAAAATAGGCTTTTCTCTTAGAATTGGTATTTTTTTAGAGCTTCTCTTGTATTTTTTAGGGTAGCAATTTTTAGTGTGCAGGTATTTTTAGGTGTATTATTTGAATCTCTCGACGAGCATCCCTATCACTTTTACCCTGAGGAACCACCCCCCCCCCATCCCCCAACCCAGAAGCTCCGAAATACACGCTACGATTTCGCCGCTTCACGGTTTATTTGAAAGGATATAATTTATAGTAAAAGGCATGACGGGAAGAGGTGTCCGCCCCCCTTTGTTTACGTGGACTTGGTCACGTGGCGTTGATTAAAGGGCATACAACGAGCCCCCTATCCCGAAACACGTTAAAATGCCATATTTTGTTGTTTGAATATGTACTGAGGCCGAAAATGTCAATTTTATTTAAAAGTTGCTTGAATTTTTTTTCCTTTTTCCCAGACAAGAGACCATTCCTTTTTTCCCAGTTAGCATTGGCTACGAATTTCTTTTCCAGCCAGCAGTTTTTGGGCATTCTAGAACATGAATAATTGCCCGTATAACCGTTCGGCATCTGCCCCAGCGTCCCAAAGAATATTCCCAGCACAACTAGTTCGACTCCACAAATTTGCCAGCAGAACCATTAGGGAGGATTTTCTCCCAGCAACCGAGGGGTCTAACATCTTTCCAGCCAGCAAAAAAAAAAAAAAAAAAAAAAAAAAAACGGGCTGCGGAACAGATATTTTGCGGATATTTTCCGTTTTGTGCCCTTGTTGATTGAGAAGCAGAATTTTGACTGAAATACTGAAAATATTCAAACAAACAGCACCAGCAGCTCCATTCTTCGGCCCTGCGTGTTGAGGTCATGGAGGCCTTAAAGGTAACGAACTGACCCAGCCTAGTCCCAGGCGTTCTTATCAGATTTCCTGTAGATGGGATCCCTGTGGGTGGCAAGAGTTGTGACGTCACAGGAGACCGGGTGAGCTCGTCTCAGCCCCCACGCTGCTTCACGGTTTATCTTCCAGCACAGAAAACCCGGTAAGAACGCCTGGTAATAGGCTGGAATAGACCCTAACCCTAAACTATGAATCATAACAGCATATTTATTATAATGTTTTTTGACGTACAAAGGTAAATTTCAGAATTATCGGCGTTACAAGCTTAAAGACTAAATACTACGACACTTTTCCTACATTGAGCCACTTCAGGTGACATCCGTCTACTCAAAAAGCGTCCAAAACAGAAAACGAACTAGAAAACACGAGAAGCCCTGGTTACCACTCTGTCACTGTGATGTAACGTTGATTTGCAAAAAGTTGTTTACCTGCTATTTTTTTTTTTGTTTAATTAGGTCTGTGTTCATCGCTATTTATTACTGGAGCAAAGTGGCGAAAAAAGCCACCAGGAGAAAGGCAACGTTCCACTTCATGGGGTTAGCACCGGCTTTGGTCGTTGTCGGCATTGGAGTCGCGGTAGGTGAGGTATAGTTTATCGAAACTAAGGGATCGAAGATGACCTTGTCCATAAACTTGGGGAATCGCAAGATAAAACACGTCTTGCCTGCAGTTGTAGTCATTTGAGGTTCGGTGATGTTACTCATCATTGTATCTTTCATAATCTGAAACAGAGAACATTTGCTGGTTAATATGTAATTTAAAAAAAAAAGACATAAGTGACATTACCACTCAAGGGATGAAATACATCCCCAAATTATAAGTGATATCACCTAGCTAGGGAAGTTGACGAAGACATTTCCAAACTATAAGTTATGTCACCCCTCTAGGGATGTTGACGAAGACATCTCCAACCTTTAAATGATACCCCCCTCTAGGGATGTCGAGGAAGACATTTCCAAACTATAAGTGATATCCCCCTCTAGGGATGTCGAGGAAGACATCTCCAACCTTTAAATGATACCCCCCTCTAGGGATGTCGAGGAAGACATTTCCAACCTATAAATGATACCCCCTCTAAGGGATGTTGACGAAGACATCTCCAGCCTCTAAATGATACCCCCTCTAAGGGATATCGAGGAAGACATCTCCAAACTATAAGTGATATACCCCCTTTAGGGATGTCGAGGAAGACATCTCCAACCTATAAATGATACCCCCTCTAAGGGATATCGAGGAAGACATTTCCAAACTATAAGTGATATCCCCCTCTAGGGATGTCGAGGAAGACATCTCCAACCTATAAATGATACCCCCCTCTAGGGATGTCGAGGAAGACATCTCCAACCTATAAATGATACCCCCTCTAGGGATATCGAGGAAGACATCTCCAAACTATAAATGATACCCCCCTCTAGGGATATCGAGGAAGACATCTCAAAACTATAAGTGATATCCCCCTCTAGGGATGTCGAGGAAGACATCTCCAACCTATAAATGAAATCCCCCTCTAGGGATGTCGAGGAAGACATCTCCAACCTATAAATGATATCCCCCTCTGCGGATGTGGAGGAATACATCTCCATCTATAAATGATACCCCCTCTAAGGGATGTCGAGGAGTACATCTCCAAACTATAAGTGATATCCCCCTCTTAACTATAAGTGATATCCCCCTATAAACTATAAGTGATTTCCTACCCCAATAGGCATGTCGACGAAGGCATCCCCAAACGCGAAGCGTGCGGCCTTCTTCTTTCCTTTGGGTCCTTTGTCTTGTCCCATGTTCTTCTTCATTCCCTCAGTTTTCCCTTTAAAACATACTGTAGAGTCCAGAAAGAAACCTGTCTCGTTTTTGCCGCCTTTCTGGCAGACAACTTGCTGCCCGCAGAACTTCCAGTTCTCGATCTAAAATAAATGAAAAGAGGGAATCTTAATAATATAAAAATTAATAATAGTTTTGACGGTGATAACGAATATATATATAAGACGATGATGATGGTTCTATTTATGATGTTTATGATGGTGATGACGGTTAAAGTTTTGATGTTGATGATTGTTATGGTTATGATGATAATGACAGTTATAGTTGTGATGGTGATAATTGTTATAGTTTTGATGGTGATGACGAGTATAGTTATGATGGTGATGATTGTTATATTCATGACGGTAATGATGGTTATAATTATGGTGGTGATGATCGTCAATTATGATAATCATAATAATATCACCTATTATGGAACATATTATAAACCTTGATGTTGAACTTGACGGTGCCTGGTTCAACCTCGACTTCCTCGTCACCCCATTCAAATGACCCGTTCTTCTTAAAGATGTAGACTTCAGATGTATATATCGCACCCACATCCGGGATATTTGCCATAAATGTGAAATACTTTGCGTCGATTCCCTATAACAAGAAGATGTCTCAGATTTTTTGCGCTATTTAAACATTCG
Organism: Nematostella vectensis; assembly: GCF_932526225.1. Lineage (NCBI taxonomy): Eukaryota > Metazoa > Cnidaria > Anthozoa > Actiniaria > Edwardsiidae > Nematostella > Nematostella vectensis. Next base: position 5,308,151 of record NC_064044.1, read on the forward strand.
GATGGCCTACAAGGGCACACAGCGGATCTGTTCCGAATCCAGTTTTTTTTTCTGGCTGGGAAGATCTTAGACCCCTCGGTTGTTGGGAAAAAGATCGTCCCGAATGGTTCTGCTTGCAAATTTGCTTAGTCGAACTAGTTGTGCTTGGAATATTTTTGGGCGCTGGAGCGGATGCTTGGGGAAAAAATCGTCCCGACTGGTTATACGGACACTTTTTTATGTGCTAAGATGCATAATCATTGCTGGCTGGAAAAAAACGCCTTACCAATGCTGGCCGGGAAAAAAAGGAATGGTCCCGCCTCCTGGGAAAAGGGAACAGATAATTTTTCCCAGCAAATTTTAAAATGGATATTTTCGGCATCAGAAACCCCCTGGCAGTGACCACCCTCAGTGACATTGCTTTTTTACAATACATACACGGCGGTACTTGATGTGGAGCCTAGCTCTGTTTCGTCTTTATTCGTACCAGTATAGCTGGTGAAAGTTTTTTGATTTTGGGCTAAATAGCTTAATAAACGAAAATATTTAAGGTTATGTCATATCATTTCTTCATAAATGCCTCTAAAGGCCTCGAAATTGTTTGAATTTAGCTTTGAACTCTTATGTAGATACCAGGGATTCATTTGATTGTCCGTGGCCAGGCTTGTGAGCATGGCGAAGCCCCAAGGTTTTACGGAAAGATTTTGGAAAAAAGAAGTCTTTTCAACTAGAAAAAAATGTTGTTACAAAAGAAGATGACCTTTTATTACTTCTTTGGAGCAGACAAACGATCCTAAAATCGGCATTTGTGCAGGTGCGGCGTCTATTTGAGGGTGCGGAGCTGTGAAGGTTGGGTAACTACACCTTCAGCTAAGACACCTCTAATTGTCGCTGTTTCTTTTGAAATGGCGTTCTTACCAAGGTATCTGGTTGGGTTACCTGTGGGTTTAAAGGGTTGTGACGTCACAGCTCCCAAGTCCCTCACGGCCATTAAAAGGAATCCCAAAAAGGGGGCTAGGCTAAGGTCGTTTTAATGTACAACGATAGTGTAACGACCATCATATACAAACAATTACAATTGTTTTGCTTGCCTTTAATTGTTTATCGACAGCATCAGTGAAAGTGAAGTTCAAAGTCGCAAAGTTGTTGAATGAATGTTTCGTACCGCCGCTCATACCAACATCAGAGCCACCTTGGTCGACCTGGGGATTTTAAACATCTTGATAAATGTCCGGGGTATGATTTTCCATATTAAAGCCATATATATGATATAGACAAGAAAATATTTCATCCCTCATGCATAGAAAGTGTTGCCACGAATGCACATAACTTCGTTATCCCATTTTGCTTTACTTGATCCCCTTTCCCCCGTGGAAGCTATGCCTCAGGCAAATATAATACGACAATTGACAGCAAGCATTCGAGCAAGATTAAAATAAATGCGTGGGTCATGCAAAAACTGGTCTTGAACTGGTCTTGGTTGGGCGCCCTGTTGAGACCTCATTTGTCATAACCTGCCACATTTGTCGTAACTGCCACATTTGTCATAACTGCCACATTTTCATAACTGCCACATTTGTCATAAAGTGTGCCACATTTGTCATAACTGCCATAATAATATAAATAAGCGGAGCTCGCGGAGCTTTTCTCATAATTTAGATAAAGATAAAAACTTTACATCAAATTCATCAAAACGTAGAAGTTCAATTAAAATAAATCAAGGCGCAAATCCAGACCTCTGCACCTGTGTACTGTCGGCGCAATTTGTAGTAAAATTGTCACAATTTGTAATACCTGCATTTTGTAATTTGAAATTTGTAACAAAATCATCGGAATTTGTCATAAAAATACTGTCGCAATTTGTGATACACCTCCGTCGCGTTTGTAACATCCAGCTGTATACAAGAGTTATAGCAAATGGATAATGTTATATTTTCAGCTGCATATCTAGTAAGTGTCACCAGCGGAGCGGCATAAGAGCGAATAGTGTTCTCCGTTAATTGATATTATTATTATTGTTATTATTATATTCATCACTTGCTTGCAAACTGCTCCGCGAGCTCCGCCGGCTTATTGACATTATTTTTGTTATTATTACCACCACTTGCTTGCAAGCCGCTCCGCTCCTCTGAGCTCCGCTAATTAACAATGAGACTGCGAGTTCGAGTTTTCTATGGGTCAATAGATAGTCAATGAGGCGCGTAGCGTAGAGTTAACTATTTGACTCATAGAAAACGAGAACGAGTAGTCTAATTGTTTTAGTATAAACCCACTCACATACTACCTTCAAATAAAGGAAGATTTTAATAAACCTCAGTAATAAATAACCGCTTTTGTCGCGAGAAGGCCGGTTTTTTCGCTACAATCAACTTGCGAGATTCGTGATAGTATGTGAGTGGATTTACACTAATTGATATTATGATGGCAGTTATGACAAATGTGGCACACCTTTATGACAAATGTGGCAGGTTATGACAAATGTGGTACACCTTTATGACAAATGTGGCAGTTATGACAAATGTGGCACACCTTTATGACAAATGTGGCAGTTATGACAAATGTGGCACACCTTTATGACAAATGTGGTACACCTTTATGACAAATGTGGCAGTTATGACAAATGTGGCACACCTTTATGACAAATGTGGCAGGTTATGATGTGGCCTCAACACGCCCCTCGTGTGAATAGCGTAATGCGGGACCAGCAATGTTGGAGTTGTTAGGACAACGTATTGGGAGGTGTTATGAAATAGTTCGCCATTTTTGTCTTTGTTTTGTGGTCAAGCGAGCGTGGCGAGGCCTGCAGTGTTAGGTCGTGTTGCTGATGTTTGCACGGGGCTCAAAGGCCTTGGTTAAACTAGGAGACAGGTTGCGCACAATATAGCATGAGACTGACCAACAGAAATGGCTGCACCCGTCACACCAGAGAGCGACAAAAAACACAATCTCTCCATGAAAATAAGCCTTTTCTGACAAAAAAAACTTTTTCTTGCTGATTTATGTTGCGCGCGATGTGTTGCAAGATTAGCTATTGCTTTCATTTGGATTGACAATTCAATGATCAATCGGGAATCCACAAAAAGAAACACAGACTTTGACAAATAGATATATAAAGCTACCTCTTTAAGGTCTTCGTAGGAAACCATGAGGCCGTCACTGGGTGTTTGACCTTTTTTGTGGATCATCATCTTTCCAGATTTCCCCTGGACATTGACGAACATGTCATTCGACTCTTCAGTCTTGTTATCAGCTGCCAATGACACTACAAGAAAAATAATTTTGATGACAGTAGTGAAGGAAAGGCCTTCATTTTCCCCCCAACATTCGTGGTAATATACTATCTTATCCTATACATATAGGAGGGGGCCCAAAAGGCCCTTTCAATGCATTTTCTCCTGTATTTTAGATAATGTCTCATACATTTACTGTATTTTTGGCTGCTAGAAGGGGGGGGGGGGGCACGGCCCCCTGCGACACCCCCTGGCTACGCCCCTGGTTCTAATGCAGATGCATTGCGTGTATTTTGGACAACTGTCTAATTTCTATGTTAACAGCAGGTCAGAGTCGCATTATCGTGCCACTGTTAAAAAGTTTGATGGATAATGCGATGCTAGTACCCCGTTTATTGCGCACGAAATTGAATTAACGAGAAGCTTGACCCAGCGTTTACTGTGGAACAGTATCTTCTAACCACTCTATGGTCGCTCTATGTTCGAACCACTTTATGGTCGCTCTATGATCGAACCACTCTATGGTCGCTCTATGATCGAACCACTCCATGGTCGCTCTATGGTCAAACCACTCTATGGTCGCTCTAAGATCTAACCACTCTATGGTCGCTCTATGATCGAGCCACTCTATGGTCGCTCTATGACCGAACCACTCTATGGTCGCTCTATGATCGAACCAGTCTATGGTCGCTCTATGATCGAACCACTCTATGGTCTACTGGTCGCTGTATGGTCGAACCACTCTATGGTCGCTCTATGATCGAACCATTCTATGGTCGCTCTATGATCAAACCACTCTATGGTCGCTCTATGATCGAACCATTCCATGGTCGCTCTATGGTAGAACCACTCTATGGTCGCTCTAAGATCTAACCACTCTATGGTCGCTCTATGATCGAACCACTCTATGGTCGCTCTATGATCAAACCACTCCATGGTCGCTCTATGATCGAACCACTCTATGGTCGCTCTATGACCGAACCACTCCATGGTCGCTCTTTGACCGAACCACTCCATGGTCGCTCTATGGTCGAACCACTCTATGGTTGCTCTAAGATCTAACCACTCTATGGTCGCTCTATGATCGAACCACTCTATGGTCGCTCTATGATCAAACCACTCTATGGTCGCTCTATGATCGAACCACTGCATGATCGCTCTATGATCGAACCACTCTATGGTCGCTCTATGATCGAACCACTCTATGGTCGCTCTATGATCGAACCACTCTATGGTCGCTCTATGACCGAACCACTCCATGGTCGCTCTATGACCGAACCACTCCATGGTCGCTCTATGATCGAACCACTCCATGGTCGCTCTATGATCGAACCACTCCATGGTCGCTCTATGATCGAACCACTCCATGGTCGCTCTATGATCGAACCACTCTATGGTCGCCCTATGATCGAACCACTCTATGGTCGCCCTATGATCGAACCACTCTATGGTCGCTCTATGATCGAACCAGTCTATGGTCGCTCTATGATCGAACCACTCTATGGTCGCTCTATAATCGAACCACTCCATGGTCGCTCTATGATCGAACCACTCTATGGTCGCTCTATGACCGAACCACTCTATGGTCGCTCTATAATCAAACCACTCTATGGTCGCTCTATGATCGAACCACTCTATGGTCACTCTATGATCGAACCACTCTATGGTCGCTCTATGATCGAACCACTCTATGGTCGCTCTATGATCGAACCACTCTATGATCACTCTATGATCGAACCACTCTATGGTCGTTCTATGATCAAACCACTCCATGGTCGCTATATGATCGAACCACTCTATGGTCGCTCTATGATCGAACCACTTGGTCGCTCTATGATCGAACCACTCTATGGTCGCCCTTTGTTCGAACCACTCTATGGTCACTCTATGTTCGAACCACTCTATGGTCGCCCTATGTTCGAACCACTCCATGGACGCTCTATGATCGAACCACTCTATGGTCGCTCTATGATCGAACCACTCTATGGTCGCCCTATGTTCGAACCACTCTATGGTCGCTCTATGTTCGAACCACTCCATGGACGCTCTATGATCAAACCACTCCATGGTCGCTATAAGATCGAACCACTCTAAAGTCACTCTATGATCGAACCACTCTATGGTCGCTCTATGATCGAACCACTCCATGGTGGCTATATGATTGAACCACTCTATGGTCACTCTATGATCGAACCACTCTATGGTCGTTCTATGATCAAACCACTCTATGGTCGCTCTATGATCGAACCACTCTATGGTCACTCTATGATCAAACCACTCTATGGTCGCTCTATGATCGAGCCACTCTAAAGTCGTTCTATGATCAAATCACTCTATGGTCGCTTTATGTTCGAACCACTCTATGGTCACTCTATGATCGAACCACTCCATGGTTGCTTTATGATCAAACCACTCTATGGTCGCTATATGATCGAACCACTCTATGGTCGCTCTATGATCGAACCACTCTATGGTCGCTCCATGATCGAGCCACTCTATGGTCGTTCTATGATCAAATCACTCTATGGTCGCTTTATGTTCGAACCACTCTATGGTCACTCTATGATCGAACCACTCCATGGACGCTCTATGTTCGAACCACTCCATGGTTGCTTTATGATCAAACCACTCTATGGTCGTTCTATAATCAAACCACTCCATGGTCGCTCTATAATCAAACCACTCCATGGTCGCTCTATGATCGAACCACTCTATGGTCGCTCCATGATCAAACCACTCTATGGTCGCTCTATGATCGAACCACTCTATGGTCGCTCTATGATCGAACCACTCTATGGTCGCTCTATGATCGAACCACTCTATGGTCGCTCTATGATCAAACCACTCTATGGTCGCTCTATGACCGAACCACTCTATGGTCGCTCTATGAACGAACCACTCTATGGTCGCTCTATGACCGAACCACTCTATGGTCGCTCTATGATCAATCCACTCCATGGTCGCTCTATGGTCGAACCACTCCATGGTCGCTCTATGATCGAACCACTCTATGGTCGCTCTATGATCGAACCACTCTATGGTCGCCCTATGTTCGAACCACTCTATGGTCGCTCTATGTTCGAACCACTCCATGGACGCTCTATGATCAAACCACTCCATGGTCGCTATATGATCGAACCACTCTATGGTCGCTCTATGATCGAACCACTCTATGGTCGCTCTATGATCGAACCACTCTATGGTCGCTCCATGATCAAACCACTCTATGGTCGCTCCATGATCGAACCACTCTATGGTCGCTCTTTGATCGAACCACTCTATGGTCGCTCTATGATCGAACCACTCTATGGTCGCTCTATGATCGAACCACTCTATGGTCTACTGGTCGCTGTATGGTCGAACCACTCTATGGTCGCTCTATGATCAAACCACTCTATGGTCGCTCTATGATCGAACCATTCCATGGTCGCTCTATGGTCGAACCACTCTATGGTCGCTCTTTGATCGAACCACTCTATGGTCGCTCTATGATCGAACCACTCTATGGTCACTCTATGATCGAACCACTCAATGGTCTACTGGTCGCTGTATGGTCGAACCACTATATGGTAGTTCTATAATGTCGAACTACTCCATGGTCGAACCACTCTATGGTCAAACCACACTCTATGGTCTACTGGTCGCTCCATGGTCGAACCACTCTGGCACAACTTTTAATCCAGGCCTACGCTACAGTGCTGAAAAACGCAAGACTAGTTCCAGTACCGCGCGGTTAAACCAGCCTTTTTGTTTTGAAATGGCGGCTTTTTACCGGCGAAATGTCACTTTTTGGCGAATGCTAAGAAAACTAGATCAAACTTTAGGCTAAAATTTTCTTTGTGACTCCCTCATTATTACACAAATCTGTCATCTTTTGTACATGTATGGTTTTAATGCTGTACAGTTAGTCAAAACAGCAACTGAAGTCAGCCTTTCGTACCTTTTCTCGAACGATTCAACACTACGATTGTGCTTGTTTTCGCCAGAGCACGCGCATGCGCATACGTTATTCAGCACTGTCGGCCTACGCGAGTACGGTACGGTATTTATTTCTAGGCGAAGGGAATGTTGAGTTCCTATGCAAATTCCGCACGTGCTGTTGTGCACTGGGCGTAACTAAGTTCTTTGTTTTCTATTTATACTTTTCCTGTGATCTTTTGTTCTCTCTTTTCTAATTGAAAACTGAAACAAATCGTATTTGATAGCCATAATTATGCGTTATCCTATACTAGTCTTTTTATGTGGAATTTTCTCATCTGGAAATACTCTTTTATGTCAAATGATGCATAGAAAGTATTCAGCAAGTAGGATTAGAAGAGCAATTATTTATATTGTTTAAGTGTGTGCGTCTATGGTTAAATATCTTTGTATAGAACTTTCTGTTATAGCTTTGAATTTAGAAGAAACATTACTGCAAAATAGTATTTTTTCTACAAATGACTTTTAAAAATTATAGCCTAAAATTTGGTACTTTTTCGGGCTTTTGTTGACATCCAGGTACTTGGAAGAGTCGAGTTTAGCTAGTAAATATTATACTGTTTGTGAAATCAAGATGTTTGTCTAGATTTCAATGTGTTTTGATGCATTCTTTAATCTGCAAATGAAAACATATTTCTTGCGGCGAGCATTAATCGAAAATAAAATGGAAAGAAGCCAAGTGTTGAAAGCCTAAGAAAGATAGTTCACAGTAGATAAAATGCTGTGTCACACCCACACGAACACATTATCATTGGCTTTGATATAATATGATGATGATAAAAAAAAGATAAAATATTTATTGATTTTGCTTCATCTAACGGCCCAAGAGATTTTTTTTACACTGTTTGTATTTGAGGCCAATTCGCCAGCGCCCAAAACCGAGTCACTCAAAGCATCTTCTATGTCGGCTTATTCCCTAGCAGTGGCGTGGATTTAGATATACTCTCAATAAAACAACATTGGTAAAGCAATTTACTTATTAAATCGTGGATGGTGGATTTTAGAGCTTCCTTTCAGATAGAAGCAAATGGTACTTTCAAGTTTGAACAATAACGAAAAGGAATCTGATCGGTGTTCACTAAGCTGGGCTCGGTAGAAATTATACAAAGCAAACCTCAGCCAGAGATGCACGACGGAAACAAACCACCAAAAAGATTGGCTTATGACTGAGACAATATGATCGAGAGCAGAGAGCTTTCTAAGATGAACTAGATTTTCTCAATCACGAGGGAGCAAAGTCGCTCGTTTTGCTTTAACAGGCTACAGCCCTGCACAATGACATTAGAAAGAATGCATGTGCAAGTAAGAAAAAACTTCGGTCGAACCCACAAGCAACTTTCAACATACAACTCTCATAATAACTCTGTATTTGTCTTACCTGAGCTCAAGGCTGCGATAAGAACGAAAATCGCAATTCGTGCCATCTTGAGCGAATTCTTCGTGGGGTTCTGCTAAAAATCCTGATCCGTGTGAATTAACCCCAGAATAGATCTCGCTTAATACTGAGACATGTGACCAATATTTGTAGCAACCAATGGCAGCCTAGTACGCCCATATTGGCAAAGGTTATGTGGGAATGAATTAGTGAAAAAAATCAAAGTTGTTTATTGATGATAACTGAGTTGTTTTTGTGCATTGACTTTGGTGCTATTTTCAAATGTAATAAATGTAGAAGGTATATTTTTAGTAAAGAGGAAGAAGTTCATACCACAGGGAGCTCACCTCTATTGTTTTGGGAAACTAACAAACTAACATCCTAAGCTAACAAGCTAACAAGCTAACATTACTCAAACCGTAGTTTGAGGGTTTGTCAACAAGACATTCAGCACTTGGCAACTTTGTGACGATTTTATTATAAGGCCCTACTAGTGTACGGGGAAGGGCGTGTCGCAAAGAACGAGACTCAAAATTTTTTTGGAGCAAAATTTTATGTACTGTACTATCAACCTTCCTAAAGAAGTGCTTCTTCGGCAGTAATCAAGGCTTTTTGTAACGACACAGACATTGTAAAAACGAAAAGTTTATTTGAACATGCGCAAGATGCGCGCGCACCACCCCCCTTCCCTGCCTTGGCCACCAAAAGTGGGTCATTTCTTATTGAAGTATAGTCAAAATCCATCCTTTGTCCTATGATACCTATGACTGCGCACCCCCATCCTCGGGAACCCAGAGAGTAGCGGTTCTGCCACCTCGGTCCCTCGGTTACGCTGACCGCCACGCCCTGGGTTCTCGTGTACGCGCACCTCCCCTCAGCCAATCCTGGGTACCCGCCTATAAAATAAACGTAGTGACCGAATTTGAAACTGAGCTCATCATCAAAGAGAGGTGTAATCGAATGACAGTGCTGAAAAACGCAAGACTAGTTCCAGTACCGCGCGGTTAAACCAGTCTTTTTGTTTTGGAATGGCGGCGTTTTACCGTCGAACTGTCACATTTCGGCAAATGCTAAGAAAACTAGATCAAAATTAAGGCTAAAATTTTCTTTATGACTCCCTCATTATCACACAAATCTGTCCTCTTTTGTACAGTATGGTTTTAATGCTGTACAGTAAGTCGAAACAGTGACCGAAGTCAGCCTTTCGTACCTTTACTCGAACGATTCAACACTAAGATTTTGTTTGTTTTCGCTAGAACACGCGCATGCGCATACGTTATTCAGCACTGTCTAATCGAATTATAATTCCCTCTGGACTTCGTGCTAGTCGTGAGGGTGGCCATCCCTCACTGTCACCGGTGCTGGAACGAGTTACCGGGGGAACTCCTTTTGTTTTTGTAGATCTGACCCGTGTAATCAACAGACACTAGCTAAACACCCATGCAGGCGTGCCTTGTCGAAAGAGGTGGTAACAAGACTCATACCACAATACCTCGGTGGAAAAAGGGTAGGGTCAGATGTGCAAGACATAGATCTCACCTTCTTATACGCGTAAAGGGTAATCAAAAATAAGATAGGGTAGATATAAAACCATAATACAGGGGAGGACAGGTGTCTGTACGTTACCATAGAGATCCAGATCGCTGGAAAATATCAGTTGTGTATCCAAGGTTTGCAGAGGGAAGAGGGGGGATGCACAGTCTAAGGTATCATATGGAAAAGAATAGTATTTGCGCGAGGATAACTTGAAGAAGAAATTACCCATTTTTTTTAGGGGTACTAAGGGAAAGGCTTGTAGGGATACGAGGGAGAGGCTTGTAGGGATACGAGGGAAAGGCTTGTAGGGATACTAGGGAGAGGCTTGTAGGGATACGAAGGGAGAGGCTTGTAGGGATACGAGGGAAAGGCTTGTAGGGATACGAGGGAAAGGCTTGTAGGGATACGAGGGAGAGGCTTGTAGGGATACGAGGGAAAGACTTGTAGGGATACTAGGGAGAGGCTTGTAGGGGTACTTAGGGAAAGGCTTGTACGGATTCGAGGGAGAGGCTTGTAGGGATACGAGGGAAAGGCTTGTTGGGATACGAGGGAGAGGCTTGTAGGGATACGAGGGAAAGGCTTGTAGGGATACGAGGGAAAGGCTTGTAGGGATACTAGGGAGAGGCTTGTAGGGATACGAGGGAAAGGCTTGTAGTGATACGAGGGAAAGGCTTGTAGCGGTACTAGGGAGAGGCTTGTAGGGATACGAGTGAAAGGCTTGTAGGGATACTAGGGAGAGGCTTGTAGGGATACGAGGGAAAGGCTTGTAGGGATACGAGGGGGCTTGTATGGATACGAGGCAGGGGCTTGTAGGTGCACGAGGGAGAGGCTTGTAGGGATACGAGGGAGGGGCTTGTAGGAATACAAGGGAGGGGCTTGCAGGGATACGAGGGAGAGGCTTGTAGGTGTACAAGGGAGGGGCTTGTAGTGATACGAGGGAAAGGCTTGTAGGGATACGAGGGGGCTTGTAGGGATACGAGGCAGAGGCTTGTAGGGATACGAGGGAGAGGCTTGTAGGGATACGAGGGAGAGGCCTGTAGAGGTAAGATAGAGGGGCTTGTAGGGATACGAGGGAGAGGCTTGCAGGGATACGAGGGAGAGGCAGGAGAACATCGCGATGAATTTACCCATTCATGATGTTTGATCGCGTACAGATGAACACGGAGTATCCTTTGCATTTAACAGTTATAATATATTATCATTATTATTATCATTGTAAGGACACACAGCAATCTCTTACTGATACACTTTATAAAATAAATTATAAAGTTAGATATGGATGAGAACTCTTCTCGGGCTTAATGGAATATTTGTATAAGCGTCCGCTAATAATTCGAGGTTTCCTCCTGACGAACAAAATGGCGGCCGGGAGCAAGGTGTCAAAGTAAATTGAAACTCGATTTTCTACAGGAAAGCTACCATTTCACATGGCCGCCAAGATATTTGTGAAAACCTGAATAAACAAGTTTTCAGTTGAGCCCAAGCCCACTCGTCCTTGTAAAATGCGTACTCGGACCGGTCTAGGTGACGGAATCTCAGGTACCTCAAGTACCAGGACTTTACTAATTGGATCCACCAAACAGGATAGCATAGCATTGATACAGGCCCGTAGCCAGGGGGGGGGGGGGGGGGGTGGGCAGGGGGTGCGAACACACCCCCCACGATGGCCGAAGGTCCACTTTCGGTTCTCAATAGACGTGCTATTTGTAGACAAAACAATAAAGCATAAGCTAGATCACTCTGGCATGTAGCTAAATCCGATAATTAACTTTTTTTTCATCCGACTCTCCCCTTCACCTCACTGCTTTGGTATCGGGGACTATCCGCAGCCTTCGGCGAATAATTGGTAAATAACCAACACCTATGGTGTCAATATCAAACCGCAAATCTAGTACGATGACAGCAATAGGACGTCACTCCGTAAGCAACCGCAAAGACAGTATTTTTTAACTTCCGGTTGCATGCGGCTCGTTTTCTTTTGCTTCTATTGAAGTTGATTATATGTATTTTTTACGGAACGACCCACAACTGTTTGATTTGATAACAATTTTCCCAACGGGAGGCGGGTAGAACAACAAAACAAAGTGTTTACTTTATATCATTTTATTTAGCAATACCTTCATGTCGTTATGGCGATTATAAAAAAAAGAGTTACAGTGTACAGCATTTAAGTCTAAATGGGATAGCAGTAGCGTTTTAGTAATTGTATCAGTTAAGATTACTTTGTACGAATACATGTTTTATTATATATTGCTTTTATTGGAAATTTTATAGTATAAGGACTAACGATTTACCAGGCCCCAACGTCAAATGCAAAAGCACAGCCCCCTGCAAAACCAGCAAGCAACCAAGCACATAGGAGGTAGACTCGTACCCAGTCCTTATTTTCTGTTGCGCGGACATCCTGAATCCGATCGCGAAACCGCATCCTGACCGTCATGCACCGTGCGCTTATTCAACCTCCCAAAATGCAACGCACGGCATCTGAGTACGAGACTGCATGGGCGCTGTAAAGTATACACCACTCCCTTACATCTTTGCGTCTGCCGAACAATCCTGTGTCAACAATGCTGGACGACGTTGAGGCTGTTCTTCGGGCCTAAATATTACACGCCAGTCTGTTTAATCTATGTCTAAGCTTGTCAAAATTAGCTTGTTTTACTGGAGCCAAGCGGCGAGTAGAGCGACCAAGGCAAGGGCAAGGCTCCACTTAAGAGGAGTCGCACCGCTGCTTGGCGGTGCCTCGTTATCATCCAGAGTCACCGAGGGGTCGTAGAGAGCGTAGCTGTTGAACTTGGGGAAGCGAACAGTGAAGCAGTTGCTGCTGTCTACCGAGGGGTAGCCAGCGGGCATGTCCTTACCTGTGCCATCGACCTCGACCTGGAGACAATAAGGAATGACTATTACAGGGGTAGCAAAAGCCTTACATTTTAGGTTATAATAAAAAATGAACATGCAGTTATATTATTATAATCTAAATCTTAATCTACAAAGGGCCAAGCCTACCACAGTAGATATGTGAGAGGTGCAATGTACAAATAAAATGAGTGTAGGTGAATTAACACAAAATAACTACATAAATTGTCATGCAATCTAATTTGCAAAATATTGCATCAGGGCGGTCACGAATTTGTCTATGTTAATAGCCTCGATGATGATAATGATGATTGATAATAAATTGAGAAGGTAATGACGATTACAGAGTACGAATGATTAAGATATGTGTCACATGTGAATAAGATATGTGTCACATTGCAGATAAGTCACAGACAACAAAATTGTTGAATCTTATTTCCTAATTGTGAATTTGAAAAGAGATTACTGTTTATCTTTTAACAAGGGAACAGCTCAAAATTTTGGCTTTATTTATGTAGTCCAGGCTATTTTTTAACATAATGTTGACTATGATGATGATACAGATAATTATCATGTTGGATGACGATATTATTATGTTTTTAAATATGTTATGATATTAAACTTAAGACCCCGTTCCCACGTATCCGTTTTCGTTTGACAACGCAACCTTTTTGTTACGGATACGGGTATCGTCCACACGTAAACACGAAAACGATGACCGGAAACAGAACGGTTTGAAAACAATACTCTTTAGGTGCCTTGGGGACGGAAACGGAACCTTTCGAAAACGATGGCGTTACAACTCAGGTCCAGTCCACTTGGCGCGCTAGTACGCATGCGCTGTAGAGCTTGTTATCGTTTTCGTATTGTTTCTCGTTTTTGTGGGGACGGGTCGTATCAAAATAAAAACGCTTCGTGTGAACAAAAAGGTTCCGTTTTCAAACGAAAAAGTTTTTTTTTTTGTTTTTTCGAGTTTTTTGTCAATTAAGAGTAACTGTAATAATTTATACATTGCGCGTTATTCACTTTGTGGGTTAGAAAATTAATTGTGCGTAGTAAGCAAGTCACGATTCATAAAATATTTTGTTCTAGAAATCAATCCAATCTTCCTTCTAGAGTCTTGGAGATACACGCACGATATATGTTTAACTTATTATAAGCTAGGTTAGTTTACCAAAGTTTGAACAATACAATACGTCTTCGTTATAAGTATATTAGCACATTAGCGTTAAGTTACTACTAGCGGTTAAATTTTGTTTTCCATACAAGCATTTTCTAGAAAAGAATTTGAAACACTTCGGGGATTTGCCAAGAGCACTCAAGAAACGGGCTATGTTTTTTTCTTTTCTTTTTTTTTTGCGAGAACTTTACAATTACCAATAAATCGCCTTTATTCACTTTACATAACTTAAGTTTTTATGCTAGAAACTATGAAAAGGCACGTGAGTCGGGGAAAGCAATGACTTGTCAGAAAGGATTATTGGTCAAACTAACTTTTTATTTGTTATGATCTCCAACCGAAAACAGGCGCTGAAAAATGACTAATGGGTGCAGATGAAATGTTTTCGCGATGAAGCACATAACTAACGAGAAAGAGTTGACAGAAATTGACTTGAACAGCTAAGAAAATATTTATAAATGCAACCAGATTAGATAAGTTAATGTGTGCGTTGTTCAAACTGAACACATGCCGAAATTCACACTTTTTTCAAGCAAACTTACGCGGCCCGCCCAGCGCGCGAAAACCTTGAAAGATGCAAATTTCTTGCTTACTCATAACTTTTTCGCCTTTTCGTGAAACAAAGGGAAATTGAGGACTCTCAAAAGTACTTATAACGAAAACAAAAACGGATACGTGGTGGGGACAGGGTCCGAGATTATGCATTGAACACCTACCCCTCTGGGCATCACAATGGAATCTCCAGCAAAGAAGAACTTTTCTGCCTTCGCTTTTCCTTTTGGACCTTTTGGCCTTTCACCCGCTTTGTTTTGCTTCCTTTCCATTTTTCTCCCACTTCCCTTCTTTGAGGCAATACAAATTTTAGAGTCGAGGTAGCTTCCGACTCCTTCTTTGCAGGTATACCCTGGATCTCCACAGAATTTCCATCCCTCCACCTGTAAATAATGGTTTTAATGACTCTCTAGTTGAACAGTTATCAGTCAAAAAATGTGATATGTTTACTATATATTTGTTACTCAAGGGGGTGTTTGGCATCAGCAAAAGAAAAACAGCTTAGTGGTGAGCGTCTTGTATAGTTTGTTTGTTCTTGTAAACAAATTGGTATCACATAAAAAATGCATGACTTTTTGAGTGGTAAATTCAGGCCAATTAAATAACACTGAAATTGCTGCAGCCTCCACACCAGAGGGCGACGAAAAAGTTAAATATCTCTATCAAAATATGCCCTTTCTGAAAAAGAAACTATTTGGCTGATTTGTGAGCACTGAATATATAAGTCACTTTTTGTTGTTTTGTTGCTAAACGCGAAGCGCGTACAAGTTTGCCACCCAAAAAAGTCGCTTGATTTCTTAATGTAAGCCGCCCGTAAGTACAAACAGTGCACACTAACCTTGATGTTGAATTTTACAGAGCCTTTTCTCACTTCCGTCTCCTCATCTCCCCACACATAGGAGCCATTCTCAGCAAAGATGTACACTTGAGACATGAAATTTGCCTTCACACTTGAGATGTAGGAGGTCATGTTAAAGGTGTACACAGAGATATTCTATCAAAATTAAAACTTGTTGAGTCATCATTGATTGTATTTGCAACGTGCCGATCAAGGATTTTAAAATAGGGGGAGGGGGGTGGCAGGATAGACGGCTTATACTTTATCTAGTGGTTCTTGGAAAGTCACATAAATCCAACAATAGTTCAAGTTGAATTGAATTTGTCGCATCAGCAAAGTCGAGCAGGCAATGGCACATGGGTAGCACCCTCTCCGTAGTTTCTTCAAACAAAGTGACTTCTCATTTTTATTTTTTTTTGCTTACATATGAAGGATACGTTGTCGTTTTGAGGGACTGGTACCGAGTACTCTTAGTTTCTTTTCAGATACTTTCTTCATTGACTAAAGATGGTCACAGTCACTGTTTTTTTTTTCTTCTGATTACAAGTCATAATGTTAACAAATCACCTGCGGGACGGTAACATTAAAAATAACAATAATCATACAGTTTTTCCAAATAAGGAATATATTTATATTATTTATATTTATATATATATTATGGGAGTGACCGCCTTTGGCAAAAACTACAATTTTTGGCTGAATTTTTTTGATGTGAAAAAGAGGTTGGATATCAGCCCAATCCACCACCCTCTCCCATGTATCTACCCCTGTGCATGTTGACAAACATATCTTGTTTTGTGTAGCCTACAAGCAGGGCTATAGCAGGGCCTGGGGCACAGATGGCACTGAGGGCACACACCCCCCCCCCCCCCCCCCCCCCACACCAATTTAAGAAAAAGGAATTGACCATAAGGAGCATGGCTTTGTCCCAGATATTCTCTTAATGTTTCTGTCTCATACCCCCCCACCCCCCACCATTTTAAGGCTTGCTGGACTTTGAGAATGAAAACAGGATGGCTCCTGCTCTGTATCTGATTGTTATCCTACATGAGATACGCCCTTCTAAATGAAAGGATGTTGAGTACCTGAAATTTGTCTTGAACCACTTCACTAAATTGAAAATCCAGTTGAGCAAAGGTATTAAAATTGTGCTTCTCACTTCCAGCTTGACCAACAGTGTTTCCATTACTGTCACGCTGAAATATTAAATCAAAATAAATGAATTAGCTATTATAAATTTAAATAAAATCCTGTTTATTTCTTCAATGAAACAAGTCTCTCTCTCTCTCTCTCTCTCTCTCTCTCTCTCTCTCTCTCTCTCTCTCTCTCTCTATATATATATATATATATATATATATATATATATATATATATATATATATATACATATACTAAAAGAAGGAAAAGAACTTCTTGCACAACACGTCACACAGTATCACACAGATAATCAGATAATCAAATAATGGTGTTACCTCTCCCAGGTCTTCAAATTTGAAAGTTAAGCCATCTTCCTTGGATTGTCCCTTGAAGTAAATGCTAATCTTGCCAGATTTTCCCATGACATGAACAAAGACATCACCAACTGAGGTCGTTTTATCGGCTGACGCTGAATATCATAGAAAAAAAATACAATTATGTTAACTGATTGGGACATGATGTTAGCTCACTAGAAAGGTTGCTATTGAAGATCACAATTACAACAATAACTTATAAACCTCGTCTTTACCCTCCAGCAAATAAACTAAGCCCCATTACTTTTAAACTAGCTCAGAACATGAAAGAACTGTTACTGACTCTTAGTGAAACAATCAGTCAATTCATACAAGCATTTTCTAGAAAAGAATTTGAAACACTTCGGGAATTTGCCAAAAGCACTCTAGAAACGGGCTATGTTTTTTTTTTGCGAGAACTTTACTAAAATCTTACTATTACCAATAAATCGCCTTTATTTACCACAGCATGAAATGAGGTCTTTACGCACCTTTTTTTATTTCCGTAAATATCGCTACAGTATTTTAATAATATCTAGAACTTTCTTACCCATCTCTACGTCAGAGTTTTCCTTGTTTAGCATATTATATGCCTTAAATATTTCCAGTATTGTTATTGTTGTTAAATGCCATTGGGTTGGATTGATTAAAAAAAATATTAATTGCATGAATATTGTTGCTTTTCTTCTATTACAGCTGCTGCCTCTGTTTACCTGAGGTCCCTCAAAGACAGTGAAAGAAGAAAGGCCAAGAGAAGGGATGTGCAGCACAACACGGTTTGCCGACGACAGGCAAGGAAAAGAGAGGTAATAATACTACTTTTTAGCCTAACTGGGACTAAAACAGACACAAGGGTGTGGTTTTTGCTCAGTAATCAGAACATTCTTATCAGTTCAACAACCCGAGGTTATTTTCTCTTACTACTCAACTAAGGCACTTTATTTTTTAATATGTTGTGTAGTAGATACCATTTATGTGGCTATTGTGGTATTCCTCATTTTGGTAAAAAAAATTTGGTGAAATTTGGAAAACAAGAATAAGTAGTATTTGTAGCATGCATGACCTATGACCGACATACGGCCGATCTCACTCACATCTCGCCAAAGTAATGGAAGGCTTCACTCTATCCAGATCACTTCCAGGTATCGTGCAACACCTAGACACGAAGCAATCTGCGGTGGCTGGGAAATCGTGCCAACACGCTATTGTGTACCTCCTGCACTTGACACTAGAGGCTATAGACCGAGGCGGCGTATGGGTGCGGTGGTTCTTTGCTGACTTTAAGAAAGGATTTGACCTAATAGACCACCACATCCTGTTAAATAAGCTTTGTAGCCTAGATATCCACCCTGTTTACTCAGGTGGATTGTTTCCTTTTTAGAAGGTAGAACCCAGGTAGTAAGCATAGCATCCTTAACATCACCACCACTCAACCTCAATGGAGGAATACCAGAGGTAACACGTCTATGTCTAGATTTTACATTTTCAGCGGATTCTGTTACAGGGAGGGGGGGGGGGGAAGATGTTGGAAGAAAATCTTTGCTAATATTTATGTTGGGCTTTGTTTTAGAAATTGGCAAGGCGACAATCTGTCTTTGAGGAAGTGAATTTTAGAGATGAGGAGGTGAAGGAAAAGGCTTGGCGATGCTTGGAAATCGAATATATGAGTTCTGAAGAGAGTGACATTGATGAAAACGATAAACCAATTCTTTTGGTTAAGGAGCTGGGCTGGGCGGCAAGCCCCAAGCTCAAGCGATTGAAGCGAAGGCTCGACAAGAAATATGTGCATCCCTGCCCAAATATGCACAAATGTTTAGGAAGCCCAGTGTGGATTCTACATCTTTGTCTATCAGGCCAGCTCCAGAGAACCCGGTGGAATGGGTAATATCACCAACGCATTGACTCTAGCTTGTTTTGATTATTTTCCGTTTGAGAACTATGGACACTTTTGACAGAGGAAAAGTAGCTTTTTAATATTTGATATCTGTGTATATTGCCAAAGACCATTATATGTTACTGTTTTTGTAAGTCCGAGTACAAAGATTATGATAAAGACCATAAAATAACAGCACACTGAAGACTATTTCTGTTTGTCAAATTGCGTAAATGTGAATTAGGGAAATGACCTATTTACGTAAGGTAATATGAGGGTTGAGCGTACGTAAAATTGCGTATAGAAGGTATTTATGTTGTTTTATACTAGCATAAAAATGTGGATTACGCATTCTTTGCGGGTGCGTAAAGCAGCTATTTGCATTACTTTATTGCTTGCGTTTTGCGAGGGCATTAGTAATCCTAATGCGTGAAAATGTACTTTACACGACAATTACGCATCCTTTGCGATGCGATGCGTAAAGAAGGTTGCTTTAATGGTTGCGTACAGAAGCGATTTTTTTCAAGGTTATTAAGAATCCTTTACATACTGCGTAAAGATGTTTTAAAGTGTACTTTACCCAACAATTACGCATCCTTTATGAATGCGTTAAAAAGGTATTTACGTTACTTTATTGGTTGCGTAAAGAAGTGTAAATTTTCCAAGGTCACTAAGTATTCTTAGCAGATGTGCGTAAAGACGTCGTAAAGATTAAATTTACGCAAATAGAAATATTACGTAAAGATGTTTAAAACTGTTCTCTACGCAATATTTACGCATCCTTTACGGACACGTAAAATCACGATTTCATGCTGTGTACGCCCGGCGGAGCAGCATCCCATAACTAGGATTACCAGGTTGCATAACGGCAGGGTGGGTTATGCGTCTACCCCCACCTCGTCATATCCGGCGAGACAATGCAACCAACCGTGTTGACTATCGTTTGTCTAGCTCTTTTGGAGAACTTTCATTAGGACATAACATATTACATTTGAATTAAATGGGTAATTTTGGGGCTGGTAAGTGCCCCCTAAGGCCCAGTGCGCACGTGCGAGCTAGGGGCGGGTCCGTTAGTCTCCTCTCTCTCCGAGGCGCCCTAAGCCAAACTCTATGCCACTGTCCGCAGGGTTCTTTAGGTCAGCCCTAAGACCAAAAGCTCAAAGCCGCCAGACGCTGGCCGCAGGGTTCGTTTGTTCCACCCTACGCCCAAAAGCTTTTTTTTTTTATTGTTATACATAACTTACTTCATGGGCTCATAAGTAGGGGCAATCAACTTCCCCACATTAGGTGTCACGCCGTTTCCTAGGTTTAGGCTATTTTTAGACGCGCGGATTAGCCAATCAGATGACAGGGCGGAAAAATTGACTTTGTCTCAAGGAATCCAAAATGGCGGCCGAGAAGGGGCAAAACGACGCTTGTTTTTCAAAGTCTTATACAATCGTCAAATGCCTCCTAATTTCTGAACCTTTTTAGCTACAGAGAAAGAAACATTTTCTTACTAGCCTTGGAATATTTTTTTTCTATAAGTGAACTCAAATGTTGCTACGAGTACATTTTTTCTTGCTCTAGCAAAAAATAAGTGATCATTTGTATCGATCTCGAAATTCTCTTGCTGAAAGGCGATATTATCATTCATAAGGTTTTTGATACTGCTAGTTAACTAACAATAGTGTAAGAAGTAACATACGAAAATTTGTATGTCTTGTTTTTGTTAAATATTTTTATTAAACGAGCTCTTCAAATCTGGAATCAACACCCATGGCATCAACACCCATGACCTGTCCTGGACTCACTGTACATCCGGATCTGGTAAGAAATATCCATGTAAAAGCATACTAACATAAAAGGCAACCTCAATGTGGATATTTAAATTCTATTTCCATTTAATTAAAAAAAAATTATACTTGTTATTTATGCGATCTGTTATGCATACTTTGTTCGAATGTGAGTTTCAAAAAAAAAAAAAAAAAAGAGAGAGAGGATAGAGAGGATGTGTATTATAGTGACTATCCACTGAAGTCGTTTCTCATGTGACCTCTTGGCTGACCAGAAAATATAATATGTTTTATAATCATTACAAAAAAGGCAAGGAGGGTATAAGCATGCATATAATGTACGACTTGCCACCATTATAGTCATGCACTTTCAGTCCTTGTTAAATCTTTCAGAAAAGCTTTTGTGGGAAAGATTATGCTGCCACTCAAACAGTCTGTCATTTCCCTGTAATAATAACAGTCTGCTTTTTCGCTTAATTGAAAATTATATGTAATGATAAGGAAAATATCCTTAAGTTTTCCTTTTAATGATAATATCTGCTTTATTCATGACTGTGTTTTGCTACTCGAAAAGCTTTATTGTTGACTTTTGTTTACTGTAAAATAAATTAGTTTACACAACTCCCTATTATAATTATCATTTTTTTAGTTAATTATTTTTTTGAAGTTGTTCATATTAGCTGCAAACATGCTACTCTTGCTATTAAGTATTAACTGCAGGTTTTGGCCTGCCAAAATATAGTGTATTAAAAAGCACCTCCGAATGGTGTCAACCTTTTTTTAAAGTCTGTATTTGTCTCTTACTGTTGACACAGTCCACACGATCCAGCAGTCGACCAGCAGGATAGAAGTTGTCAAGTGGTTTTCTTCCTGGGCTTTATGTGGCCCATTTTTTGTACATTCGTTTGGCATGGTGTTAACACAACTTCTAAGAATCTGACATTTTTTTGGGTGCAATGCCAGATTTTCCTCTTCACAGACTGAAGCAGGGCACCAACAAATCAAAGCTTGTAAATCCTGGTTATCAAAGTCATAGTATGAAATTTGTCCAAGCTATTGACTTATTTGCCTTGATTCTCAACATCTTATCAAACCAGGAAATAATAGCGTGTTTTTGTAGGCTATGAAAACCCCATTCATGTGAATTAAATCCGTTTGAATCATGCTGAAATTTAATCCATCCTACATAAATCGACTCGATTATATTTCTACGATATCAAACAGTGCTGGGTAAGTTATATTTTTCAAAATGATGGGAGTTCTAAACATTCAAATCAAAAACAAAACAACAGTGTCACGCAAGTCGGATTTACGGACTTTAAGCTGAGAGCATGGCTTAGCTATCCCTTCAAGGCTCTGCGTTATTTAATTGCAACTGGGAGTATTTTTCGACGGGATATGTGGCGAGAGTTCGACAGACCGACTAGCGAATTGGGCTCTCAGATCCATGTTATTTGTGAAATTAAAGGCCAGATTCGCGATTTCATTACTGCATATATTACCATAGTCTCAATCTTTTGTGCGAATCATCTCAAGCCGGATTGATTTCGCTGTATTTATTTGTGTTTACATTTGCGCCCCGATACACGTGAGGCTCAATATTTGAATTATCTTCCTTATTACACTTAATTTTCGCGTCACTTTGATTTCGCGATTTTAAAAAATTCGCGAAAATAAATTGACGCGAAAATTAAGTGTCGCGAAAATAAGGATGTACGAAAATTAAGTGAGTACACAAGAAGCCTTTGGCCGTTTAATAAGCTTTATGAAAACACCTTGTCTATTTAGTCATCTAATGTACATATAGTACGGTAAGGGTTTTGGTTGGACTTGTATTTATAGATTATAATGAAACTAAATTTAGCCCACGCATCTTTTTGTTACAATTGTTTCAAGTTTGATGAGTAAAGCACATTATAATTCCACTTGTTTTGCTTGATTTGATTATCCCAAAATCGCGAAATCGCGAAAATAAAGTGATCTGTTTTTTACAAAAACAGGAAAATTGCGAGGTGTCGCGAGATATCGCCATCTCAAAATCGCGAAATTTTGACGTCGCGAAAATTAAGTGTAATAAGGTACTGCCTGCTTTAGACACATACAGTTAAATGTGCTCTGAACACTCATGAATGGACTTGAGGTATTTACCTTATTATTATTGCTTAATCTATTTTGAAGTGGAAGTAGTTTAAAACTATTGAAAAAAATCGTCTCCTACAAATCGCCATAAATTAATCCCAAAGAAGTGACTATCTTACATCCCCCTTACATCGCGACACTTGACCGGCTACCCATAAGACACATTTTGTTTTCTTACTATAAAATATCTTGATCTCTCTCATTAAATGTCATAAATTTTTACCAAGTAAATTTCAAATTATTTCGGTATTGGAAATTCTATAGCCCTCTCATTTACTTAAAAAAAATGTTTAAACAATATGATAGCATAAATAGATATTGTTGTTTACTTTGCACTTACATATATTGTTAATACAATATGGCTTTCTTTGGGTGTTAAAAAAAATTTACCCCTAAGTGATAGCTCATTGAGTGCAGTGAACCAAAGAAATGTTTAAGAAATGTTTAGCATTTTAACTTTGTCAGTTTTCCTGAATTTTATTTCGGTGCTATCTCTGCTGCGGGAATAGTATTTGTAAGATTTTTACACTGTAAAAAGATAGGACAATCAACTCCATCTATTTAAATGGAGCAGAACTTGAGTCCAACCCCACCTCGAAAGATGATGCTTCTTACCTTTCTTGCCCCAATCATTGTTATGATATGGCATATACAATTAAAAAAACAAGATGATACATGTTTTTATTATATCCAAGGTGGTGGGCAGTAGAATGTTTGTCATACATGTCACAACACAGGGCCCAAACAAATTGCAGATCTCAGGTATCCCAGTCAACCCTGCGCGCAGGGTCTAGTTAAACCCAACGAAAATCGCTGAAACTTAGTCAGAAGAACATTAAGGACACCAAGCAAACACTGTTAGTATTTCAGGAAATTTTATTAAGATTTAATAGAAAAATTATACGCTCAAAAGTCACCATATATTCTCTAGTAAATCGTCAAAAGTGATGATCCTGGGCTACCTGTGTTTTATCAAGAGTGGTGAGTAGTGAACCTAGATGAGGATCGAAAATAGCCTAAACTGTTATGAATCACGGCTAAAACGGAATCAGATCAATCTATGACAACAGCTTCAATTAGCTTTATTACAGATATATTCGGTGAAGAAATTAAAGATAATATTTGATTACACGAACATTTTGTCTGGTTTGCCCGCGCTAATTCACTGAAGTCTAGCTCCGCGAATCTAAGCTTGATTTCAACGGTATAAGGTAATAACAAACTTTTTACATCACGAAATAGCGTATGTTTATAAATTCATTGGTTTCTCCTTTCAGATTCTATAATTCCCAAATGTAATATTCCGGTCCATGGCTCTTTGACCTGATTTATCCCAGAGATTCAAAAGTTGATAAACACAACCTAAAATAATAAACTCTATAGATACCTTGCAATATCATGCTGACATAGACATCCTTTGAAAAAAGGCCTTTCTGCGTTCGTAAAGCAGATAATTAAGGTCCAAAAGTTCAACATATTTGTAAACATCGTGAGTGAATCTCGCTACTCGGCCCACAGGTATGGTGGCCCATCGTTATCATAGCATTTCTCAAACATGAAAAAAAAATCAGAGAAATAATTTTAGTAATTAAAAAAAATCGGAGAAAAAATATTCTAGAAGTAAAAATCTAAGGAAAAAAAATAAAACTAAATGAAAATGCGAGAAAAAAAATTAGACAAATTAGAAAAAAAACTTACTTAATTCTTGTAAGAAAAAAATTGCGGGAAAAATCTAGTAAGAAAAAAATTAAAAATTACCCCCCCCCCCCCAAAAAAAAAAAAAATCGTATATTACACATAAATATGACAACAACAAGGCATGTTCCAAGTTTTAAGGCAATTTTATTGGCAATATTTCACAAAATCCCTACTTCAATCAACTCGTTTTACCTCTCAGAATAACAGCCCAGCCTATTCCAAGCTACGAACAAGCTTCAAAACCATTGCCTGGGCTACCTGTGTGACTACTAGGAGTATTGAAGACTACGTGATCTAATTGGTATTCACAAGCAAAGTTCAAAGCCAATGCTGAATAAACAATGCGCTGAGCTGAGTTGGCTCCCTGTGAATTGACAATAAAAAGAAATATTCTAAGATGCTAAGACAAAGAATTGAAGACATTGAACTGCAACTTTGGCACAGTGAGGTTTATAACGATCATAGAAAACACGCAGAACCACCGCAGGTGCCTTACCGAACTGCGCATTAGTAATCATGTTCTAGAAATAGAAAGGGTGAGATATCATAGAACCTACACCGTCTTTTCGCAAATGCCAAGGCTTTAGTTTTTATTATTTGATACACTGTGATGTACCCTTCATTATTCGCTTTAGATCCATTCCCTACAGCAAAGATGTTGTGCAGGATCAGCCAGCCGCTCTGGCCCCCCTGTGGTCAGCCTTGACATTTGTTCTTACTCCAGTAAACATATGACCGTTGGAAGCGCTGTAAACACGTTACTAAAGTATGAAAAGCTTCGTAAAGAAAATTCTTAAGAATCATTTTTAAGTAATGCTCCGTGTAAGAACTACGGTGAATCGATAGGTCCTGCGGCAATAGGGGTTCGTTATCTTTTTAACTAATCTAATTAATATTGCTATGCTTATTGGTTCAAGACGCTCTGCCCGCCAAATTTGAACTTTGGAGTCACATTTCTCTGAAATAAGTGCTCTTGCACTCATATTCATTAGGGGGCTTAGGTTTGAAGTAAGAAAGCTTTCAACCTTTGCATTTTTGTTAAAATCGTATGTTCGGAGCATGGAGAAATCCCTTTCGGATATCTGCTAATAACTTTTTATACTTCACTTATTACAATTTTGCGCTTTGTCTCTTGCGAAAGCAAACATTCCGCTGGCTAAACGTGTGAAAATACGGTCTCACATTTCCAAAAGCCTGTTAGTGTGGTAGAATTTAGCTTTCCAAAGAAAGTCACTTTTTCTTTCAAAGATTTTTGACAACGATTTTCATGTTAAGATTGACAACTAAAACGATTCACGCATTTAAATAGAGTTACCAATTTTGCTTTATTCGATCCTCAATACAACTATTATCGCATACAAGCCACAGCAATAAAGTTTACTGGAATTCACAGTAGTAGCAGTCCTCTAGTTATTATTTTATCGACACAGACAGAACGCACAATATTTTCTTAAAACAAGCCGCAAGCAAGGTTTGTTCCATAAGCTCATTGATGAATTCGAGAGTGTCCAGCTTATAATCGGGGTCTCCGTCTTCGATACATAGTAGGCCATGAGGACTCACGGAAAATTTCTGCGAAGAAATTGTAATTCTTCTGGCTCCAGACGGGCTGCATTTATATTCACTATTTCTTTCAGCTTTTTGCATCCGCATAAGCATTCCACTGCTCTTACTGACAATTGCGGGTTATTGCTGATATTTATATTTTACAATTTTCTAAAAAAATATCTTCGCTTCACCAAACGCCGTATCTTCTACTTCAATGCATCGTTTTATGTCCTTTAGTTCTATGTCCCTTAGTTTAGTTGATGCTTTCATGAGTCGTACAGCATCAACTGATGACGGCAAAATTTGCCCTAGTGCAGAGGTTTCCTCAATGTCCTGTAAAAAAAGTACACACAAACTTAAGATTCCTTCTCAACTTCATTTCTTGAATATCAGAACAAAAATACAAGGCAACTACAGTCAACTTCCTCAGAAGCAGACACGTCAGGAACTAAAAACAGTGTTACAAGGGCTGTCAGCTAATGAAAATGAAGAAAGACATTGTTGCTTACAATTCTTTCACTTAGACGGGAGTTTGCTGTACCTCAATTTCAGGGTGTCAAACCCCAGGATGTTTCGCTACATTCAAGGAATACATTCGGGCTTGTTGGTATTTACATTTCACCCAGCTTATAAATCAGGCTCACATAACTTATATTTACATATTCACATCGTAAACTCAAATGACAACTTCCCGTAATAAAACTCTTTTAGTAAAATAGAACGAGTAAAATATTTCGTTCCCTTCTGAACCAATTATTTGTCTCTCAAGTACTTATTGACCTATGAAAATTTTACCTGGAATGGTTCTAACGCAGCTTCAGCAGCGGCGCTGGTCTCAGAGGTTTCCGGTTGGAAAAACACGCTGGAACTTGAGGCAGTTTCATCTCTACAGCTCTGCAATTTTGATTTTCGAAATAAATAACAAATTGAAAAGGAGGATCAAGACTGGTCAAGACAGTACAGAAACAGCAGAATCTATACGGCAAGCGACAGAACATTGACTTTGAGAAAGATCATTTTTCTTACCTCGTGTGAAGTTTTCATGCGTTGGTTTCCAAGCTCCAAATCGACTCGCTGTCGACAGTACATACAAATGCTTCTAGACCAGCCCTTTTTGCCTTTGTCATCTAGCTCCAAGAAAACTTTCTCTACTCTGTTCGCCTTTCTCAGGGACCTCTGTTCCACATCTGAAGGCTTACTGCCACACCAAGCCTCGTGGTTTGGGCAGCAACATGCCTGCCTTTTGAACACCATGACAAGCTTTTCTAACTTCTCGGACAAAGTTTGCAAGCAAACAGAACTCAGAAGCGTTTCTTTAAAGTATATACAATAGATTTTCAAACTATTTTCGAAGAGATCATGAATAGCGAGAGACTTGTCTTAATATATCGAGGAGGAAGCATGTAGAATTCAAAATGGCGACGTGAGCGCTATGTCGGAAATCTAACTTCCGAACATACGATTCGGACAAAACTCGGGGATAAGTTGTAACAATGCAACCTTTGTTTTATTCTTAATTTAAATGTTTGTCAATCAATGGATAAGATACGGAAAACACCCGAAGATGTATTTTAGCCAATCAGAGGGCAGGATTTTACTGAAGTTTTATAGCTACTTCTGCGCATGCGTTGCCGCAGGGTACCGTAGTTCTTACACGAACCATTACTTAATAACGTAAGGATTCTGCAACGCATAGTTAATCCTCCCTCTGTAAATACGTGATTCACTAGTTCACAATAATTATTGCGTGTTTTGATGCTAGTGATTTGAACAAAGGGTGGGGCGGTCTGTGTCCGGCAAATGACGCAGTTCGTCGTTGGAATGCAAAGTTCAGAGCAGTATATAATCATTTTAGTCTTGTCCAAACAAAACATTATCAAACCTTACCATAAATTGGGAATTTTCGTTTTTCTAACGATATGTTCAGGGTCAGATCAGGGCCTGATTAGGGAAGGGGTGTGTATTTCTTAGTCTGCGATGCATTCGAAAAAAAAATCCTCATATTAAGTTTGTACTCATCGGCGTAGCCAGGATTTTTAACAGAAGGAGACCCAAAAGGCCCTTTCAAGTCTTCAATTTTCTCCTGTATTTTAGATAATGTCTTATACATTTACTGTATTTTTGGCTGCTAGAAGGGGGGGCCCGGGCCCCCTAGGCCACCCCCTAATTACGCCCCTGTTACTGAAAATTTTTCTCCTATATACAATGGCGAGGTAGGTATAACACGTGACTTTTCTCAAGTCTTTTGTAAGAATGGTAAATTACAGAGCTTTTATTGACGCATGTTGACAAGGTAGCAACGCCACAACAAGCAAAACAAAACACCCAGCGGGTTGTCGGCTCAATTCAGCAGACACAGTATGTAAATTATGATATTTTTCCCGACCGCTATTGGTTGTTGTTGGTCACATGATTTCATGTGATGCGTTTCTTTGGGTGCGGAGAAGATTTATTCTCAGTGAAACAGGACATCTCGCCATAACAGCACGAACACTAAGATGGTGCGAATTGCGATTTGCGTTTTCCTTGCTGTCTTAAGCACAGGTAAGATTGAATATCTTTATTGAAAATGGTGCAGATAAAGATGCGGCCGACGTAACGGAATAACTTTTCAATTAAAACGAAATTGCAATGTGCTAAATTTTCTATGGTACTTCAATCACTTTTTGTAAGCTTTCATTTGCATGCACGCAAGATGCACACAGTCGTGGCCATCTAACATATACTCAACAGACTAAAATCTGTACGACATTAATGCTTCATCTAAAGAGATGAAATGATGTTTCACTAGAAGATTAATACCAAAATCTAGTGCCAAAAACTGTTTTTATGTGTTTTTTTTGCTCCATCAAACTTACAGTCTGCACTTTCAAGAGATGACCTCTGTGCATATAGCGAATTTTGAACTTTATCTAGAAAAGGTGATGCTTTCGATCAAATGCTTTTAGACGTTTAGTCAAGGGCATAAAACGGATCTGTTCCGCAGCCAATTTCCCATCGGTTGCTGGGAATAAAACGTCCCGAATGGTTTTGCTGGCAAATTTGTAGAGTCTTGTGCTGGGAACATTTTGAGGAGACGCTAAAGCGGTTGCTTGGGGGAAAAAATCGTCCCGACCGGCTCGGGCATTATTTGTGTGCTAAAATGCCTGACCACTGCTGGCTGGGAAAAAAATCCTAACCAATGTTTGGCTGTAAAAAAAAAAAAAGAAATGGGCCCTCTTGAGGAAAAGGAACATATATTTTTTCCCAGCAATTTTTAAAATGGATATTTTCGGCATGAGAACATTTTCAAACGACGAAATTTGCCATTGTTTCGGGTAGGGGGGCTCGTTGTATGCCCTTGTTCAGTGCATGACTTATCTGTTTTTCTTTTGTGGTGCTCGAGTTTTTGAAGCACTGGAAAATTTTAAAAGATCTTTCGAGAGCAGTACTATATTTCGATCAAAGAGAAATTCTGTAGAAAATTCAAGTACATAAATAAATGTTTCAGATTTTCGCAAAAGCTACGAGATAAGGAGACAATTGAATGTGTTGAATTAGATTTCAACATCGCAACTTCCACAGCTAACACCGTTATAAGTCCTTTTTAGAGTCCTCAATTTCCTTTTATTTCGCGAAAAGGCGAAGCAAGAAATTTGCATCTTCCAAGTTTTCGCACGTTGGGCGGTCCGCGTAAGTTTGCTCGAAGACTTTGTGAATTCCGGCAAAGTTGTGTTCAGTTTGAACTAAGCACACATTACACTTTTCTAATTTTGGTTGCATTTATAAATCTTAACTGTTTTCTTACCCGTTCAAGTCAATTTCTGTCAACTTTTTCTCGTTATGTGCTTCATCGCGGAAACTTTTCATCTGCACCCATTAGTCATTTTTATTTATAACTTTTTATTTGTTATGATCCAAAACCGAAAACAGGCGCTGGAAAATGACTAATGGGTGCAGATGTTTTTGGATCATAACAAATAAAAAGTTAGTTTGACCAATAATCATTTCTGACATTTCATGGCCTTCCCCGACTCACGCGCCTTTTTATAATTTTTAGCATAAAAACTTATTAGTTAAGCTGATGTAAAGTGATTAAAGGCGATTTATTGGTAACAGTAAATGTTTAGTAAAGTTCTCGCAAAAAAAATAACAAGAAAAAAAAACATAGCCCGTTTCTTAAGTGCTCTTGGCAAATTCCCGAAGTGTTTCAAATTCTTTTCTAGAAAATGCTTGTATGGAAAAGAAAAATTTAACCGCTAGTAGTAACTTAACGCTAATGTGCTAATATACTTATAACGAAGACGTATTGTATTGTTCAAACTTTGGTAAACTAACCTAGCTTATAATAAGTTTAACATATATCGTGCGTGTATCTCCAAGACTCTAGAAGGAAGATTGAATTGATTTCTAGAACAAAATATTTTATGAATCGTGACTTGCTTGCTACGCACAATTAATTTTCTAACCCACAAAGTGAATAACGAGCATTGTATAAATTAATACATTTAGTCTTAATTGACAACAAAATCACTCGCGCATGTCCAAGGAGATTGAATGAGGGTCAAACGTAAATAAACGTAAATTTTACTATTTTTAATAAGAATAATTCTTTGTTAATTTTCAATAATTAAGGTTGCCTGCGTCTATTCAAAAATAATTTTTAAAAAAATCTATCTTTTTTAAGCTATCCAATACGATTGTTATTTGCGCAACCTCTATAATTCTTTCAAATCCTAACGAAAGAAGTACCAAAAAAGAAATACCAAACAAAAAAGCTCGAAATGAAGAGGCCATTGTTGTAATGATTACAATGATTAAGGATGAGTAATTGTTATTTCATATTCAATTGAATATTTTAATAGGATACTTAACACCAAATGCCTCAAGTTCACTGATTGTTTCACTAAGAGTCAGTAACAGTTCTTTCATGTTCTGAGCTAGTTTAAAAGTAATGGGGCTTAGTTTATTTGCTGGAGGGTAAATACGAGGTTTATAAGTTATTGTTCTAATTGTGATCTTCAATAGCAACCTTTCTAGTGAGCTAACATCATGTCCCAATCAGTTAACATAATTGTATTTTTTTCTATGATATTCAGCGTCAGCCGATAAAACGACCTCAGTTGGTGATGTCTTTGTTCATGTCATGGGAAAATCTGGCAAGATTAGCATTTACTTCAAGGGACAATCCAAGGAAGATGGCTTAACTTTCAAATTTGAAGACCTGGGAGAGGTAACACCATTATTTGATTATCTGTGTGATACTGTGTGACGTGTTGTGCAAGAAGTTCTTTTGCTTCTTTTAGTATATATATATATATATATATATATATATATATATATATATATATATATATATATATATATATATATATATATATATAGAGAGAGAGAGAGAGAGAGAGAGAGAGAGAGAGACTTGTTTAATTAAAGAAATAAACAGGATTTTATTTAAATTTATAATAGCTAATTCATTTATTTTGATTTAATATTTCAGCGTGACAGTAATGGCAACACTGTTGGTCAAGCTGGAAGTGAGAAGCACAATTTTAATACCTTTACTCAACTGGATTTTCAATTTAGTGAAGTGGTTCAAGACAAATTTCAGGTACTCAACATCCTTTTATTTAGAAGGGCGTATCTCATGTAGGATAACAATCAGATACAGAGCAGGAGCCATCCAGTTTTCATTGTCAAAGTCCAGCAAGCCTTGAAATGGTGGGGGGTGGGGGGGTATGAGACAGAAACATTAAGAGAATATCTGGGACAAAGCCATGCTCCTTATAATCAATTCCTTTTTCTTAAATTGGGGTGGGGGGGGGGGGGGGGGTGTGCCCTCAGTGCCCTCTGTGCCCCAGGCCCTGCTATAGCCCTGCTTGTAGGCTACACAAAACAAGATATGTTTGTCAACATGCACAGGGGTAGATACAGGGGAGAGGGTGTGGATTGGGCTGATATCCAACCTCTTTTTCACCATATCAATATTTGGGTGACCTTCAAACCCGCTCGGTCAATCTCTGGGAGGCCTGGGTCTAAGAGCTTTTCACGATTAGTGAGATACAAATTTGACCAAGCTGTCAGGTTTTTTTGACGAATTCTTGCCGCGAGTCTCAAATTGACAGGAATCAGCTTTTTTCACCATATTTTCTGTAGATCAGGGAGCGGGAAAACTTTAGCTTTTCTAAATATGGGCATCAATGCCCATATAAGGCAATGCAAACGAAGGACACTATCCTTGAGGAATATGTTTGATATGATCAAAAAAATTCAGCCAAAAATTGTAGTTTTTGCCAAAGGCGGTCACTCCCATAATATATATAAAAATATAAATAATATAAATATATTTCTTATTTGAAAAAAACTGTATGATTATTGTTATTTTTAATGTTACCGTACCGCAGGTGATTTGTAAACATTATGACTTGTAATCAGAAGAAAAAAAACAGTGACTGTGACCATCTTTAGTCAATGAAGAAAGTATCTGAAAAGAAACTAAGAGTACTCGGTACCAGTCCCTCAAAACGACAACGTATCCTTCATATGTAAGCAAAAAAAAAAATAAAAATGAGAAGTCACTTTGTTTGAAGAAACTACGGAGAGGGTGCTACCCATGTGCCATTGCCTGCTCGACTTTGCTGATGCGACAAATTCAATTCAACTTGAACTATTGTTGGATTTATGTGACTTTCCAAGAACCACTAGATAAAGTATAAGCCGTCTATCCTGCCACCCCCCTCCCCCTATTTTAAAATCCTTGATCGGCACGTTGCAAATACAATCAATGATGACTCAACAAGTTTTAATTTTGATAGAATATCTCTGTGTACACCTTTAACATGACCTCCTACATCTCAAGTGTGAAGGCAAATTTCATGTCTCAAGTGTACATCTTTGCTGAGAATGGCTCCTATGTGTGGGGAGATGAGGAGACGGAAGTGAGAAAAGGCTCTGTAAAATTCAACATCAAGGTTAGTGTGCACTGTTTGTACTTACGGGCGGCTTACATTAAGAAATCAAGCGACTTTTTTGGGTGGCAAACTTGTACGCGCTTCGCGTTTAGCAACAAAACAACAAAAAGTGACTTATATATTCAGTGCTCACAAATCAGCCAAATAGTTTCTTTTTCAGAAAGGGCATATTTTGATAGAGATATTTAACTTTTTCGTCGCCCTCTGGTGTGGAGGCTGCAGCAATTTCAGTGTTATTTAATTGGCCTGAATTTACCACTCAAAAAGTCGTGCATTTTTTTATGTGATACCAATTTGTTTACAAGAACAAACAAACTATACAAGACGCTCACCACTAAGTTGTTTTTCTTTTGCTGATGCCAAACACCCCCTTGAGTAACAAATATATAGTAAACATATCACATTTTTTGACTGATAACTGTTCAACTAGAGAGTCATTAAAACCATTATTTACAGGTGGAGGGATGGAAATTCTGTGGAGATCCAGGGTATACCTGCAAAGAAGGAGCCGGAAGCTACCTCGACTCTAAAATTTGTATTGCCTCAAAGAAGGGAAGTGGGAGAAAAATGGAAAGGAAGCAAAACAAAGCGGGTGAAAGGCCAAAAGGTCCAAAAGGAAAAGCGAAGGCAGAAAAGTTCTTCTTTGCTGGAGATTCCATTGTGATGCCCAGAGGGGTAGGTGTTCAATGCATAATCTCGGACCCTGTCCCCACCACGTATCCGTTTTTGTTTTCGTTATAAGTACTTTTGAGAGTCCTCAATTTCCCTTTGTTTCACGAAAAGGCGAAAAAGTTTTGAGTAAGCAAGAAATTTGCATCTTTCAAGGTTTTCGCGCGCTGGGCGGGCCGCGTAAGTTTGCTTGAAAAAAGTGTGAATTTCGGCATGTGTTCAGTTTGAACAACGCACACATTAACTTATCTAATCTGGTTGCATTTATAAATATTTTCTTAGCTGTTCAAGCCAATTTGTGTCAACTCTTTCTCGTTAGTTATGTGCTTCATCGCGAAAACATTTCATCTGCACCCATTAGTCATTTTTCAGCGCCTGTTTTCGGTTGGAGATCATAACAAATAAAAAGTTAGTTTGACCAATAATCCTTTCTGACAAGTCATGGCCTTCCCCGACTCACGTGCCTTTTCATAGTTTCTAGCATAAAAACTTAAGTTTATGTAAAGTGAATAAAGGCGATTTATTGGTAATAGTAAAGTTCTCGCAAAAAAAAAGAAAAAAAAGAAAAGAAAAAAAAAACATAGCCCGTTTCTTAAGTGCTCTTGGCAAATCCCCGAAGTGTTTCAAATTCTTTTCTAGAAAATGCTTGTATGGAAAACAAAATTTAACCGCTAGTAGTAACTTAACGCTAATGTGCTAATATACTTATAACGAAGACGTATTGTATTGTTCAAACTTTGGTAAACTAACCTAGCTTATAATAAGTTAAACATATATCGTGCGTGTATCTCCAAGACTCTAGAAGGAAGATTGGATTGATTTCTAGAACAAAATATTTTATGAATCGTGACTTGCTTGCTACGCACAATTAATTTTCTAACCCACAAAGTGAATAACGAGCATTGTATAAATTAATACATTTAGTCTTAATTGACAACAAAATCACTCGCGCATGTCCAAGGAGATTGAATGAGGGTCAAACGTAAATAAACGTAAATTTTACTATAACGCGCAATGTATAAATTAATACAGTTACTCTTAAATGACAAATAACTCGAAAAAACAAAAAAAAACTTTTTCGTTTGAAAACGGAACCTTTTTGT
The DNA here is from genome assembly GCF_932526225.1 of Nematostella vectensis. Taxonomy (NCBI): domain Eukaryota; kingdom Metazoa; phylum Cnidaria; class Anthozoa; order Actiniaria; family Edwardsiidae; genus Nematostella; species Nematostella vectensis. Next base: position 5,342,917 of record NC_064044.1, read on the forward strand.
TCACACGAAGCGTTTTTATTTTGATACGACCCGTCCCCACAAAAACGAGAAACAATACGAAAACGATAACAAGCTCTACAGCGCATGCGTACTAGCGCGCCAAGTGGACTGGACCTGAGTTGTAACGCCATCGTTTTCGAAAGGTTCCGTTTCCGTCCTCACGGCACCTAAAGAGTATTGTTTTCAAATCGTTCTGTTTCCGGTCATCGTTTTCGCGTTTACGTGTGGACGATACCCGTATCCGTAACAAAAAGGTTGCGTTGTCAAACGAAAACGGATACGTGGGAACGGGGTCTTAAGTTTAATATCATAACATATTTAAAAAAATAATAATATCGTCATCCAACATGATAATTATCTGTATCATCATCATAGTCAACATTATGTTAAAAAAATAGCCTGGACTACATAAATAAAGCCAAAATTTTGAGCTGTTCCCTTGTTAAAAGATAAACAGTACTCTCTTTTCAAATTCACAATTAGGAAATGAGATTCAACAATTTTGTTGTCTGTGACTTATCTGCAATGTGACACATATCTTATTCACATGTGACACATATCTTAATCATCCGTAATCTGTAGTCGTCATTACCTTCTCAATTTATTATCAATCATCATTATCACCATCGAGGCTATTAACATAGAACATTTTGCAAATTAGATTGCATGACAATTTATGTAGTTATTTTATGTTAATTCACCTACACTCATTGTATTTGTACATTGCACCTCTCACATATCTACTGTGGTAGGCTTGGCCCTTTGTAGATTAAGATTTAGATCATAATAATATAACTGCATGTTCATTTTTTGTTATAACCTAAAATGTAAGGCTTTTGCTACCTCTGTAATAGTCATTCCTTATTGTCTCCAGGTCGAGGTCGATGGCACAGGTAAGGACATGCCCGCTGGCTACCCCTCGGTACACAGCAGCAACTGCTTCACTGTTCGCTTCCCCAAGTTCAACAGCTACGCTCTCTACGACCCCTCGGTGACTCTGGATGATAACGAGGCACCGCCAAGCAGCGGTGCGACTCCTCTCAAGTGGAGCCTTGCCCTTGCCTTGGTCGCTCTACTCGCCGCTTGGCTCCAGTAAAACAAGCTAATTTTGACAAGCTTAGACATAGATTAAACAGACTGGCGTGTAATATTTAGGCCCGAAGAACAGCCTCAACGTCGTCCAGCATTGTTGACACAGGATTGTTCGGCAGACGCAAAGATGTAAGGGAGTGGTGTATACTTTACAGCGCCCATGCAGTCTCGTACTCAGATGCCGTGCGTTGCATTTTGGGAGGTTGAATAAGCGCACGGTGCATGACGGTCAGGATGCGGTTTCGCGATCGGATTCAGGATATCCGCGCAACAGAAAATAAGGACTGGGTACGAGTCTACCTCCTATGTGCTTGGTTGCTTGCTGGTTTTGCAGGGGGCTGTGCTTTTGCATTTGACGTTGGGGCCTGGTAAATCGTTAGTCCTTATACTATAAAATTTCCAATAAAAGCAATATATAATAAAACATGTATTCGTACAAAGTAATCTTAACTGATACAATTACTAAAACGCTACTGCTATCCCATTTAGACTTAAATGCTGTACACTGTAACTCTTTTTTTATAATCGCCATAACGACATGAAGGTATTGCTAAATAAAATGATATAAAGTAAACACTTTGTTTTGTTGTTCTCCCCGCCTCCCGTTGGGAAAATTGTTATCATATCAAACAGTTGTGGGTCGTTTCGTAAAAAATACATATAATCAACTTCAATAGAAGCAAAAGAAAACGAGCCGCATGCAACCGGAAGTTAGAAAATACTGTCTTTGCGGTTGCTTACGGAGTGACGTCCTATTGCTGTCATCGTACTAGATTTGCGGTTTGATATTGACACCATAGGTATTGGTTATTTACCAATTATTCGCCGAAGGCTGTGGATAGTCGCCGATACCAAAGCAGTGAGGTGAGGGGGAGAGTCGGATGAAAAAATAGTTAATAATCGGATTTAGCTACATACCAGAGTGACCTAGCTTATGCTTTATTGTTTTGTCTACAAATAGCACGTCTATTGAGAACCGAAAGTGGACCTTCGGCCATCGTGGGGGGTGTGTTCGCACCCCCTGCCATCCCCCCCCCTGGGTACGGGCCTGTATCAATGCTATGCTATCCTGTTTGGTGGATCCAATTAGTAAAGTCCTGGTACTTGAGGTTCCTGAGATTCCGTCAATTAGACCGGTCCGAGTACGCATTTTACAAGGAGTGGGCTTGGGCTCAATTGAAAACTTGTTTATTCAGGTTTTCACAAATATCTTGGCGGCCATGTGAAATGGTAGCTTTCCTGTAGAAAATCGAGTTTCAATTTACCTTGACACCTTGCTCCCGGCCGCCATTTTGCTCGTCAGGAGGAAACCTCGCATTATTAGCGGACGCTTATACAAACATTCCATTAAGCCCAAGAAGTGTTCTCACCCATATCTAACTTTATAATTTATTTTCTAAATTGTATCAGTAAGAGATTGCTGTGTGTCCATAGAATGATAATAATAGTGATAATATATATTATAACTGTTAAATATAAAGGATACTCCGTGTTCATCTGTACGCGATCAAACATCATTAATGGGTAAATTCGTCGCGATGTTCTTCTGCCTCTCCCTCGTATCCCTGCAAGCCTCTCCCTCGTATCCCTACAAGCCCCTCTATCTTACCTCTACAGGCCTCTCCCTCGTATCCCTACAAGCCTTTCCTTCGTATCCCTACAAGCCTCTTCCTCGTATTCCTACAAGCCCCTCCCTCGTATTCATACAAGCCTCTCCCTCGTATCCCTACAAGCCTCTCCCTCGTATCCCTACAAGACTCTCCCTCGTATTCCTACACGCCTCTCCCTCGTATACCTACAAGCCTCTCCCTCGTATCCCTACAAGCCTCTTCCTCGTATTCCTACAAGCCTCTCCCTCGTATCCATACAAGCCCCTACCTCGTATCCCTACAAGCCTCTCCCTCGTATCCTTAAAATCCTCTTCCTCGTATCCCTACAAGCCTCTGCCTCGTATCCCTACAAGCCTCTGCCTCGTATACCTACAAGCCTCTCCCTCGTATCCCTACAAGCCTCTACCTCGTATCCCTACAAGCCCCTCCCTCGTATTCCTACAAGCCTCTCCCTCGTATCCCTACAAGCCTCTCCCTAGTATTCCTACAAGCCCCTCCCTCGTATTCCTACACGCCTCTCCCTCGTATCCCTACAAGCCTTTCCCTCGTATCCCTACAAGCCTCTTCCTCGTATCCCTACAAGCCTCTGCCTCGTATCCCTACAAGCCTCTCCCTCGTATCCCTTCAAGCCTCTTTCTCGGTATCTCCCTATTATCCCTACAAGTCTTTCCCTCGTATCCCTACAAGGCTATCCCTCGTATCCCTACAAGCCTTTCCCTAAGTACCCCTACAAGCCTCTCCCTTGTATCCCTACAAGCCTCTCCCTAGTATCCCTACAAGCCTTTCCCTCGTATCCCTACAAGCCTTTCCCTAAGTACCCCTACAAATCTCTCCCTATTATCCCTACAAGCCTCTCCCTAGTATCCCTAAAAGCCTCTCCCTAGTATCCCTACAAGCCTCTCCCTAGTATCCCTACAGGCCTTTCCCTCGTATCCCTACAAGCCTTTCCCTCGTATCCCTACAAGCCTCTCCCTAGTATCCCTACAGGCCTTTCCCTCGTATCCCTACAAGCCTTTCCCTCGTATCCCTACAAGCCTTTCCCTCGTATCCCTACAAGACCATGGAGTGGTTCGATCATAGAGCGACCATGGAGTGGTTCGAACATAGAGCGACCATAGAGTGGTTCGATTATAGAGCGACCATAGAGTGGTTCGATCATAAAGCGACCATAGAGTGGTTCGATCATACAGCGACCATAGAGTGGTTTGATCATAGAGCCACCATAGAGTGGTTCGATCATAGAGCGACCATAGAGTGGTTCGATCATAGAGCGACCATAGAGTGGTTCGACCATAGAGCGACCATGGAGTGGTTTGATCATAGAGCGACCATACAGTGGTTCGATCATAGAGCGACCATAGAGTGATACGATCATAGAGCGACCATAGGGTGGTTCGGTCATATAGCGACCATAGAGTGGTTCGAACATAGGGCGACCATAGAGTGGTTCGATCATAGAGCTATCATAGAGTGGTTACATCTTAGAGCGACCATGGAGTAGTTCGAACATAAAGCGACCATAGAGTGGTTCGAAAAAAGGGCGACCACAGAGTGGTTCGATCATAGAGCGACCATAGAGTGGTTACATCTTAGAGCGACCATGGAGTGGTTCGAACATAAAGCGACCATACAGTGGTTCAACAAAAGGGGGACCATAGAGTGGTTCGATCATAGAGCGACCATAGAGTGGTTCGAACATAGAGCAACCATAGAATGGTTCGAACATAGGGCGACCATAGAGTGGTTCGAACATAAGGCTACCATAGAGTAGTTCGATCATAGAGCGACCATAGAGTGGTTCGGTCATAGAGCGACCATAGAGTGGTTCGATCATAGAGCGAACATGGAGTGGTTCGATCATAGAGCGACCATAGAGTGGTTTGATCGTAGAGCGACCATGGAGTGGTTCGATCATAGAGCGACCATAGAGTGGTTAGATCATAGAGCGACCATAGAGTGGTTCGATCGTAGAGCGACCATAGAGTGGTTCGATCATAGAGCGACCATAGAGTGGTTGGATCATAGAGCGACCATAGAGTGGTTCGAACATAGGGCGACCATAGAGTAGTTCTAACATAGGGCGACCATAGAGTGGTTCGATCATAGAGCGACCATAGAGTGGTTCGAACATAGAGCGACCATAGAGTGGTTCGAACATAGAGCGACCATAGAGTGGTTCGAGCATAGGGCGACCATAGAGTGGTTCGAACATAGGGCGACCATAGAGTGGTTCGAACATAGAGCGACCATAGAGTGGTTCGAAAATAGGGCGACCATAGAGTGGTTCGATCATAGAGCGACCATAGAATGGTTCGAACATAGAGCGACCATAGAGTGGTTCGAACATAGAGCGACCATAGAGTGGTTCTCGATCATAGAGCGACCATGGAGTGGTTTGATCATAGAGCGACCATAGAGTGGTTTGATCATAGAGCGACCATAGAGTGGTTCGAAAAAAAGGGCGACCATAGAGTGGTTCGATCATAGAGCGACAATAGAGTGGTTCGAACATAGAGCGACCATAGAGTGGTTCGAACATAGGGCGACCATAGAGTGGTTCGAACATAGGGCGACCATAGAGTGGTTCGATCATAGAGCGACAATGGAGTGGTTTGATCATAGAGCCACAATAGAGTGGTTCGATCATAGAGCGACCATAGAGTGGTTCGATCATAGAGCGACCATAGAGTGGTTCGATCATAGAGCGACCATAGAGTGGTTCTAAAAAAGGGCGACCATAGAGTGGTTCGATCATAGAGCGACCATAGAGTGGTTCGAACATAGAGCGACCATAGAGTGGTTCGAACATAGGGCGACCATAGAGTGGTTTGATTATAGAGCCACCATAGAGTGGTTCGAACATAGAGCGACCATAGAGTGGTTCGATCATAGAGCGACCATAGAGTGGTTCGAAAAAAGGGCGACCATAGAGTGGTTCGATCATAGAGCGACCATAGAGTGGTTCGAACATAGAGCGACCATAGAGTGGTTCGAACATAGGGCGACCATAGAGTGGTTCGAACATAGGGCGACCATAGAGTGGTTCGAACATAGGGCGACCATAGATGGGTTCGATCAAAGAGCGACCATAGAGTGGTTTGATCATAGAGCCACCATAGAGTGGTTCGATCATAGAGCGACCATACAGTGGTTCGATCATAGAGCGACCATAGAGTGATACGATCATAGAGCGACCATAGGGTGGTTCGGTAATATAGCGACCATAGAGTGGTTCGAACATAGGGCGACCATAGAGTGGTTCGATCATAGAGCAACCATAGAGTGGTTACATCTTAGAGCGACCATGGAGTGGTTCGAACATAAAGCGACCATAGAGTGGTTCGAAAAAAGGGCGGCCACAGAGTGGTTCGATCATAGAGCGACCATAGAGTGGTTACATCTTAGAGCGACCATGGAGTGGTTCGAACATAAAGCGACCATACAGTGGTTCGAAAAAAGGGCGACCATAGAGTGGTTCGATCATAGAGCGACCATAGAGTGGTTCGAACAAAGAGCAACCATAGAGTGGTTCGAACATAGGGCGACCATAGAGTTGTTCGAACATAGGGCGACCATAGAGTGGTTCGGTCATAGAGCGACCATAGAGTGGTTCGATCATAGAGCGAACATGGAGTGGTTCGATCATAGAGCGACCATAGAGTGGTTTGATCGTAGAGCGACCATGGAGTGGTTCGATCATAGAGCGACCATGGAAAGGTTCGATCATAGAGCGACCATGGAGTGGTTCGGTCATTGAGCGACCATAGAGTGGTTCGATCATAGAGCGACCATAGAGTGGTTCGATCGTAGAGCGACCATAGAGTGGTTCGATTATAGAGCGACAATAGAGTGGTTTGATCATAGAGCCACCATAGAGTGGTCCGATCATAGAGCGACCATAGAGTGGTTCGATCATAGAGCGACCATAGAGTGGTTCGATCATAGAGCGACCATAGAGTGGTTCTAAAAAAGGGCGACCATAGAGTGGTTCGATCATAGAGCGACCATAGAGTGGTTCGAACATAGAGCGACCATAGAGTAGTTCGAACATAGGGCGACCATAGAGTGGTTTGATCATAGAGCCACCATAGAGTTGTTCGAACATAGGGCGACCATAGAGTGGTTCGATCATAGAGCGACCACAGAGTGGTTCGATCATAGAGCGACCATAGAGTGGTTCGAACATAGAGCGACCATAGAGTGGTTCGAACATAGGGCGATCATACAGTGGTTCGATCATAGAGCGACCATAGAGTGGTTACATCTTAGAGCGACCATGGAGTGGTTCGAACATAAAGCGACCATACAGTGGTTCGGAAAAAGGGCGACCATAGAGTGGTTCGATCATAGAGCGACCATAGAGTGGTTCGAACATAGAGCAACCATAGAGTTGTTCGAACATAGGGCGACCATAGAGTGGTTCGAACATAAGGCGACCATAGAGTGGTTTGATCATAGAGCGACCATAGAGTGGTTCGGTCATAGAGCGACCATAGAGTGGTTCGATCATAGAGCGAACATGGAGTGGTTCGATCATAGAGCGACCATAGATTGGTTTGATCGTAGAGCGACCATGGAGTTGTTCGGTCATAGAGCGACCATGGAGAGGTTCGATCATAGAGCGACCATGGAGTGGTTCGGTCATTGAGCGACCATAGAGTGGTTCGATCATAGAGCGACCATAGAGTGTTTCTATCGTAGAGCGACCATAGAGTGGTTCGATCATAGAGCGACCATAGAGTGGTTCGAACATACAGCGACCATAGAGTGGTTCGAAAATAGGGCGACCATAGAGTGGTTCGATCATAGAGCGACCATAGCGTGGTTCGAACATAGAGCGACCATAGAGTGGTTCGAACATAGGGCGACCATAGAGTGGTTCGAACATAGGGCGACCATAGAGTGGTTCGATCATAGAGCGACCATAGAGTGGTCCGATCATAGAGCGACCATAGAGTGGTTCGATAATAGAGCGACCATAGAGTGGTTCGATCATAGATTGACCATAGAGTGGTTCGAACATAGAGTGACCATGGAGTGGTTTGATCATAGAGCGACCATAGAGTGGTCTGGTCATCGAGCGACCATGGAGTGGTTCGATCATAGAGCGACCATGGAGTGGTTCGATCATAGAGCGACCATAGAGTGGTTCGGTCATAGAGCGACCATAGAGTGGTTCGATCATAGAGCGAACATGGGGTGGTTCGATCATAAAGCGACCATAGAGTGGTTTGATCGTAGAGCGACCATAGGGTGGTTCGATCATAGAGCGATTATAGAGTGGTTCGATCATATAGCGACCATATAGTGGTCCGATCATAGAGCGACCCTAGAGTGGTTCGATCACATAGCGACCATGGAGTGGTTTGATCATAGAACGACCATAGAGTGGTTCCATCATAGAGCGATCATAGAGTGGTTCGATCATAGAGTGACCATAGAGTGGTTTGATCGTAAGCGACCATGGAGTGGTTTGATCTTAGAGCGACCATGGAGTGGTTCGATCATAGAGCGACCATGGAGTGGTTCGGTCATAGAGCGACCATAGAGTGGTTCGATCATAGAGCGACCATAGAGTGGTTCGATCATATAGCGACCATAGAGTGGTTCGATCATAGAGCGACCATAGAGTGGTTCGATCATAGAGCGACAATAGAGTGGTTCGAAAATAGGGCGATCATACAGTGGTTCGATCATAGAGCGACCATAGAGTGGTTCAATCATAGAGTGACCATAGAGTTGTTCGATCATAGAGCGACCATAGAGTGGTTCGATCATAGAGTGACCATAGAGTTGTTCGATCATAGAGCGACCATAGAGTGGTTCGATCATAGAGCGACCATAGAGTCGTTCGATCATATAGCGACCATTGACTGGTTCGATCATAGAGCGACCATAGAGTCGTTCGATCATATAGCGACCATTGAGTGGTTCGATCATAGAGCGACCATAGAGTCGTTCGATCATATAGCGACCATATAGTGGTCCGATCATAGAGCGACCCTAGAGTGGTTCGATCACATAGCGACCATGGAGTGGTTTGATCATAGAACGACCATAGAGTGGTTCCATCATAGAGCGACCATAGAGTGGTTCGATCATAGAGTGACCATAGAGTGGTTTGATCGTAGAGCGACCATGGAGTGGTTTGATCATAGAGCGACCATGGAGTGGTTCGATCATAGAGCGACCATGGAGTGGTTCGGTCATAGAGCGACCATAGAGTGGTTCGATCATAGAGCGACCATAGAGTGTTTCGATCATATAGCGACCATAGAGTGGTTCGATCATAGAGCGAACATGGAGTGGTTCGATCATAGAGCGACCATAGAGTGGTTTGATCGTAGAGCGACCATGGAGTGGTTCGATCATAGAGCGACCATGGAGAGGTTCGATCATAGAGCGACCATGGAGTGGTTCGATCACATAGCGACCATGGAATGGTTTGATCATAGAACGACCATAGAGTGGTTCCATCATAGAGCGATCATAGAGTGGTTCGATCATAGAGTGACCATAGAGTGGTTTGATCGTAGAGCGACCATGGAGTGGTTTGATCATAGAGCGACGATGGAGTGGTTCGATCATAGAGCGACCATGGAGTGGTTCGGTCATAGAGCGACCATAGAGTGGTTCGATCATAGAGTGACCATAGAGTGGTTCGATCATAGAGCCACCATAGAGTGGTTCGATCATAGAGCGACCATAGAGTGGTTCGATCATAGAGCGACCATAGAGTGGTTCGATCATAGAGCGACCATAGAGTGGTTCTAAAAAAGGGCGACCATAGAGTGGTTCGATCATAGAGCGACCATAGAGTGGTTCGAACATAGAGCGACCATAGAGTGGTTCGAACATAGAGCGACCATAGAGTGGTTCGATCATAGAGCAACCATAGAGTGGTTCGATCATAGAGTGACCATAGAGTTGTTCGATCATAGAGCGACCATAGAGTCGTTCGATCATATAGCGACCATTGAGTGGTTCGATCATAGAGCGACCATAGAGTCGTTCGATCATATAGCGACCATATAGTGGTCCGATCATAGAGCGACCCTAGAGTGGTTCGATCACATAGCGACCATGGAGTGGTTTGATAATAGAACGACCATAGAGTGGTTCCATCATAGAGCGACCATAGAGTGGTTCGATCATAGAGTGACCATAGAGTGGTTTGATCGTAGAGCGACCATGGAGTGGTTTGATCATAGAGCGACCATGGAGTGGTTCGATCATAGAGCGACCATGGAGTGGTTCGGTCATAGAGCGACCATAGAGTGGTTCGATCATAGAGCGACCATAGAGTGTTTCGATCATATAGCGACCATAGAGTGGTTCGATCATAGACCGAACATGGAGTGGTTCGATCATAGAGCGACCATAGAGTGGTTTGATCATAGAGCGACCATAGAGTGATACGATCATAGAGCGACCATAGGGTGGTTCGGTCATATAGCGACCATAGAGTGGTTCGAACATAGGGCGACCATAGAGTGGTTCGATCATAGAGCTATCATAGAGTGGTTACATCTTAGAGCGACCATGGAGTAGTTCGAACATAAAGCGACCATAGAGTGGTTCGAAAAAAGGGCGACCACAGAGTGGTTCGATCATAGAGCGACCATAGAGTGGTTACATCTTAGAGCGACCATGGAGTGGTTCGAACATAAAGCGACCATACAGTGGTTCAACAAAAGGGGGACCATAGAGTGGTTCGATCATAGAGCGACCATAGAGTGGTTCGAACATAGAGCAACCATAGAATGGTTCGAACATAGGGCGACCATAGAGTGGTTCGAACATAAGGCTACCATAGAGTGGTTCGATCATAGAGCGACCATAGAGTGGTTCGGTCATAGAGCGACCATAGAGTGGTTCGATCATAGAGCGAACATGGAGTGGTTCGATCATAGAGCGACCATAGAGTGGTTTGATCGTAGAGCGACCATGGAGTGGTTCGATCATAGAGCGACCATAGAGTGGTTCGATCATAGAGCGACCATAGAGTGGTTCGATCGTAGAGCGACCATAGAGTGGTTCGATCATAGAGCGACCATAGAGTGGTTGGATCATAGAGCGACCATAGAGTGGTTCGAACATAGGGCGACCATAGAGTAGTTCTAACATAGGGCGACCATAGAGTGGTTCGATCATAGAGCGACCATAGAGTGGTTCGAACATAGAGCGACCATAGAGTGGTTCGAACATAGAGCGACCATAGAGTGGTTCGAGCATAGGGCGACCATAGAGTGGTTCGAACATAGGGCGACCATAGAGTGGTTCGAACATAGAGCGACCATAGAGTGGTTCGAAAATAGGGCGACCATAGAGTGGTTCGATCATAGAGCGACCATAGAATGGTTCGAACATAGAGCGACCATAGAGTGGTTCGAACATAGAGCGACCATAGAGTGGTTCTCGATCATAGAGCGACCATGGAGTGGTTTGATCATAGAGCGACCATAGAGTGGTTTGATCATAGAGCGACCACAGAATGGTTAGATCATAGAGCGACCATAGAGTGGTTCGAAAAAAAGGGCGACCATAGAGTGGTTCGATCATAGAGCGACAATAGAGTGGTTCGAACATAGAGCGACCATAGAGTGGTTCGAACATAGGGCGACCATAGAGTGGTTCGAACATAGGGCGACCATAGAGTGGTTCGATCATAGAGCGACAATGGAGTGGTTTGATCATAGAGCCACAATAGAGTGGTTCGATCATAGAGCGACCATAGAGTGGTTCGATCATAGAGCGACCATAGAGTGGTTCGATCATAGAGCGACCATAGAGTGGTTCTAAAAAAGGGCGACCATAGAGTGGTTCGATCATAGAGCGACCATAGAGTGGTTCGAACATAGAGCGACCATAGAGTGGTTCGAACATAGAGCGACCATAGAGTGGTTCGATCATAGAGCGACCATAGAGTGGTTCGAAAAAAGGGCGACCATAGAGTGGTTCGATCATAGAGCGACCATAGAGTGGTTCGAACATAGAGCGACCATAGAGTGGTTCGAACATAGGGCGACCATAGAGTGGTTCGAACATAGGGCGACCATAGAGTGGTTCGAACATAGGGCGACCATAGATGGGTTCGATCAAAGAGCGACCATAGAGTGGTTTGATCATAGAGCCACCATAGAGTGGTTCGATCATAGAGCGACCATACAGTGGTTCGATCATAGAGCGACCATAGAGTGATACGATCATAGAGCGACCATAGGGTGGTTCGGTAATATAGCGACCATAGAGTGGTTCGAACATAGGGCGACCATAGAGTGGTTCGATCATAGAGCAACCATAGAGTGGTTACATCTTAGAGCGACCATGGAGTGGTTCGAACATAAAGCGACCATAGAGTGGTTCGAAAAAAGGGCGGCCACAGAGTGGTTCGATCATAGAGCGACCATAGAGTGGTTACATCTTAGAGCGACCATGGAGTGGTTCGAACATAAAGCGACCATACAGTGGTTCGAAAAAAGGGCGACCATAGAGTGGTTCGATCATAGAGCGACCATAGAGTGGTTCGAACATAGAGCAACCATAGAGTGGTTCGAACATAGGGCGACCATAGAGTTGTTCGAACATAGGGCGACTATAGAGTGGTTCGGTCATAGAGCGACCATAGAGTGGTTCGATCATAGAGCGAACATGGAGTGGTTCGATCATAGAGCGACCATAGAGTGGTTTGATCGTAGAGCGACCATGGAGTGGTTCGATCATAGAGCGACCATGGAAAGGTTCGATCATAGAGCGACCATGGAGTGGTTCGGTCATTGAGCGACCATAGAGTGGTTCGATCATAGAGCGACCATAGAGTGGTTCGATCGTAGAGCGACCATAGAGTGGTTCGATTATAGAGCGACAATAGAGTGGTTTGATCATAGAGCCACCATAGAGTGGTTCGATCATAGAGCGACCATAGAGTGGTTCGATCATAGAGCGACCATAGAGTGGTTCGATCATAGAGCGACCATAGAGTGGTTCTAAAAAAGGGCGACCATAGAGTGGTTCGATCATAGAGCGACCATAGAGTGGTTCGAACATAGAGCGACCATAGAGTAGTTCGAACATAGGGCGACCATAGAGTGGTTTGATCATAGAGCGACCATAGAGTGGTTCGATCATAGATTGACCATACAGTGGTTCGAACATAGAGTGACCATGGAGTGGTTCGATCATAGAGCGACCATAGAGTGGTTTGATCGTAGAGCGACCATGGAGTGGTTCGATCATAGAGCGACCATGGAAAGGTTCGATCATAGAGCGACCATGGAGTGGTTCGGTCATTGAGCGACCATAGAGTGGTTCGATCATAGAGCGACCATAGAGTGGTTCGATCGTAGAGCGACCATAGAGTGGTTCGATTATAGAGCGACAATAGAGTGGTTTGATCATAGAGCCACCATAGAGTGGTTCGATCATAGAGCGACCATAGAGTGGTTCGATCATAGAGCGACCATAGAGTGGTTCGATCATAGAGCGACCATAGAGTGGTTCTAAAAAAGGGCGACCATAGAGTGGTTCGATCATAGAGCGACCATAGAGTGGTTCGAACATAGAGCGACCATAGAGTAGTTCGAACATAGGGCGACCATAGAGTGGTTTGATCATAGAGCCACCATAGAGTTGTTCGAACATAGGGCGACCATAGAGTGGTTCGATCATAGAGCGACCACAGAGTGGTTCGATCATAGAGCGACCATAGAGTGGTTCGAACATAGAGCGACCATAGAGTGGTTCGAACATAGGGCGATCATACAGTGGTTCGATCATAGAGCGACCATAGAGTGGTTACATCTTAGAGCGACCATGGAGTGGTTCGAACATAAAGCGACCATACAGTGGTTCGGAAAAAGGGCGACCATAGAGTGGTTCGATCATAGAGCGACCATAGAGTGGTTCGAACATAGAGCAACCATAGAGTTGTTCGAACATAGGGCGACCATAGAGTGGTTCGAACATAAGGCGACCATAGAGTGGTTTGATCATAGAGCGACCATAGAGTGGTTCGGTCATAGAGCGACCATAGAGTGGTTCGATCATAGAGCGAACATGGAGTGGTTCGATCATAGAGCGACCATAGATTGGTTTGATCGTAGAGCGACCATGGAGTTGTTCGGTCATAGAGCGACCATGGAGAGGTTCGATCATAGAGCGACCATGGAGTGGTTCGGTCATTGAGCGACCATAGAGTGGTTCGATCATAGAGCGACCATAGAGTGTTTCTATCGTAGAGCGACCATAGAGTGGTTCGATCATAGAGCGACCATAGAGTGGTTCGAACATACAGCGACCATAGAGTGGTTCGAAAATAGGGCGACCATAGAGTGGTTCGATCATAGAGCGACCATAGCGTGGTTCGAACATAGAGCGACCATAGAGTGGTTCGAACATAGGGCGACCATAGAGTGGTTCGAACATAGGGCGACCATAGAGTGGTTCGATCATAGAGCGACCATAGAGTGGTCCGATCATAGAGCGACCATAGAGTGGTTCGATAATAGAGCGACCATAGAGTGGTTCGATCATAGATTGACCATAGAGTGGTTCGAACATAGAGTGACCATGGAGTGGTTTGATCATAGAGCGACCATAGAGTGGTCTGGTCATCGAGCGACCATGGAGTGGTTCGATCATAGAGCGACCATGGAGTGGTTCGATCATAGAGCGACCATAGAGTGGTTCGGTCATAGAGCGACCATAGAGTGGTTCGATCATAGAGCGAACATGGGGTGGTTCGATCATAAAGCGACCATAGAGTGGTTTGATCGTAGAGCGACCATAGGGTGGTTCGATCATAGAGCGATTATAGAGTGGTTCGATCATATAGCGACCATATAGTGGTCCGATCATAGAGCGACCCTAGAGTGGTTCGATCACATAGCGACCATGGAGTGGTTTGATCATAGAACGACCATAGAGTGGTTCCATCATAGAGCGATCATAGAGTGGTTCGATCATAGAGTGACCATAGAGTGGTTTGATCGTAAGCGACCATGGAGTGGTTTGATCTTAGAGCGACCATGGAGTGGTTCGATCATAGAGCGACCATGGAGTGGTTCGGTCATAGAGCGACCATAGAGTGGTTCGATCATAGAGCGACCATAGAGTGGTTCGATCATATAGCGACCATAGAGTGGTTCGATCATAGAGCGACCATAGAGTGGTTCGATCATAGAGCGACAATAGAGTGGTTCGAAAATAGGGCGATCATACAGTGGTTCGATCATAGAGCGACCATAGAGTGGTTCAATCATAGAGTGACCATAGAGTTGTTCGATCATAGAGCGACCATAGAGTGGTTCGATCATAGAGTGACCATAGAGTTGTTCGATCATAGAGCGACCATAGAGTGGTTCGATCATAGAGCGACCATAGAGTCGTTCGATCATATAGCGACCATTGACTGGTTCGATCATAGAGCGACCATAGAGTCGTTCGATCATATAGCGACCATTGAGTGGTTCGATCATAGAGCGACCATAGAGTCGTTCGATCATATAGCGACCATATAGTGGTCCGATCATAGAGCGACCCTAGAGTGGTTCGATCACATAGCGACCATGGAGTGGTTTGATCATAGAACGACCATAGAGTGGTTCCATCATAGAGCGACCATAGAGTGGTTCGATCATAGAGTGACCATAGAGTGGTTTGATCGTAGAGCGACCATGGAGTGGTTTGATCATAGAGCGACCATGGAGTGGTTCGATCATAGAGCGACCATGGAGTGGTTCGGTCATAGAGCGACCATAGAGTGGTTCGATCATAGAGCGACCATAGAGTGTTTCGATCATATAGCGACCATAGAGTGGTTCGATCATAGAGCAAACATGGAGTGGTTCGATCATAGAGCGACCATAGAGTGGTTTGATCGTAGAGCGACCATGGAGTGGTTCGATCAAAGAGCGACCATGGAGAGGTTCGATCATAGAGCGACCATGGAGTGGTTCGATCACATAGCGACCATGGAATGGTTTGATCATAGAACGACCATAGAGTGGTTTCATCATAGAGCGATCATAGAGTGGTTCGATCATAGAGTGACCATAGAGTGGTTTGATCGTAGAGCGACCATGGAGTGGTTTGATCATAGAGCGACGATGGAGTGGTTCGATCATAGAGCGACCATAGAGTGGTTCGGTCATAGAGCGACCATAGAGTGGTTCGATCATAGAGTGACCATAGAGTGGTTCGATCATAGAGCCACCATAGAGTGGTTCGATCATAGAGCGACCATAGAGTGGTTCGATCATAGAGCGACCATAGAGTGGTTCGATCATAGAGCGACCATAGAGTGGTTCGAACATAGAGCGACCATAGAGTGGTTCGAACATAGGGCGATCATACAGTGGTTCGATCATAGAGCGACCATAGAGTGGTTCGATCATAGAGTGACCATAGAGTTGTTCGATCATAGAGCGACCATAGAGTGGTTCGATCATAGAGCGACCATAGAGTGGTTCGATAATAGAGCGACCATAGTGTGGTTCGATCATAGATCGACCATAGAGTGGTTCGAACATAGAGTGACCATGGAGTGGTTTGATCATAGAGCGACCATAGAGTGGTCCGGTCATCGAGCGACCATGGAGTGGTTCGATCATTGAGCGACCATAGAGTGGTTTGATCATAGAGCGACCATAGAGTGGTTCCGTCATAGAGCGACCATAGAGTGGTTCGATCATAGAGCGAACATGGAGTGGTTCGATCATAGAGCGACCATAGAGTGGTTTGATCGTAGAGCGACCATGGAATGGTTCGATCATAGAGCGACCATGGAGAGGTTCGATCATAGAGCGACCATGGAGTGGTTCGGTCATTGAGCGACCATAGAGTGGTTCGATCATAGAGCGACCATAGAGTGGTTCGATCGTAGAGCGACCATAGAGTGGTTCGATCGTAGAGCGACCATAGAGTGGTTCGATCATAGAGCGACCATAGAGTGGTTCGATCATAGAGCGACCATAGAGTGGTTCGAACATAGGGCGACCATAGAGTGGTTCGAACATAGGGCGACCATAGAGTGGTTCGATCATAGAGCGACCATAGAGTGGTCCGATCATAGAGCGACCATAGAGTGGTTCGATAATAGAGCGACCATAGAGTGGTTCGAACTTAGATTGACCATAGAGTGGTTCGAACATATAGTGACCATGGAGTGGTTTGATCATAGAGCGACCATAGAGTGGTCCGGTCATCGAGCGACCATGGAGTGGTTCGATCATAGAGCGACTATGGAGTGGTTCGATCATAGAGCGACCATAGAGTGGATCGGTCATCGAGCGACCATAGAGTGGTTCGATCATAGAGCGACCATAGAGTGGTTTGATCGTAGAGCGACCATGGAGTGGTTCGATCATAGAGCGACCATGGAGAGGTTCGATTATAGAGCGACCATGGAGTGGTTCGGTTATTGAGCGACCATATAGTGGTTCGATCATAGAGCGACCATAGAGTGGTTCGATCGTAGAGCGACCATAGAGTGGTTCGATCATAGAGCGACCATAGAGTGGTTCGATCATAGAGCGACCATAGAGTGGTTCTAACATAGAGCGACCATAGAGTGGTTCGAAAATAGGGCGACCATAGAGTGGTTCGAACATAGGGCGACCATAGAGTGGTTCGATCATAGAGCGACCATAGAGTGGTTCGAACATAGGGCGATCATACAGTGGTTCGATCATAGAGCGACCATAGAGTGGTTCGATCATAGAGTGACCATGGAGTGGTTCGATCATAGAGCGACCATGGAGAGGTTCGATCATAGAGCGACCATGGAGTGGTTCGGTCATTGAGCGACCATAGAGTGGTTCGATCATAGAGCGACCATAGAGTGGTTCGATCGTAGAGCGACCATAGAGTGGTTCGATCATAGAGCGACCATAGAGTGGTTCGATCATAGAGCGACCATAGAGTGGTTCGAACATAGAGCGATCATAGAGTGGTTCGAACATAGGGCGACCATAGAGTGGTTCGAACATAGGGCGACCATAGAGTGGTTCGATCATAGAGCGACCATAGAGTGGTCCGATCATAGAGCGACCATAGAGTGGTTCGATAATAGAGCGACCATAGAGTGGTTCGATCTTAGATTGACCATAGAGTGGTTCGAACATAGAGTGACCATGGAGTGGTTTGATCATAGAGCGACCATAGAGTGGTCCGGTCATCGAGCGACCATGGAGTGGTTCGATCATAGAGCGACTATGGAGTGGTTCGATCATAGAGCGACCATAGAGTGGTTCGGTCATAGAGCGACCATAGAGTGGTTCGATCATAGAGCGACCATAGAGTGGTTTGATCGTAGAGCGACCATGGAGTGGTTCGATCATAGAGCGACCATGGAGAGGTTCGATTATAGAGCGACCATGGAGTGGTTCTGTTATTGAGCGACCATATAGTGGTTCGATCATAGAGCGACCATAGAGTGGTTCGATCGTAGAGCGACCATAGAGTGGTTCGATCATAGAGCGACCATAGAGTGGTTCGATCATAGAGCGACCATAGAGTGGTTCTAACATAGAGCGACCATAGAGTGGTTCGAAAATAGGGCGACCATAGAGTGGTTCGAACATAGGGCGACCATAGAGTGGTTCGATCATAGAGCGACCATAGAGTGGTTCGAACATAGGGCGATCATTAAGTGGTTCGATCATAGAGCGACCATAGAGTGGTTCGATCATAGAGTGACCATGGAGTGGTTCGATCATATAGGTGTTCAATGCATAATCTCGGACCCACCACGTATCCGTTTTCGTTTCAGGGGGAGAAATGACTGTTTTGGTTTGCAAATATGGCGGGAATCCATACGAAGATATCGTCACCAATCGTGTGGATCTTTGGCCAAATGTAGCTCTTTCAAGATTAAACAATATGACCCTATTCTGTCAGCCATTTCTTCTCTCAGACCCTTCTTTTTCTATTTGTTTACGGCGTAAACACATAGTTGTGTGTAGTTCCTGAAATTATCCATACCCCCCTATTGAGGGCTCGAAGGTATAACCCCCCACCCCTGGAATTTCCAACCCCCTGGAATAAAATAAATACAGTAACTTTTCAGGAAAAGGGGCATTTAACCCCCCTCTCCTGTGGAAATTCCTGGACGTTTGCCCCCCCCCGCCCCCCCGGAATTTCCAATTCCCTCAATGGGGGGGGGGGGGGGGTTTGATATTTTCTGGAACCACACAATTGCAGAAGCAAGTGCTGCAACTGCAACAGTGTGACGGTCTGCCATGTTTTTTGTTGTTGGTGCCAGTCCTTGCAAGTAAAAAGCGCTTGAGACGTGAGCGAAAAATCGTGAGTGTCTAAATCAGAGCTAAGTCATGCCGCATGCGATGCTTGTAGGCAAAAAACTAAATCGGCTTTAACAAAAAGGTTGCGTTTTCAAACGAAAATGGATACGTGGGAACGGGGTCTTAATTGTTATTGTAATAACATCTTTAGAAACATAATATCGTCATTCGACATGATTATTATTATCTGCATCATCATCATAGTTCACATTATGTTAAAAAGAGAGCCTGGACTACATAAATAAAGCCAAAATTTTGAGCTGCTCCCTTGTTAAAAGATAAACAGTACTCTCTTGTCAGATTCACAATTAGGAAATGAGATGGAAACAATTTTGTTGCCTGTGCCTTCTTTGCTGCAATGTGATGAAGTACATATCTTATTCCCATGTGACACATATCTTAATCATTCGTAATCTGTAATCGTCATTACCTTTCTTAATTTATTATCAATCATCATTATCATCATAAATTAGAGACCTCCCTGAGACAACATTTTGCAAATTAGATTGCATGACAATTTATTTATTTTATTTTAGTTAATTCACCTACACTCATTTTTTTTTTCAGACATATCTACTGTGATGGGATGGCCCTTTGTAGATTTTAAGATTTAAATTTAGATAATAATAATATAACTGCATATGGTAGTTCATTTTTTATTATAACCTAAAATTTAAGGCTTTTATTGCCTCTGTAATCGTCATTCCTTATTGTCTTCAGGTCGATATCGATGGCACAAGTAAGAACATGCCCGATGACTACCCCTTGGTAGACAGCAACAACTGCTCGCTTCCCCAAGTTCACCAACTACGCTCTCTACGACCCCTCGGCGACTCTGAATGATAGCGAGGCACCGCCAAGCAGCGGTGCGACTCCTCTCAAGTGGAGCCTTGCCCTTGCCTTGGTCGCTCTACTCGCCGCTTGGCTCCAGTAAAACAAGCTAATTTTGACAAGCTTAGACATAGATTAAACAGACTGGCGTGTAATATTTAGGCCCGAAGAACAGCCTCAACGTCGTCCAGCATTGTTGACACAGCATTGTTCGGCAGACGCAAAGATGTAAGGGAGTGGTGTGTACTTTACAGTACCTATGCAGTCTCGTACCCAGATGACGTGCGTTACATTTTGGGAGGTTGAATAAGCGCACGGTGCATGACGGTCAGGATGCGGTTTCGCGATCGGATTCAGGGTTCCTGTGGATGTCCGTGCAACAGCAAAAAAAAAAAAAAAAAACGACTGGGTACGAGTCTACCTCCTATGTGCAATGCTTGGTTGCTTGCTGGTTTTGCAGGGGGCTGCTTTTCGGTAAAGCACTGCTGAAAAACGCAAGACTAGTTCCAGTACCGCGCGGTTACACCAGCCTTTTTTGTTTTGTAATGGCGGCGTTTTACCGGCGAACTGTCACATTTTGGCAAATGCTAAGAAAACTAGCGCAAAGCTAATGACTCCCTCATTATCAAACAAATCTGTCATATTTTGTCCAGTATGGTTTTAATGCAGTAAGTCAAAACAGCGACTGAAGTCAGCCTTTCGTACCTTTACTCGAACGATTCAACACTGAGATTTTGTTTGTTTTCGCTAGAACACGCGCATGCGCATACGTTATTCCGCACTGTCATTTGGTAGTGGTTTAGCATTTGACGTTGGACCCTGGTAACTCGTTAGTACTTATCCAGACCTGTCAACTCTCCCGTATAAACCGGGAGTCTACAGGTTTTGCAGCAAATCTCCAGGTCTCCAGGTTAAACGCTAAATTTCCAGGTTAAGTATTATTCTCGGAGACTCTGAGTTGTAATTGCCTGAAAACTTCTTGATGATGAATAAAATGTTTTGAAAAGCACAGCGTGTGAGTTTGTAAGTTCTTTTTTGCGAAACGTCGAGAAACCGACGCCAGACAGGGGATGTAAGACCGTAATAGAAAAAGAGAATGTATCAGAGCTGAGTTGATTGGTTAGTTATAAGCCAATTGCGTGTCTCGTCTCATAGGTCAAGCACGTTAAGTAGTACGCGGGAGTACGCGTTTTGTTTTGTTTTCCAAAAAAGCCATAGTCACTGTGCCAAGCCATGTGTAAACATGGCGCAATCCATAGATTTCGGTGCATTTCAAAGAGAGTTTTTAGGGGCATTTCCGTCCTCGAGATTCGAATTTGCATTAGCTTAAGCTTAAATAAATCGGATTCCACAGCATTGAAACCAACAGAGCATATCAATTGGGCCTAGGAAAATCCATTCAATGGGGAAAATACTGCCTCTGCGGTTGCTTACGGAGTGACGTCATTATTGCTGTTATCGTACTAGATTTGCGGTTTGATGTTGACGCCATAGGTGTTGGTTGAACACTTGTATCTTTGAGTCTGGTAAGTATAATAAAGCACTGCCTAGTTGAGGATTTTACATAAGCGACAAAACTTTATAAAGAAGCAGGCGCGATTTATGCTACATATCGCCGGAAGAGAGTGATAGAGCAGCTCGCAGATCACCGAATCTAATCTGCAAACGTAGCCTCCTCCGCAGGCAACTCTACTCTGTAGTGGCCTTCTTTCAGTTTCGGGATACCTGCGCCACAGGAACCCCGCAACGAGCGCTTTTTCTTTCCGCGAGAAAAGATGCCTGCGGAGAAGGCTATTCCAAACCAAGACTAGGGCTCATGGGGGTGGCTACGATTTTCTAGGCTTTATCTTCATGGATTCTGTTCTTCAATGTTTTGATGCATCTACAGGAATGCAAATATTTGACACTAGGTCCTCGATCACCAGATTACATATATCGCTAAGCACAATGCTTTTGCTTAAACAATGGTATCTATTGGTCGTCGCTAAACCTTCTAAGCGGTTTCCTAGGCCGGGACTATCAAGCAAGTAAGAACATTTAAAACAAGGAAAGCGCGGGAAAACAAATCAAAATGGCGGGAGTCCGAATGCACCTTAATCTATTGTTATTATATGTCTTTTTTTCCATTTCAAAGTGACGAGCACGAAAGGGTAGAGTCGCCGTGCTGCATGCGATTTGAGCGCTATCGAAAAGAGGTAGCTCGACCTGTTAGGCTGGTAATGGGTTAAAACCGTCATGACTCAACCCGGATACAATATCATCCGGTCGTTGTTTGATCTTTCTGCCCGTTTGGGGAGTTGTAAGAATAAGCCGTCAAGTAGCAGTTGGGGCTCGGGCTCGGCTAACGGCGACAGGTTACAAGGCAGCAAGTCAGAAAGTTCTACATAATTCCCTTCGGCTTCTCTAATTCTCGGAACCTACGGAAACCTACGGAACCTACGAAAACGTCTCTAAACGAATAACACAAGTGAATAACACAAATAAAAACATTAATTCGTTTACATTCCCTAAATACCAGAGTCTAGAGGTTCACACGTTTAATTTAACTTGAAGGCGAAGAAGGACATGCACAAGCCAGGATTCTAGGATTCAGGATTCTATACCCTGTAGATACCCTATATATACCCATATACATTCTGTACGTTGAGTAACTATCACTTTTTCTGAATTAATGTTTCAGCCAATTTCTTCCCTTTCTGCATTGCCAGCTTGCAGCTAATCTCTTGCTTGCGTTTAATTGACGTTTGTCGTTGCCGTTTTTCCTTTCATCCTTCTTTCTTCGTTTTTTCTGGTACGATATGGGGGGAAGCGGAAAATTGTTTCTCCTGAAAGGGGGGGGGGGGGGGGTAATTTCAGCTCTTATTTTTATCAAAATCCTCCACAACCTCATTGAGCGCGACGTCTCTATCAATGTCGAACCCAAGGTACAAACGGCGACGTATGAATCGGGTCTTAGTTGTAGTTGCCTAGCTACCACGAAGGGTTAAAAAGACTTTGGGTCCGAGGTCATCTCTCTGTGGCTACAAGAATCGGGATAGCTGGGAAAACCGCTGGTCGGGAGACCAGGGGCACTCGATAGGATGATTGAGTGGCCGAAACTGCGGTTGGAATTTGACTTAATTAAGGTGGGTACAAACGATGGCAGGGTCCACCTGCCTTCCGACCTCATTTCCTCCAAGCCCTGTGCGGGGTTCCCGCCGTCTACGGTATTTTTTTTCCCCAGCATCGTCGTGTTAAGTTCCACATGACACAGCTCGTCGGCGGTTGGGTCGAAAAGCTTGCTTTCTCCGCCATTGCCGCCTCCACCGCGGCCGAAATCGCCAATATAATGTCCGATGATAACGACATGTTTCGTGAGTGTCTTTTCTACGAAAGAGCTTAGGATGTATTCGCTTTTTTCTCGATATAAGACGGTAATCAAGCAGCCAGAATCCCCTTCGTGGACCTTGCAGAACTCGTAGGGATGCAAGGCGCCACCACGCGCGCGGTCATCCTCGATTTTAACTTATGCTAAATTATGCTAAAGTATCATACATTTATGAGTTTGGCGCCTTTTTAAAGCTTGTGACTTGGTCAATAGCTACTAGGTAGATCGATAATAAATCGAATAGCTCTCGAAGTATCTTCGTTGACCAATAAAGATTTACTAGATAAAGGCTAAGTGTTCGTAAGATGGTAATGCACACCGAAGCTCTTGCTAAAAGTTGAATAACTCACGTAAAAAAGACTATAAGCAGTAGCACTATTGCAGTAGATACCTGTTAATGTATTTAAAGAGGTGGGGTGGTGGTTACTAAAAATAGCCAGATTCGGAATCGACATGGCGCGCGGGTAATACCAAAGTGTCCCTCTCTCATCTTATGATCTCTTGATTTAACAAAATGTTCTTTTCGGAATCTTTATTTACCCGTTGATGTTTTTATTGTTTTGCTTATCTAATGACTTGATATCAAACTCGCGCGCTGCAGTTTTCGCTTACAAATTCGATCACCCTAAGCAAAAATATTGACGCTCGTTTGTGCGAAATTCTCGTTATCCTCAATCGTTCTAAAATAAGATAACCACAGGCTACAAAGTCCAATAACTGTAGAACAAGGGTATGCAGAGATTAGGTACAAAAATGCCGATGCAACTACACAATCAAGTGGTATAGATGCCTTCGTGAGATCTCGTATAGTGTTCGGAATTCCCGACGCTATGTGAAACCGTAAACAAAGCTAAAATTCCACGGAAGTCAAACCGCCGATTTTGCGCGCCCGCGGTCCCAACGTGTTGGAATTTCCAAACGCAGAGTAAAACAGGTCATAAGAAGACGACCGTCCAATTTATGGATAACAGCTGGTCATGTTTTCTTTCAACTTATTCCGGTTCAAACTAACAACAGAAAGAGTGTATACACCTATTCCAAATAAGGTTGCACTCGAGAACCCATATGTCGTATCCCGCGGTGGTTCATGGGTAGCTCATAAACGGCTGAATGCTTCTATCTAAAAGCTAGAATTGAAGCTATCTTCGTAAGAATGTAAACAATGTTCATAAGAATGTAAACAAGAATTCTACACATATTAAGAAAACTTTGTCGTTTTGGGGGTCCCGTACCGAGAAATCTTTATTTTTTTTTCAAAGACTTTCTCCATTGACCAAAGATGGTAACTGTTTTTCCCTTCTCATTACAAGTCATACAGTTTACGAGGCACCTGCGGTACGGCAACCTTAAAAATGACAAGAAATGATGTAGTTTTTTTCCAAATAAGGAATATATTAGTTTCATTATATGGGGAATAACGGCGTTTGGTAAAAACGACAATTTTTGGCTAAATTTTCTTGATATGGCTTTTGAAACCCGGATTTGTATTTTATTTACGCTTATTTGCTTATTTACTTTATACCCATGACGCACTTCGGGTTACGATACACAGATTTTCCAAATGTAGCCTTATTTGAAATGACATGACGGAAAACCTGGAAAACGCGCAATTCCAGATAGAGAGAGAAGACACAATTTTTTCAGTGGCTATAAGTTCCTTGTATTACGGACTGATTTTCAAAACACAAATAACGTGAGTCCGAAGTGCACATAACCAGATTTTGGCTTTTTAAGATAATTTTTCCTTGATCATCATTGCCCTTTATCAGCTCAGGGACGAAAAGCTCAAATTTCAATGACACTTGAATTTGGCTTTTCATGTACTCGTTTGTTTTTATAAGATCCTTTTTTTATAAGAACGTCCAGCCCGGGCATGCTCAATACATGCCTCAAAATAAAAAACAAAATATTTTTTCATTAGAGTGGTCGCTCTACAAATGAAGAATCAAATTATGCTCATACTAGCGACTTAAAATACTGGTGTGTATGATTTCAGGTCACTGAAATTTAAGAACATCGATAAGAACGTTTTCAGCTCTAAAATGCTCCAAAAATAAAAACGGTTCAGCCTCAACTGAAAATTAGACGTTCTTATATAAAAAAAGAGTGTCTTTGTTTGTTTCAAAATAGTGTGTTTTTGAACCGTCATTGTTATCCTAGCTGTGAAAAATAAATAGTTACTACTTCAAAAGAAAACGCCTATGCGGTTTGTGTTTTCTAATCATTGTAAATAGCTCATTCAATGACAATTCAATCATACAGCGAACGGGCAACAAACAATTCCCCTTGTACTGACGCGCCCTTTCCGTTTCCGTTTAGCACTGCAAGGGTAAAGGTATGCCATCACAATAAAAGTAGAATGGAATATCGCTTGAGCTCTATACCTTAAAGTCATATATTTTACTATCTGTTACTAATTTCAAGTTTTTCAGGACTACAAACCCTCGTTTATATTATAGACGTGTAGATTTTTGTGCCTATCTGTTAGGCGTTCCTCGGTTATGAGGAGAACTTGCGTAGGCCTGGCACTAACTGCACGCCCGGAAAGACTCCAGAGTGAGAAAGAAGAGAAATTCTCTCACACAATCTGTACTTGAAAGTGATGATTCCTGCATCATACTAGCGGTTCCTCCACAAATACAGCCATGCCTGACAGAATAACTGCCAGAGAATTCGTACAGGAGACGAGAGAGGATTTAAGCTCTCCTACGACTTCTAATTTTCTAGCATCGATGACTGCATGCAGAAATACGGTCAACATTTTGGAAGAGGTTGGTGGAATTCGATTATAAGTGAATGTTGGCTTATTTGCCCTCAATCCACTAGATATTTAGGGCTTCGCATAAATGACCTAGTAGGACATCAATAACGCAGGTATTTTAACCAGGCTTTTTAATACCACTTAGATTTTGCAGCTCAAAGTGAGCATTCAGTTACAGGTCAAAATAGAAATTAAAAGCACACCGAGAAATGCAAAGTCAAATTTAGAAATCTCCTTCATCTTGCCCTATGCAAAACAAAGGTTAAACATCTTCTTATAAAGCTTGATTTGATCCATTGCGAGTCCCTGGCCTAACAGTTCTTTCCATTGTTATTTACAATGTTACTTTTAGTAGAGTAATGACCTAATGGTAAAAAAAACTGGATTATAATCCTCGGAAACAACAGATTTGTAATACTTGTAAGCTAGTCCAAGCTAACAATTAATTGCCTAAGAGTACACCTTTTATCTGCTCAAATTGCTCCAGAAAGGGGCCATCTGCACGAATCGAAAGCGGCTTTGGTTTTCTGTCCCAGTTCGTTTCATTGCCTGTTTCAGCTTTTAATTAAAGTACTCTAAATACAACAAAGAAAGTAAATTCCATTTAAGTCCTCGATGACAATATAGCAATTGTTTCGATGTATAGAATGATGTATAGAATGGTATTTTTAAGTTACTGTACATGATTTATTAGAAATGTATGAATTAATTATGGCACTATGATGGCATTTATCTCGTTCGGAATCGTCTGTTATCAAATTAATTTCGTTGTTTGGATCTGAGGGTGACCACATTTTATAAAATTAATCCACTTGGTTAAAATCCTTTTTTCCCTGAAGCCTTTAGAGTTCATGGTTAATTCCCAGAACATATATAAATTTTTGCACTGTATGAAAAGCTATTACAGAGTGTAACTCATTATTTTGTCTAGTCCAAATTTTTTTCTAGAATTATAGAATAATATGCCAAATATTATTATCAGTATTTGTTTTGTTTGGCTATTCATTGCTAATTTGATTCAACATTACTAAGAAAATAAAGATTGAGAGATTATAGTTTTTTTTTTTGATCAAGAGATTCTAGAGAATCAGAAGATAAAGTTAAGTGAAATGTAATGATATGAATATTAAACAATGTCTATAAACAGACGTCTATTAAGTGGGCTCACAGATTTTCCTTTTATATACAGTATTTACCCAAAGCATATGGAGATCTAAAGTAACTCTATTGAGCCATTCAATATGGTTCAAGCTCTTCTGAGATCAAACTGTGTTTTGTACCGGATTGAGCTTGAACCAAAGCATACTCACTCAAAATTCTGGTAACCAAGCCAGATCAATAGGGGACTTGTGCTAAGAAGTCACCTGATTTTTGGGTGTCAAACTTGCATGCACTCTGGCTTTTAGTGGTGTACAGGATCCGAAATGATCCCAGGACCCGAAACGGTCCCAGGACCCGAAATGGTCCCCGAAATCAACCCCAAGGAATTGCTGTAATGGACAAAGGGAAAGCAGAAGAAATACTTGCAATTCTTGAAGCATAATTAAGGGTTAACAGCGACTCGATTTCTAAACAACGTGACTTAAAAATATTAAATTCCAACACAATACTTCTATTTTTTACATTGCCCGGCGTTAAACCCATAAACAGAGTCTAAAACAAATACACACCTTTTATTGCTATTGAAAGGGAAAAGCATATATAAACATAGCACAGCTTTGCTCAGATCAACCAAACTTTTGACCTTCCATCACACTCTAAACATTTTGCAGTTCCGACACATGACTCTGACACTATAAATCTCATTTCCGGTAAACATCACCCCTAAAAATCAATATTTATTCGGCAACCAAACATGTATTTCACCACAAAATCTTTGTTCACACGAGCAAATATTTACCGACACATTTTAGGCAGCCGGTTTGGCCGAGAAAGATGGAATGACAAAAGCACACTGAGTAATACACTCGAACAACCCTTCTACTACCGATGCAAAATATTAAGAGGATGTGGCTTTTTGTTGAAAGCAATGTGAGTTTTGTTATGTGAGTTTCGAATTTCCTCATGTAGTCGTGCGTACACCCCGGCATGATCTCATGATATGATAGGTCTTTCATTCATCGAAACAAACATGCCAAAAAATAACTTTAAAAAGTTTCGCTTCCTTTGAAAAGCAGCATGTCCTATCTGTAAAGACTTTCTTTTATGGCTTGTTATGTAAAAATGATTTATCCTTCCCGGGTTCTTCAAATTACTATCACAGGAATTGTTAGTTGACCCCAATTTCTGACTCAACCACTGTATTTCCCCCGCAGTCGTATATTAAAATCTTAATACTATAGTTTTAGTTAATGTAAATTTCCTTTTAATAACACAAACAAAGCTAAAGGTTTCATATGTTTTTTTAAAACTGAAAGCCAATCCTTACACATTCCTTTAGTTGTCCATTACTGTAATTCCTTGGGGTTCATTTTGGGGACTCTTGGGGATCGTTTTGGGTCTCGGGATCAGTTTGGGTACTTTTGGGGATCGTTTCAGGTCCTGAGATCGTTTCGGGTCCTGGGATCATTTCGGGTCCTGTACAGTGGCAAAATAACAACAACAAAAAGCAAGTGATTTAGCACTAATGATTGAAGCCAGAGAGTTTTTTTTTAAAAGGGTTTGTTTAATTTTTTCGTTCTTCTTCGGTGAGATGGGCGCAGTCTATCTATGTATATTTTAATTTGAATTTGCCACCCAAAATGTCATGTGATCTCTAAGCGCAAGTCCCCTATTGGACTTATTCAAGAATAAATTTGTATACCTATAATAGGGAAGGATTTCCTGTTTCTGATCCATTAATTTGTTTTTGATATTTATTGTTTATTGTTATTCCGCAGAGCCTTGATAGTGATAAAACTGTTCTTTCCAAACTGAAGAAGTCCATGAAAGCACTGCATGGAGCTGGGCTAAGTATGTGAAATTTTAAAGTCTGGTATCTACATTGTTTTATTGTGGAGTAAAAACCTGTTGTCTTCTTGAGTGAGGATGTTGTACCATAAGTCTTGTCATGCATTGCATTTTTGGGGGTTGTAAAAAAGCACCATACCACTGCTGGTCCCATGGTGCGGCAATCACAGCAGTTTACCTCCGGTTGGTTACGTAACAATCTCCAAGCAACAGGGCTCCTTGAGGACAAAACATTTTTAACAAAAAAAAAGGAAAATTGAATCCACATTATTTACCGAAACTTCAACGAAACTTCAAAAATGTATCCGAAATTTACAATTTTGAATAAAAAAAGGATTTCCCATTAAAAATCATGGCTTCAAGAAGCCAGGGTGCTCCGAGATTGTTACATAATTGACTGGAAGTAAACTGGTGGAGTTGCCACTTGCAGTCAGACTACTTAATTTAAATCCTCACAGTTCTTTTATGTTCACACTTATACCTCAGTGCACTTGCTAAAACATTGGACCACCTGTGATTCCGATCAAATCTTTTGGCTCTGTGTGGTATTATGTACAATACTTACAAAAGATTTATGTGCTAAAATAGGAAAACATAGGGCTTGCACAGTTTATCTTCTAATGGTGTGTTATCAAAATAATCAGCACACAAAAAAATGCCACAATAGAAATCATAAATTATGCACCTAGCACATCCTCCCTTTCTTCCGTTCATCCTTATTTTAAATCTGGGATGTCAGGGCTGTCAAAATGTACTGGAAGTAGGTTGTTGCTTATTTAACATAGCCGGTTGTGAGAGGAGACACAAAATCAGCTCTGTTTTTCATTTTAAATCACACAAAAAGTAGCTGACGATAAAACTTGAAGTAACCAGCGGAGTTCCAGTGGTCGCTGGCTTGTTTTGAAAGCCCTGAGATGTATGCATAACTCATTCCTTATATCTGACCAGGTCATGTGGCTAACCAAGTGGCACAAGCAGAGAGCCTGGACAAACTTGGGTCCCAAGCACTTTCTCGAGAAGCAGACACTGGAATAGGTAGGGTGGAAATACTTGCAAGTGACATTTACATGCCTTGAGGGGCGTCATGTTAAAATAATCTTTACCTGTTTTTTAAATAAATTAATTTTAGACCAAACAAAAGACTGTTTATGCTTTATAAGCAAGATAAGTCAGGGCTTCTGGAATTACACGCTTGTGCTGAAGCGCATAATTTCGCTTTCTGTGCGTAATCTGCAAAATCCAAAAATTTCTGCGTAACCCGTGTAATTTGGCTAAATTTTGAAAGACGAAACATTTAAGTGCACAGCTGATGTGTTCTTTTAGGGTTCTTGCCTCTATTTCTTGTTAAAAAAGACAGATATTCTTCATAAGAGTGTGATATTTCGAACTGAATTTCAAAAACAAATAAAATGACTAGGCATTCTTTGCTAAACTGCGAAGGCCTAGGACTAATAATAAAATACCTTTTTTAATTGGCTGGTGGCTAGGAGCCAACGAAAACTCGCCTAAGATATTTTCGAGCAAAAAATAAACCTTTTCAAGTTATTCCATGCTTTCCTTCAGTACAAAATGTTGTAACAAATGGGCGTAACAGTTGATATTCAGTGTAATTTAGCGCATAATATAGTAAAAAAAACCAGCAAAATTTAGATTTTTTAAGAAAAATGTAATGCAAAATCCCATGTAATTTAGCATGTAATGATCGATTTTCCACGTAATTTGGCATGTTATTTAGCAAAGAATCCTGCGTAATTTTGAGTTTTTTTCTGCATAATTCCAGAAGCTCTGATATGTACAGTACATTATGTTTACATTTAAGCCAAGCAAAAATCACTTGTACTCCTGAAAGCAGTTTATTTTATATTGGGGAAGATAGAGGGACTTACTTTAATTTTTTTTTCCAATTTATCATTGGAAGATTTAGAATTTCTCTACAAAGAGATGGCAAGAGACTGAAGAAAATGGGGGCAACAAGAATATGTGAAACATTTTAGTTCAGCTGAATTTATGTGGGGGGTGGGGAGGGGGGTGGGGAAGCAACCTTCCTGAATCTGTCATTGCAATTGCCAATAATGAGCAGATTACACTATATATAATCTGCTCATTATGAGATTTTAAGCTCAAGCTCAAGCTTTTTGCGGGTTTCAAGTCGTTGGTGATTTGGTTCAGTAAATTCAGAAATTTTAAGCTTTGAATCTCCTCCTGTAAAAAAATGAACAAATTTGGTTTGGCCATTGAGGATATAGCTCTTGGGCTCAAAATTATGTATGTTGTCCTTGAGTATTCTTCTGATTTTTTCTAGGCACCACATTCTTGAAGTTTTCTGTCATGATGAAGGTCAGCATTTCAGCTTCTATATTTGAGAACAGTTTGTCATTGGTCTTGCCTCTATTTTTTATCTCCCATACACTCTCTTTACTTAGAAAATACAGTATGGTCAAGTGGTGTTGCAATAAGCTGCCAACTCTGGTTACCCTGTGGATATAGCTAATAATAATACTTATTTATTAGTCCTCTTGTAGCCTTAAAAGCTAAATTACAGGATTCAAAGAACAAAAAATATAATAAATAATGATTTATTGATGCAATATAATAAATATACAAGGTAGCATGGACCATCAGATAGTCAAGGCCAGCGCATGTTTGTTTGTGACAAAATTGCCAAATCTATTGGTTGCAAAGGGTTTGATGTGACTGCCAGCGCGCATTCTTAACTGGTAGCTATGGGTAGTAGCCTCTATGCGGTCTTGCACGGGCCGGTACACTTGGTTTTGTGGTGTCAAGCAAGAGATAAACTTGCAGCAGGCATCAGTCCTGTAGTTATTTTATGTACCTTGGAACACCAGGAATGTGGTTAGGGGGACCGAACTCTTCCAACTCACAACATGTTACCAAGATCACCATATAGTTTACTGAAAAATACCAAAAGCGAGTGGGGCGGGGTTCTCCAGCCCCAGGCCCTCCTCTCTGCAGCCCGTGTTACTGCTACATGGGATGGCCGGATTTGGCAGCTTGTATTCGACAACACCATGCTATAAAACACAAGAAGATAAAAAAAACTGGGGGTTTTATTTGCTTTGTTTACAATTAAAGAAACTCTGTTCTTGGTTTGTCTTCCTGTAAACTGATTCTCTATACTTTTTTGCTTCAGGAGTTATCCTCACTCATGAAGGTTCTTGTAAGTGCTTATCTTTTACTAAAAAAAATATTAGATAATTGAAGTTAATTGAAATAGTTGCATATCAACTGTACCTTTTTTTATTTTAACTTTTGCAAGCTTATGAGCAAGATTATGTCATTAGTGTTTAATGATATATGTTATTATTTTAGTACACCAACTACTATAATATGATAATGTTTCCGCTGGACTCACTTCTAAAAGGAGACCTGAAAGATATAAAAGGGGTGAGTGTTTTTTTTTTTTTTTTGCACATCATTCACTTGCAGTATCAGTATCAACCCTTTTTATGCTAGTTATAACCATCATCATCTGCATCAAGACCATCAAGTCTTTTTCCATTTTTATCACCAACATCATAATCAGTATCACCACAAATTTAATGATAATCATCAGTGCCTTCATCCCATCATCATCATCTGCAGAAAGACTCTTTTGTTTCCTGTCATCAACCATGGGCAGATCTAGGTTTCCCCCTTATTTCAGAGATTTTGCTTTTAAAATAAAGGAAAAGGAAATCCATGTAAGAACAATAAATCCCCCTTTCTAAAAGTCCTTGTTTTGCTCCCTCTTATTGGAACTTCTTTATCTACCCCTGTCAACATTGTTAAATTATTGAATATGGGAACGAGACTTATTGTTTCTGTATGTAGGAACTACGGAAGCCATTTGATAAAGCTTGGAAGGATTATGAAACCAAATGGTATTGTTACTGTGTTGTTATCATTGTATGTCACAAATAATAATTATTATTATTATTAAATAGATTATTGTCTTTGTTGTCGTTAAATTTGTTGAGCCACACATTGCCTGTGTTTTTTTAATCATTCCTAGCTCAAAAATTGAGAAGGAAAAAAAGAAAATTGCTCAAGAAGCTGGACTGATTAGAACAGAAGTTGCAGGAAGTGAGGTAAATATTTCCTTTACAAGATTAGTGTGTGAACAATCTGGTGGTTGTTTTATGTTGTTGTTGTTGTTGTTTAGATGGCAGAGGAAACAGAACGAGAAAGAAGAGTCTTTCAGCTTCAAATGTGTGAGGTACAGTGTATATGATTTGTTTATTATATTCAATCCTTTATTTTTTTTTTAATTCATGAAAGTTGTGTATACACCATTCACTTGTATTTATTTTAAACACCTTGCAGCTGCTTATAAAAGTTAATGAGATCCAAGTAAAAAAGGGAGTTGACGTTGCACAGCACCTTGTCGAGTTCTACCACGCCCAGATACAGTAAGTACGGTACTTGCATTTTCCGATAAGCCCCGCCCAGATACAGAGACTACTGACACTGGACCCAAATAAAGTGTGTTTATTTATACTGTGTCCCTGTATCCAAAGAGATACAGAGCCCATATTCCTGTCTCTTTTTTACAAAAAAAACGTTTAGTTTCTTTGGTTTTCTGTTCCTAATTTTAAAGAAAAAAACCAATATCCCTGATGTTATAGATAAAATGCAAAGCTATACTACAGGGAATTCCCCACAAAAGGAATACATGTAATAACATTTATGCAGACCACAGGGTATGAAGAGATTATAGTCTAACCCTGTTTGGCTGATGCGGAAGGATGATGATGATGATGGTAATGATGGTGATGGTGATGGTGATGGTGATGGTGATGGTGATGGTGATGGTGATGATGATGGTGATGGTGATGGTGATGGTGATGGTGATGGTGATGGTGATGGTGATGGTGATGGTGATGGTGATGGTGATGGTGATGGTGATGGTGATGGTGATGGTGATGGTGATGGTAGTGATGATGGTGATGGTGATGGTGATGGTGATGGTGATGGTGATGGTGATGGTGATGGTGATGGTGATGGTGATGGTGATGGTGATGGTGATGGTGATGGTGATGGTGATGATGATGATGATGATGATGATGGTGATGGTGATGGTGATGATGATGATGATGGTGATGATGATGATGATGATGATAGTTGAAGGAGAAGCATACTGTGATTTCTTTTGTATCCAGGTATTTCCAGGAAAGCCTACAGGTCCTTGATGGACTGAGAGGATATGTCGAGGAGCTGATGAGTGAACTACAAAAGGTTTGTAATGAATTGGTCACGTTCTTGTAGCTGCTCGTACAATTAATATTGCTGCAGTTAACCTCCTTCCAACCGCATAAAATCACAACTGTAAGCCAATCAGAGCAAAGCACAGTTACATCCCCTTAAGAAAGAAATCATCCCTATAACAGTATAATTTTGCATCACCTCTAGGACTACAATATTTGTTTTGATAGAAAGTGAAAAAGTTTCTCAGGTTTTTTGTGTGTGAAAATAAAATAATCTGCAATGATGTAGTAGTGGTGCACAAAATTACTGGAATGAAAAAAATATCTCAGCATTGAGATATTGTAATTGTTGCCATGTGGGATTGTACCTTGGTTTGCTAACAAGTAACTTTGTCCTTTTAGCTGCGCTCCAAGCAGGATGAAGAGCGAAAAGAACTCGTGGACATGAGGGGTGAGATCAAGGCCTTCCTGCAAGTGGACAAAGAGGTAATGCATAAGCACTTTACTCCACATGTCACCGTGGTTATGGTTCATGGTTCCGTTATTGCTTTTTTTGTTATTGTTGGTGTTTTAGTCCGAATAAATAAATGTGTGGGCATCTGTTTTTTTTTTTTTTATTGTGCCATTTTCTCTACTGTAAGCGTTATCATTGTTGTTGTTGCTCTTGAAGGGTTTTCATTTCTATTTCTGTTGCTGCTGTTAGCGTTGTCATGTTCTGATTATTATTATTTTTTTCTGGCATTGATATTTTGCCATTGCTGCTTATTTTCGACCATGATTATGACCTGAGCTGTGGTTACAGTTCAGTATATATATATAGCTGAACTATTCAATTCCACCATAATAGCCATTCAAATTTTACGCCCTCTTTTTATGTTAATTTTAAACATAGATAGTATATAAGTGATGATAGTAATATATTCTTAATAAATCTCCTGATGAGTGGGCAACCACGAAACAGGCTTGTAGAGATAAAACGGTAGTTCGCTTGTTTTTTTCCTACAAACCAAGATATATCCCGCTCTACACCTATGTATTGAGCACTGTTATATAAACGCCTGCACTCACATATATAATATTCAGTATTCTAACTTAACAGGTAGGGAGAGTGACATAATGACGGTATGAAACAGCTGGTCCTACGTACTTATGATCACTTATATATTTTCTCTTATTGTTTTTTTCTCCACAAGCCTCCCAAGGGTTCATATAGCTTACATGGTCAACAAGGGGACTTAATTCATGGCACAGAAAAAGCAGGATACCTAATGAAGAGAAGCGAAGGGTGAGATTGACAGGGAATTATTTTCTTTCATAGTTTATGACTACACCCTCCCACACCAGATTTCCCGCCATTTTGAATCCAATTGGGAAGGGCTGACCAAAAGGTTATTTATTTCTTTGCAAAAAATAATAGAACCAACACAGCAAGCTACCCAGCTAGGGAATGGGTTTCATTTTTTGTTCTTTTTTATCATCTGTGTCCTGTGAATGAAATTACACCTATGACTGCTGAAATTGGAGGGAAGGAATGACTGGTAAAAGCTAAAAGTTAGCTACTACCATCGGACATGCTCTTCCGTCTACAGACTTCGCAAGATGTGGCAGAAGCGCTACTGCAGCATACGTGATGGACACTTCACCCTGGCACACTCACCGGTTCGTACTTCACTGGGGATAGCCACGGGGACTTGTAACTCATCTAGGAGGCTACGGGTGGGGACTTGTAGCTCTTCTAGGGGCTAGTGGTGGGGGCTCGTAGCTCATTAAGAGGCTAGTGGTGGGGACTTTTAGCTCTTTTTGGGGCTAGTGGTGGGGACTCGTACCTCTTCTAGGGGCTAGTGGTGGGGACTCGTACCTCTTCTAGGGGCTAGGGGCGGGGACTCATACCTCTTCTAGGGGCTAGTGGTGGGGAGTTGTAGTTCATCTAGGGGCTAGGGTCAGGGACTTGTAGCTCATCTAGGGGCTAGGGGCGGCGACTTGTAGCTCTTCTAGGGGCTAGTGGTGGGGGCTCGTAACTCATTAAGAGGCTAGTGGTGGGGACTTTTAGCTCTTTTTGGGGCTAGTGGTGGGGACTCGTAGCTCATCTAGGGGGTAGCGATGAGGACTCGTAGCTCATTAAGAGGCTAGTGGTGGGGACTCGTACCTCTTCTAGGGGCTAGTGGTGGGGACTCGTACCTCTTCTAGGGGCTAGGGGCGGGGACTCGTACCTCTTCTAAGGGCTAGTGGTGGGGAGTTGTAGCTCATCTAGGGGCTAGTGGTGGGGACTCCTAGCTCATCTAGGGGCAAGTGGTGGGGACACGTAGCTCATTAAGGCTAGTGGTGGGGACTTGTGGCTCTTTTTGGGGCTAGTGGTGGGGACTCGTACCTCATCTAGGGGGTAGCGATGAGGACTCGTAGCTCATTAAGAGGCTAGGGGCGGGGACTTGTTCCTCATCTAGGGGCTAGTGGTGGGGACATGTAGCTCATTAAAAGGCTAGTGGTGGGGACTTGTAGCTCTTTTTGGGGCTAGTGGTGGGGACTCGTACCTCATCTAGGGGCTAGCGATGAGGACTCGGAGCTCATTAAGAGGCTAGGGGCGAGGACTCTTAGCTCTTTTTGGGGCTAGTGGTGGGGACTCGTACCTCATCTAGGGGCTAGCGATGAGGACTCGTAGCTCATTAAGAGGCTAGTGGTGGGTACTTTTAGCTCTTTTTGGGGCTAGTGGTGGGGACTCGTACCTCATCTAGGGGCTAGCGATGAGGACTCGGAGCTCATTAAGAGGCTAGGGACGGGGACTTGTTCCTCATCTAGGGGCTAGTGGTGGGGACTCCTAGCTCATCTAGGGGCTAGTGGTGGGGACACGTAGCTCATTAAGGCTAGTGGTGGGGACTTGTAGCTCTTTTTGGGGCTAGTGGTGGGGACTCGTAACTCATTAAGAGGCTAGGGGTGGGGACTTGTAGCTCATCTAGGGGCTAGTGGTGGGGGCTCATACCTCTTCTAGGGGCTAGTGGTGAGGACTCGTACCTCTTCTAGGGGCTAGTGGTGGGGACTCGTAGCTCATCTAGGGGCTAGTGGTCGGGACTTGTAGCTCATCTAGGGGCTAGGGTCTTGGACTTGTTGCTAATCTAGGGGCTAGGGTCTGGGACTTGTTGCTAATCTAGGGGCTAGGGTCTGGGACTTGTAGCACATCTAGGGGGCAAGTGGCGGGGACTCGTAGCTCATCTAGGGGCTAGTGGCGGGGACTTGTAGCTCATCTAGGAGGCTAAGGCAGGGGACTTGTAGCTAATCTTACCATTTTACATTGTTTTAGACGACTCCACCTACACAAAAATTAAACCTTCTTCTCTGTCAAGTAAAGGTAAGTATCATAAAAGCTATTTTCTTTCAGGCTTAGTTTTTTTTACCATCAATGACATGCATTTTGTGTTTTGTTTTGTTTTGAAGAAACACTTTTATACTGCATGTTAACTCTAAAGGGAGGGGAGTAGAAGAGGAGGAGCCTATAAACAGTAGCTTTGCGAGACGATATCCACCCTATCTTTACTTAGGTCAAATCACTAGCCTTTGGTCTATCATAAATGCCTCATTCTGATTGGTTGACCTACTAGTAGACTATAATCAATCTGCAAACTGATTGGTTGACCTACTAGTAGGCTATGATCAATGCTGCAATCTGATTGGTTGACCTGCTAGTAGGCTATCATCTATGCTGCATTCTGATTGGTTGACCTGCTAGTAGGATATCATGAATGCTGTAATCTGATTGGTCGACCTGCTAATAGGCTATGATCAATGCTGCAATCTGATTGGTTGACCTGCTAGTAGACTATCATCAAAGCTGCATTTTGATTGGTTGACCTGCAAGTAGGATATAAGCAGGGCTTCTGGAATTACGCGGAAAAAAAACTCAAAATTACGCGGGATTCTTTGCTAAATTTCGCGCTAATTTACGTGGAAAATCAATCATTACGCGCTGAATCACGCGGGATTTTGCAATACATTTTTTCTTAAAAATCAAAATTTTGCGGGATTCTTTACTGAATTACGAGCTAAATTACACGGAATATCAACTGTTACGCCCAAACTACATTTTGCACCGAAGGAAAGCACGAAATTTTTTGCGTGAAAATATCTTAGGCAAGTTTTCATTGGATCCTAGCCACCAGCCAATTAAAAAAGGTATTTTATTATTAGTCCTAGGCCTTCGCGGTTTAGCAAAGAACGCCTAGTCATTTTATTCGAAATATCGAACTCTTACGAAGAATATCTCTCTTTTTTACGAGAAAAAGTGGTAAGAACCCTAAAAGAACACATCAGCTGTGCAATTAAATATTTTTTTTTTTTAAATTTAGCCAAATTTGTGGATTACGCGGATTACGCGGAAAAAGCCAAATTACGCGCTTCCGCACAAGAGCGTAATTCCAGAAGCCCTGTATAAGTCAAAGCTGCAATCTGATTGGTTGACCTACTAGTAGGCTATCATCAATGCTGCAATCTGATTGGTTGACCTACTAGTAGGCTATCATCAATGCTGCAATCTGATTGGTTGACCTA
This sequence comes from Nematostella vectensis, assembly GCF_932526225.1. NCBI lineage: Eukaryota > Metazoa > Cnidaria > Anthozoa > Actiniaria > Edwardsiidae > Nematostella > Nematostella vectensis. The sequence goes on from NC_064044.1 coordinate 5,381,565, forward strand.
CTAGTAGGCTATCATCAATGCTGCAATCTGATTGGTTGACCTATTAGTAGACTATCATCAATTCTGCAATCTGATTTGTTGACCTACTAGTAAGCTATAAGTCAAAGCCCATCAGTAGCGAAAAGTGCTGGATTTAAAAGCCGTTTGAGTTTTCAAATTGACCTGCAAGTGTGACTCAATCAATGATTTCTTTTGGACTCACGGTCTCTGAGACAATAGTCCATTCAGCCTTCGGACTTCTGGAAGAATGGTTAGAAACACATAGTGATGAGAACATTACATAGACAAGGTGTTTATTTTTCTCATTCATATTTTCCCCGTCTCTCGCAGGAGGAAGGAGAGGGGAAGAAACACAACTTTTCCATCGTTTCTCGTAAGTCGGACGGATTTATGAGCAATACCATACACACTACCACTTAACTTTTTCATCTTTTTTTTTACACCAGACAACAGAACGTTTCTCTTCCAAGCAGATGATGAAGCTGACTTGGATGCGTAAGTCTAGTTGGTTACCTACTGAATATAATTTGCATGATAACAAACTGAAAGAGAACGCAACTGCTTAGTGTACTTGCGTTCAAACGGTTTTTGTGTTGGTTTAAGTTGGATGGGTTTTATTTTTGTTGCGAGTACGTTTTAACAGTTTTCATTTATGTAGCGCAAATATTAAAATCCGCTTGCGTCCGATTTTTTTTTTTTTTTTTTTTTGCTGCATTGTCACCAGTTTACTTCCGGAGGTCCGACGGAAACCTCAACCGTTAAAAGACAAAATAATCTATTACAATTCGAAATATTTAACAGGCCGTCCGCTCTACATTATCAATCACATCCTCAAAGAAACTTCCAATAGACACACTGCTTTCAATATTTTTGAAAACATTTTTCGCATTTTCCGTGAAAGTTCATCGAAGATTGTTACGTAATCGACCGGGAGTAAACTGTTGACAATTGTGTGTTGCGTTTAAGTTTGAACGGTTTTTTATTTGTATTTTGCTTTCGTTTTCTCCCGCGCCCAAGTGAGAACCAGCCGGTATGGATTGACCGATTCACATGAACCGAATTCTGTTTTGCTGCAGATGGGTTTCAGTTATTAGCAATAGCCGCACCCAGGCCCTCGAGAAAGCGTTCGGTGACAGCGAAAAAAATGAGGTAAGTTATTTTGATTAAAATAGGGTATCCATCGCTCTATATTGGGAGAACAATAAATCATTCTACATTCCAATGAGTCTGCATGGGCCAACTACTATTGATTGGGGTACCAACAATTATCATACACATATAATAGCTATGATAGCATCAAATAGTAAAGTTCCGATATAAAACCGATATAAGCGAGAAGTTAATTAGTGCTTTAAGGCTTACATACATTACTGCCAGAACTTTAGTCCGAACATTAGGGGGGTGGGGTGGTGGTGATCCACTAAGGGGGAGGGGGGTATCCACTTGAATCCACCAATCCAACTGTATTTTTTGAATACATGTGTTTGTTATTTCAGCCCACCGAAGACAGCTTTATATAGAAAGTTCCTTTATTGTTTAAATACTTAGTTCCATTTGTTTGTTATTTCAGCCGGGCGATGATAGCTCTGTTGTACATAATATCAAAGAGGTACGTCTGTCAGTTTGAGTTTTAAAATTGGTATTGCCTTCTCCGACTTTCTAGACTCTCGGATTGTAAGCTAAATCGGGCCTAATGACCTCCCGTCTTTGTTTAAAAGAATTCGAAATTTGCTCCGCCATTTGCTAATATTTATGCTTTTTCAGCTGCGCCTTAGTATAGTAAAACAAGTTCAGCGGTTACCTGGCAATGATACATGCGCAGACTGTACCTCTAAAGGTGAGAATGAATTTTTAGTTTTTTTTTTTGCATTTATTTTTATTCCAGCTGGACATAACAAATGAGATAAGCGCAAAATCTTTTCTTTTTTCATTCATGAAATTTGCACGAAGAATTGAAAATTGGGACTTTGGAAAGAGTCTGCGTAGTTGTCATATGTTATACAGGGGTTCTACTGTATTATTTTTTTTTTCTTTAGTTCTTTATTTTCTTCTTTATTTCTTACTTTATTTGTTTGTTTGTTTGTTTGTTTTCCCACGCTATGTCTTTCGTAAATATCATGTTTGTTTTGTACAGACCCCACATGGTTGTCGACGAACCTCGGCGTCTTGACGTGTATCGAGTGTTCAGGAGTTCATCGCGGGATGGGTGTGCACGTTTCTAGGGTCCAGTCCATCACGCTCGATAATATAGGCACCGCTGAACTGCTCGTGAGTAATGTGTTTTTATTCTTATTTTGAAAACCGTTTGGTTTTGTCCGGCCCTCGATAATATTGTTAAACTATTGTTTGTTTAATGTTTAACCATTTAGAGTTTAACTGCGTGCAATTTGAATAAGACACGAGAAGAAGTAGAGACAAGTAAAGTCCTTGTTTGGGAACTGATTGTTGTGTGGATTTATACTCTTTCTTGAATATTTGGATAATAGACTTTGACTTTAATAAATGGATTTCATATATCCAAAGCAATATCCTAGAACTATGTAAAACCATACTCGATCTTCAATATTATTCGGTCATCATAATAACCCGCCATTAGAGGAATAGAATCAAAAAGCCCAAGCTGTCGTGATCTCGTACCAGAACAATGAATACAATACACCAAAAACTGGAATTTGACTCTGCCATTAGAGGAGATATTGAAGAAAACTGAGTTCCACATGGGCTGCATGGTCACTCGCTTGATGCGCAACTAATGTTTCCCTTTCTTTAGGTGCGTCCATTTAATGAGAATTTCAGCTCGTGTCATCCACAAATTTTTATTTCATGTCATGATTGTAATCTGGAGATTTCATTGGATCACTACAAAATAAGTTATTTTATTCTAGAGAATTTTTTATAAGGTTAACATTAGGAAATGTTCTCTTTTTAGCTCGCCAAGGCTATAGGGAATGGAGGCTTTAACGAAATCATGGAGGCCACTCTAGACATCAATCAGAAGCCCACGGCAAGCAGTAAAATGTAAGAAAGTTGGCAGTCTCGAAATCTGATCACAGCAAAGAGGCAAAGAAGAAGACTCGTTGGCTAAAAACCGGACTATCACAATTCCTAAAGAAATATGCCCTATGCTTTTCTATCTTGTTTTTGACTGCTTATTTGGCATCTCATTTCAGGGACGAGAAGAAAGAGTTTATTCACGCCAAGTACATCAAACACCAGTACGCACAGAAATCGGGAGAAAGCCCCGAGAAGGTGTTGCAGGTCTGTGTATATATACGGCTGCACCGAGCCATTTGCCCTCGACTATTTTGCCGATCAAAACATCCACTGAAGCCCTTAAGAGACACTAGCTACTAAAATAATTTTATCAAGAAAAAAGATTTTTACTATTTTCTTGAATACATGACATTTCTAATACCTTAAACTACTATATATGCACTGCCATCTAACTCGTCGCAGGATTTATTTATTTATTTGTTTGTTTGTTTGTTTGTTTATTTATTTATTTATTTATTTATTTATTTATTTATTTATTTATTTATTTATTTATTTATTTATTTATTTATTTATTTATTTATTTATTTAATCCATGAATTTGTACTTTATAAATGCGATGCATTTCACTATTTCCGATTTTCTTCTCCCAGGAGCTGCACCAGGCGGTCAAGTCACGTGATATTCTGGCCGTGTTGCAAGGGTTCGGCGAGGGAGTGGACCTGAGTGCGACGCTACCAGGATCGGTAACGCAACCCTGTCACGCAACTATATCACGCATTTTATACTGTGTGCATTGCTTTGATCATCATATCAAGACAATTTAGCCAAAAATTGTCGTTTTTGACAAACGCCGTCACTTCCATATAAGGAAACTAATATATTCCTTATTTGGAAAAACTGCATGATTTTAAGGTTGCCGTACCGCAGGTGCTTTGTAAACTTTATGACTTGTAAACAGAAGAGAAAAACGGTTACTGTGACCATCTTTAGTCAACGGAGAAAGTATTTGAAAAGAAACTAAAATTCCCCGGTACCAGACCCCCCAAAAAACAACGTTTTCTTCATATGGGTGACTTTTTTGAAAAGGAGATTCCTCATCAAAGCTATGCACTATGCATCATGGGAAGGATAAATAGTTCGAAAAGGATCGTGGGAAGGGTAAAGTCTTCCCGTTGTGCCTATCACGCATTGTTATGTGATATGATCTAAAAAATGTTCCCTATCTAAAGAACGCCCCCCTCTTTATTTAACGCCCCCCCCCCCCACCCCACTTCTTTACCTTTACTTTTTTTACACTTTTTAGACGAAATGGAACACTGCACTTCACGAGGCAGTTGAACAAGAAGACCTTACTTCTCTACACATCGTCGACTTTCTAGCGCAGAACGGGTACGACTAGCCTTTTGGTTCTAAATTACATTGAATGTGGGATTCTAGAAAGAGTCCATACCTCCAACACGAAGGGACTTGAGAATTCGAGGGGGGAATTCGAGATTTTTCCATCCTCGGAGACCCAGTGCTTCGAGGTCACAGGCGCGAGAACGAGGCGGAACAAGGCCGGCGGAGGGGGAGGGGGTAGGGGGCGGGAGAGAAAAGAAAGGAAAGGACAGAGAAGACGTCTTTTTCTTTAACTCTCTACTCTCCCGCCCCCTTCTGCCTCCACCGCCTCGTTCTCGCGCCATTTCCCTTGGGTTAAAGCGTCGTTTTACCACACAAAATCACTGTCGCTTGAAACATTAATAAGTGTTAATTCCTGGACTTAGACGAAGGGTGTTTCTCTTAAAGAATTATCTTCCTTGAGGATTGAGGAACTGAAAATTAACGTCTCTTGTCTGTATCTCGTAACGCAGGAATGACGCAAATGTTGTGAATATGGAAGGGAACACCCCATTACACTTCGCAGGGCAGGCCGGGAAAACAGAGGTTGCTAAAGTCTTGCTCCGCTCAGGCGCCGCCGAGAGTATACACATCGGTGAGTCAATTATAAGTGTCGTCGCCACGTTACGAAAGAGTTTCATCACGCATATTGCGTCAATAGTACATCATTTTTCACTTTTTCGTTACGCCTTCACGTCGACTCATATGCCATCACGCACTACTTTAAAAGATTATGAAAGTATGTATTGGCTTGAATTTATTACTAAAGCTGCTCATTAATTCACAGAAAACTCAAACGGTAAAACACCTGTACAGCTAGCAAAGGAAAGCGGTCACAGCGAGACACTTGAGTTGGTGAGTTATGATTACGGGTCTTATACTTTTCCATTGCCCTTAGAAAACTATTTCCGAAAAGTGAGTATAAATGAATAAATAAGGTAGACAAAGTATTGACCAAGCAATGTCGATAATATGAACACCCTCCAGAAACAAACTGGAAACTCCAAAAGCAAATGGAATGTACTTGCAACTATAAATTGACCAATCAAAGGCCATCTAGACTACAGTTGTTTGATTCTACCAACCACAGTCATTAGAAGTCAAACGCTAGTCCAAAGTGTACTACAGTTGTCTTGTTAGTACTATTTTTCACTACAGTAGTCTGAAAAGTATGAACCCACCAATCACACGTGACCTTCCCTTTTAATATCAACTGGCATTTCACATCACTGAGAGGTACTTAAAAATCGTGTTTATTCTTATCTTGTTTCAATGTTCTCGGCTTGAATAAGCACGGTAAAGCTCATAGTATTTGGCCTAACTAACTTACTTTTTTGGACTCAATTACTTGTCTGATTTAGCCGCGGGAAATTGCGGGAGCATAAAACGGCGGCGTGATTCTCTTTCTTTAAACGCACTTCCTTCATCCCGCTTTCCTTGTCTCGTTGCCAGGTTATCGCACCTCCCCGATAAACCGTCTTTTTTTCTTTGGGTGTGTGCCCTATTCATATCTACCAATTTACACCACAGAAATATTACCCTGTGATCGACTAGTAAAAACACGTCACAAGCAATTGTTTCTTTTTAGCTGAGGAAATGCGCTAAGGGCAAACTGACCTTCTGTGATCACGTGAAAATCGACTGGGGACTGAACCAGGCCGACGACTTCACGGATGACGTCATCGAGTTGACAGACATCAAAACGAGTCTGAGTGATGACGAGGCGCTAAATGATGTCAGACTTTCTTCCAAGGTACGCACAACGCTATAGCCAATAGGCGACTTGCACTAAGTCACGTGACTTTTTGAGTTGCAAACTCGCGCGCTCTTTTAGCGGCATAATAAAAACAACAAAAAGCAACTTATCCACCTCTTATGGATCAGTCAGAAAGTTTTTTTATTTGTCAGAAAGAACTTATTTCATTTTAAAAAAAATTTCGTCTTTCTCTGGCATGACGACTTCAATCATTTCTATGTTTATTTTGTCACCCAAACAACACGTTATCAGCAAATAGGCGATTAATAATAAAATCGCTCTCCAGGTACCCCTGTAATTCCCTCAGGGGCATTTTTAATACCGTTCCCTATTCTTCCAACAGGGAAAGTCTGGTCCCCCTACCCCTCCCCGCCACCGTCGCAATTTGCCTCCTCGCCCCGTGAGCCAGATGATTATGCCGTCTTCGCGACAGGGTCGTTCCCAGGAGCCAACGAGCATGAGCTCCTTGCTAGCCGGGCTAAGTCTCCAAAGCAACGATAGCCACCACGGTCTGGCAAATTCGCCGTGGACTGGGGACAAGTCGGCAAGTAGTAATGCCTCGCCGGTGGTCATGAGACGAAAAGCTCCCGTACCTCCCCGAACGACAGGCGAAACTGTACCGATAAGTGTCCGACAAAGTGTTGCGTTACCTTCTTCTACGAATGTCGCTACGGGGAGCACATTCGGGCATGGCGTTAAATCATGGTAAGAAAAATAAATTAATAAACTGGAGTAGCTAATCATTCTCGTCTCAGGATCCAGCTAAGATCGAAATTAATTAATCTTGTGGAGGGAGGAAAACCGGAGAACCCGGGGAAAAAAACTCGGAGTAAAGGCGGGACCAACTAACTCAACGGAACCGGGAATCGAACCCAGAACCCAGTGTTGAGAGGCACAGGCACTACAGAGCGACGCTCTGCCAACTGCGCCACCTATGCTCTTCCATTGATTCTCTTGAGTATGTCCCAATCCTAATGAGAACTTACCGAGTGTTTTAATCCAGTTCAACCGTTGGGATTCATAATCCCTATTCATTTCTTGATTCTACGTCAAACAGTCTTATGGTTGGCGTGTAATATTATTTAGGTGGCGACAGGTTAAATAACATTTTTTTTTTCTCAGGCAAGACGAAACAAGCCCATCCGACGTTGCCGAATCCCCCCCACCCATCCCCCCAATAAGATGCTCCTCTGTCAGTAGGCCAGTCAGGCCAACAGGCCCGCCTCCACCCCCGGTCCCTAAGCCGCAATTCGACGACACGCCCACCCGTGCCCCACCGCCACCGGACATGCGGACAAATCCGGACACGGAGCGTCGACCGCCTCCATTACCACCCGCACCAAAGAGGGCCCTGGACCTCAAACCCAATCTTCCGCCCGTACCCACCCATAAAAGGTCCAAATCGGACGGAAAGGTCCCGTTTGGGGAGGACATCGCAGATATGGGGAGACCCACGCTGGTAAAGAAGTCATCTTTCCCCCTGGGAGAGGGGGAGAAGGACGATTCTAAAGCATCTCGCCCCGAGCTTCCACCGAGACCCACGGGCTTGAAAAAACCCGCGAACACCGGCCGTGTTAGTAATGACGTCGGTTTGACCAAGAATGCCCCGAACAAACCTAAGTCTACGACGTTACCGAGGTATGATGATTATTTTAGTCGTTGTAACGCAGTAAACACCTAAACTTCCCCGCCTGATATGGGCGTCTTTGGGATAAACATATTCATCCCTGCTAAAGCACTGTTACTCATTTTCTTGAAAATTTAGTAATTCGTTACCAAGATATTATAATGTTAGCCTTTGTAACGCAATAAGTGTGAACTTCCCCGCCGCATATGGGCGTCTTTCGGATGAAAATGTTTTCTATTCAAACCTGCAAATCAACTCCCTTCCCCGAGAATCAAGTAACATGTAATTCAATCATTTCCACGCTAACGGAACAAAGTCCATTTATGTCCACATGCACGTAAAACGTTAAATGAATAGGTCAATAGTTAAGTAAATAGATCAGTAGAATATAATTTTACATATCTTTGTGTAGCATGGTGTAAATCTATTGATTTTTTTTGGCTCGCCTTTTGTATACGTCAAAGAACGTATGTAATCTGCGTATTATTTTATCAGGCCTCCTGTGACACCACCCCCTCCCAGGAGACAAGACTCAGACCCAACAGTCAAAGGTAAAGCAGACAGTGCTGAATAACGTATGCGCATGCGCGTTCAACCGCGCGGTACTGGAACTAGTTTTGCACAACTCCTTTCCCCCTTTACTGTGGTTTTCAGTATCCTGCAAACCCTCGCCAACGATTTCCAAGCTAAGTCGCCTTCTGTCATTTGTAATCCTTGGAGCGTTTTCATTGGTCAGCCTAGAATGGTTGCCAATCACGCCATTTCTCCCCGCAAGACGCTGACCAATAAGAAAGCTCTAAATGTAATTCCGTTAGTTTCACGGAAAGCGGTACTGCGCATGTCTGGAGTCAGTGTTTAGGCTTTTAATTGTCTACAAACAGTTGAACTTTAAGCTGTCAATGCCTTTTTTTAAAATAATATGCAATATTTTATTGAAAACTATGTTTATTTACAGTTTGTGGTCATTTCCTTTGAATTTAAGTCTCCCAAATGCATCAAAGGCTCGTAAGTCAATATTGAAATTTGACTGAAATTCATTGTGTCCGGGCCGGAAAGCTATTGCAAAGCTCTGACCAATACACTTCCCCTTTTAGCAGATATTGACATGAGTTCCCAGGATATTCAACCTAAACCCAAGCGCGTGCTATAATACTGTAGGAACGCGCTAGACTGTTTCGAGTGTGTTGAGTTTCTCAGCAGCAACGCCTATTAATGTTATGTGTAAATACAGTGTAATTAAAATGGGACGCGAATGGGTCTAAAGCCCAAAAAAGCCCTACCCATTTTGCTCACGGCGCTCCACCAATTTCATGTGATTGTTATTTTGTAATCACAGTTTACCCACCAAACAAAGACGAGCCCTTACCAAAGGTGCAAGAAAACAGCAAAGTTGGCGACACCCCAGCACCGGAAATACCTCCTCGGAACTACAGCAGCCCGGTACGTGCCCAGGGGAGGGGTGGGGGGGGGAGTGGGAGGGGTGACCCGTAAAAAGAGCCCTGACGCCGCAGGAATTCGCAGAGCCTCGTTCTATAGTTTGACGACTTCAAAAAGGCTTGGTTCTCGCTTCTTGGGTTTTCTCCGGATACTTTGCTTCTCGTCCCTCAACAAGAATTAACAATTTCGATCATAAGCCGTTTTCTGTGAGTTATGATTCGTATAACAGCTCCTTTTATGCCTTAAATCAAAACGTATCTTCACACTTTTAAATCAACATCTTACCTGTTATAAAGAACCATTACAATTTCTCACTTCTTTGGCCCTTGACCAATCAGGACCCATAATAGATGGTAAATTTTGCATACCGTCAATTCCAGGCCCCCGTTGGTCCTCGACCAATCAGGACCCATGATAGATTAGACATTTTTTTTTGTACCTTCGTCCCCAGGTCCCCGTGAGCCAGTTCCCGCGCAGAGTTCAGGCGCTGTATGATTGCGAGGCTGACAATGATGACGAGCTTTCATTTATGGAGGGTGACGTCATTCTCGTCAAAGGCGAAGGTGAAGACGCCGAGTGGTGGGTAAGTCGACCTGCGCTTAAGAAGCAACTATTCCACTAGCGAGAGAAGGAAAGGAATGTCGTGAATACAGATGTTCGATTAAAAGGGAGCCAGAGGAATGTCCAAAAATACAGTGACATAGGCCTCGTTCCCAGGCTCCTTGTTCCCAGGCTCCTCGTCCCCGGGGACAGTGCTGAATAACGTATGCGCATGCGCGTGTTCTGGCGAAAACAAACAAAATCTCAGTGTTGAATCTGAGGCTGATTTCGGTCGCTGTTTTGACTTGCTGTACAGCATTAAAACCATACTGTACAAAAGATGACAGATTTGTTTAATAATGAGGGAGTCATAAAGAAAGTTTTAGCCTTAGGCTTGATCCAATTTTCTTAGCATTCGCCAAAATGTGACAGTTCGCCGGTAAAACCCAGCCATTTCAAAACAAAAAGGCTGGTTTAACCGCGCGGTACTGGAACTAGTCTTGCGTTTTTCAGCACTGCCGTCCCCGTGCGCTCCATACAAGCCCATAGACACGTCGATTTGCCGATTTCGAGTGTTTTGTCAGGTTTCAAGGCGAGCAGCAAATCAAAAGTGACGTCATTAACCGGCAAGCTGCTCAGCCAATAGAAGCCAGGTCACGAGACTCCCTTAGGCCGAATTTCCTATGCCTATCTAACAATATTCCGTGAATCCAGAAGAGTTCCATACCCCCTTCCTCCCTTTTTCTTGTGGGGATTTTGTCAAAGGATCCCCAAGCTCCAAATGTTACCCTTTTAATGCGCCGAAATAAAGACTGCGATCGTCTATAATACGTTTTTGTTCTTCAGATGCATTGTCAAATCCAGACTTCAATGTGGGCGATTGGGAGGAGAAAATGATATGTTTTCAACTTAAACTGCTTCTCGTTCTTTTTTAGCTTGGAGAGCTGGAGAGAAAGCCTGGGAATAGCGGCGTTTTCCCGATCAGTTTTGTTCGCGTGCTCTCGGAATAATCCCAGAACCCCTCGTCAATCAACCAATTTCGTCCACGTTTTCTTGGACAATTTCCGAGAAATTCGGACAGCTTCCAATGCAGATAACTTCCAGTAACTGCCGCTCGACAAAGCTGTAGTCAAGATAGAGATTATTGCTTCACTAAGTTTGCTGGGATTCTATTGTCGCTGGAGAAATAATAACAGGGAATAAAAATCAGAGTGAAATATTTTTAGGTATGGAATTATAAAGTTTTTTATTGTAGGTTGTATTTGCTTGACAACCAATTATTTGCTTTAATGTCGATAGAGCCTTATTTATTGAGGTGCAATTTAATCAAATGAATACTTTTTTTCAATGTTCATTTTTGGGGGAGCTTCCATGAAAATTTTAGGAAAATGCTATTCTAATTTGTGTTTTATTATTGTGTTAAACACAACAAACTTTTAATTTCGTCACACCTAGTATTTAGTCAATTTTGGAGGGGTTAAATATTTTTCTTTTTACACTTAGAAAGGATGGCAGCCAAATCTAGTGACGTGTTTATAGATTCAAAATCTATTTTTTACGGATTATTAATTTTTTTTTTTTTTTTTCATTTAAAAATGTTGAAGGTCGGCAACTTGGTAAACATTTTGTGAGAATGTAATTTTATGTCTAAAGCCCAACACTTGGCACCGAATCAGAAGTTTGTTTGGACAGACAGAGCAACAAAATGGCATGAAATTTTCGAATTCTCAATATATAAACTTAAGATGCCGCATACAAAGAGCTTAATTCCAAATTTTAAAAAAAAATTAGAAGATATGAAATTTAGATATTAGCGAGCAAAAAGGTGGCTTAATTTCTGATCAGAGCCCGACTTCTCCCTAAAAACGAGGAGAATTCATAATTTTAACATTTGAAAATTGCACTTCAAGCCTCTTATCTCGAAGACGAATCCATTTGAAAAAAAAAAACACTTTTTGATATGTTGGTTAACATAACATAAGGAACCTCTATGAAAAAATTCAAGCTTACCGAAGTTAACCAGACCTTATTTTGGGAAAACTTGCCATTTTTTGCTCTGTCGTTTGGACAGAAACTACATTATGGCATCCACTAATTAAACAGCCTAGAAGTTTTTTATTGGTTCATTCTTCATCACGTTGCCAATTAAAGAACTACAAATGTAATTTCGTTTCTTTTCCCGATGATAAATGACGGATGCCAAAATGGTGGTATATATCAGTTTTAAAACATTTGCATGGTTCACATAATCTTTAAAAATCGCTGTAATGTAATTAAGAATGCAATACCAACAGACCAATACTATAATTTCAAATATCAATTTTGTTGAAATTTATGTAATTTTGCCCTTTTGAGCAGAGGCTTTTCTTACATCGATTTTTTTAAAATTGCACCAGACTAGAACACAGAAGCGCTTGATACAGCGATTTTATAATAAAAAATTGACGCTTCCCAGATAATGGAATTTCTGTGGTATTTGACCGCCAAAGCGAAGTTTACGCCTCAATTATCAGTAGCTCACAGGCAAGAAAGAATAAATGTAAAATGTTTTTTTTTTGTTAACTTCTGCGCCTTTTATCCAGCATTTGTAGGTCTCCTGTATTTAACATCCCCGTAGTTTTAGTACTAGATATATATCATCAAATTCCAGTGGCCTCTTTCTGATTCGCTGTGCTGGTGTTCGCAAGGAACCTTGTCTTTTGGAGCGCGAAAAGAGAGCCTAGCATCTTAGCTCAGCGAAATATAAAAAGAGGCCTCTAATAGCAAGGAAATAATCAAACTGACCAAACCCTTTGTATAGTAATGATCATATTTTAGATCTTTGTACATTTATATTTTAATTATGAAAAAGTAATGTTTAGAATATAGTTATTGCCTTGATTCTTAAAACACTCCTTCAAATCATCCTGTGTTGTTTGATTGTTTTGCCTTTTCGGGTTTCCTGTGGTTGCGTGTAACTGCTGCAGAGACTGCGTAGTGGCCTCCTACACCCGTCCGTTTTCAGACCCAACATCTGTTGATCAGTTTTATTTTTTTTCGTTTGTGACAATTTTGTTTTGGTTTTTGTTTATCTTTAAAACTATTTTAAAACCCTAAGCGGTTTAGAGTTTCTAAAGAGGGACTAAACCCCTTTCTTGGCCACAATTCCCCTAACAAACACACACAAGGCTAATAAAGCAATGTTAATAGCTTTATTGAGAAAACATTCTATATTTCATTTTCCCGAAGGATCAAGAGAAAATGACCCATATCCCGGTTCACCTGTGGTGACATTCGTATTTTGTGTGTATGCAAAATTGGCTCATAGACTATTATTTGCGGCGATTTGCACGGTGACTGGCTATATCTGAAATTATGGTATGACTAGTAAGACTACAGGCAAGCTGTAGAAAACTAGATGGTTTGCTCAGGCGTGGTGTAGACAAGGTATAAATCAACACAAGGTTGAATAGAGGTAAATCTAACGCTTCTGTGAAACAGAGTAGTTGCGCTGATTTATACCACACTTTTTTTATAAGAACCTTTTTATAAGAACACCCAGCCTGAGATTTCAGTAAGTTTTAAGAACATGCTGAGGCTCAGAAAGCAGTTTTTTTTTCTTTTTTAGTCGTGATGCGTTCTAAAATGCAGAATAAAATTGCGCTCATAGCAACAACCTTATTATTGCTATTGATCATTATCGTAATTCTCTTACTAATAATTCATTAATTCTTATATACACTAAAATTTAAGAATATCGTTAAGAACATATTTAGCCTATATTCAGCATATGTAATATAGCCACCGGGATTTTACCTACCGGGACCGGGATTTTGCGAAAATAACGGCCAGAAAACGAGAATTGGGCCTCCCTTCAGGACCCCCGTAGAAAGGAAGCCGAGAATATAAATGCTTTCCAACGTACTACATATCGAATATATACGATAGAGATATGATAATTATTTCATCTCGCATGTTGGACGCTAGTACCACTGTGTAACCACACTTCATGGTATATTAGATTAATGCCTTAATCCTCGAGGCAATATAATCAACGCATTCACAGCATAAAATAAGGCCCTTACGTATCTTTTTTGTTTCCGTAAATATGCGTAAATATCGCTACAGGATTTTACGTAATATTTCAAAGCCGACAATGAGGACTGGAAGGGATTTCAAGTCCGCGCGATTAGTCCCAGTTCGAGGCGTAGCCGAGACTTCTCATTTTTATTAGTTAATTAGCAGGACGCCAGCCAACCAAATTACGTAAATGTGAATTTCCCTCCTCCATCCTTTGATTTTCATTTCTATGCGCTTTATCTAACTGTCCATCTAAAATCAAGAGCATGTCACGTTCTTCGTTCGTCTTGATTTCCATGGAGGCTTCCATTGGTAATAAAGCTCAAGTTTATGCTATTTTCTAGCAAGTCCATGATTTATTGCTGTCAAAAAGCAATGGATTCCAGCGAAGACGAAATCGTGCGGCCGCTTAAAAGGTTCAGTAAAGATGAGAAGAAGTAGCTTTGTCGCAAGCTGCACCCGCGTCGACAAGATACAAGAAGGAGTGGTGTGTCAACATGTTTGAAAACTGGCGTGCTGACCGAGTGAACAAAATCACCGCAAAGGAGTCAACAATCTTCAATATAAGACTATCCGATCTTGAAAGCGTCGACAGCGCATGGGAATCCATGTCGGCTCCTCCCCTTAATTTCTGGATCGGAAAATTCATCCAAGAAGTTGCAGATAAACAAGGTATTATTTATTTATTTATTTATTTATTTATTTATTTATTTATTTATTTATTTATTTATTTATTTATTTATTTATTTATTTATTTATTTATTTATTTATTTATTTATTTATTTATTTATTTATTTATTTATTTATTTATTTATTTATTTATTTATTTATTTATTTATTTATTTATTTATTTATTTATTTATTTATTTATTTATTTATTTATTTATTTATTTATTTATTTATTTATTTATTTATTTATTTCATTTTGTATCACTTTGTGTTGCTCGAGTAAACTACTTCAATCAGCGATTTGGGTTACGGTAGCGCTCGAAAACAGCACCGTTATTACATGGCATTTAAAAACACAGAACATTAAAGCGATGTTAAGTTGCAATGCTAATTGGAAATTAATTTGTTTTCATTTTTTAGGTAACCGATACCCCGCTCGAACTTTATACCAAATCTTGGCTGGTCTTATGATGCACCCAATGGCCCTGTAAACATAAGTGGTAGCTGCAATATTACTATTATTTACTTCTAGTTGTAGGTTCTATAACCTACCTATTGTAACTTGATCAATGATTAAGGTGAGGACAAAATAAAGTGCTGTTTGTGAGTAGTGAATTAAGTCCGAGGACTAAGACCTAGTACTTCACCCCCAGCTCTTCCCTGCTAAATTCAATACCCTCCCCGTCTTTTAGACACTGGACTAGACCTGATTTCAAGTATCATCATGTGACCAAATTTAAGTAATTTGGTTGGCTGGCGTCCTGCTGAATAATTAATGAGGATGAGAAGCATCTTTACGCAACATCTTTGTGCGTAAAGGTACAATCACATCTTTACGCATGTGTAAATATTAGTTAAGATGCGTAAAAGTCGATTGTATTTTAAAAAGGTTGTTTTACGGCTTAGGTAATTGACCATAATCGAGTTCAGAATTGTTTCAAACCTGCGTTCTACAACGGCAGAAACATCAGTAGCCACAGTGAACATCATTTACGCATCTTTACGCAACGTTACGACAGCGTAAATTTCAATCTCCTTTACGCAGATGTGAATCTGCGTAAAAAAAAAACTGCTTAAATATCGAACAGTTGGAAGTACTTAAATATGCTGCAGTTTAGGGGGTATTGGCGTCAAGGACAATAAATGGCAATGAAGGCCTTTACGCACATTTACGCAACGCACGACTGCGTAAATTTAGACTTTCTTTACGCGGATGTAAACCTGCTTAATGTCAAACGGTTAGATTCAATACAAGAGATGTTTTGTCGTATTGGTCCAACAAGAATGAATACTTCAAACATACAAACCACTAACGTGTGTCAATGATAACCAGTGAATGTCTTTACTAATGTGATAACGCCTTTACGCAGACGTATGCGTAATATTGCTTTATGTCAAACAGCTAGATGAACCAAGAAAGGGGCATTTTTGGGGGCATTCATCACGAGGATGATTACTTCAAACGTAAGAGCTGCGAGAGCCTGTCTTTACTAATCTTTACGCAATTGAAATCGCAATCTTTAGTCAATTGAAACCCCCACCCCATGGTCACGGGGAAGGGTGGGGGGTTAGACTTTGACCCTGTATAAAACCGAGGAAAGCCCCCACCCCCTCGGCACAAAACAGCAGTTTAATGCCCCTACCCCTGCAAACTATAGGCAACTCCCGACAACAAGTCATCTGAAATAAGCTTTTTTTATCTTTCAAAGCCAGTACACTTCAGCGAGTACATTTGTACCAATTACTATGAAGATAGCAGTTACAAAAACAGATGGAAAAATAAATCATCTTCATCTGGCATTATTTTTTAAGTAACTTTCTTTGCTTTTATCGAAAACTTATAATCTTTAGAGAATTTAAGTGTCTTTCATTAATTTTAGATCTCATTATATTCTTCGGACTTTTTTTCGGTAGTTTAGAAGTGAATTTAGTTTCAACGTTTTATAAATAGCCAGGTTTCCTGTTTACCCTAGTAATTTACATTTTGGGGGATAAAGAAAGAAAAAAAAATTGTTATTCGCTTTATTATCGGATAACTTTGCCTTAGGAAGTCAGTCATATATGAGAGGAAGTGACGCGCAAGTGTATCTATTGTTTTCGCATCAGGTGACTGCCACGGCGGGCTTTTCAGCGTGTTTAGAAGTGTATGTTTGGTTGGACTATCTTCTCTCTAACTCCACGCCAAAAGATGCGCTATTTCTTTCATTGACATCAAATCGGATGGCAGCCTCTACCAATAAAAACATTTTGATCACATTGTTTCAAGTTTGGAGGAAAAAAAGAGCTTAAAATCGGGAAATCAGCGACTGTTTGAGGACAGAACTCGCTGAAATTGTCGCTGAAAGGGAGCCTCACAGACTTTCAGGTAAGCCTTACTGATTGGAACTGATTCCTATTCTTTGCAGTGAGGACAGAACTCGCTGAAATTGTCGCCGAAAGGGAGCCTCACAGACTTTCAGGTAAGCCTTACTGATTGGAACTGATTCCTATTCTTTGCTCATTTATTACTAGTCTTTAAGGAAAATCTTTCGAATTCATCTGATCTTTTTCTTTTAATAGTGTCTATCATTCGATTCGAATCAGCGTTCGCCGTCCGCTAAAGAGCCCTCGGTTTTATTTTATCTGGCCAGCGGAGAAATCTTATATTCTTCACATGAAGCACTTGTTTTATTGAATTCTATTTTATACAAACCACTGATTTTTTTTTACGATTAGGCTCGGTTGTTATTGAGCTAGTGCATTGCTTGGCATATCTTTAGACTTTCTGGTGCAGTGATCATAAAAATTAATCACAGAACTATGTAAATATCAATTGTTGTTGATGAATAATTAAATCAAGTCCTGGATTGCTAAGAGACAGAAAATGCTCGCTAAATTCGGCAGCGACTCTGTCATCTTCAAATTCTGGCGCTGTAGAGTCGTCAGTGCCATTCGCACGTGTAAGCGCTCCTTTTATCAGTCCAAGGTGAAAAAGCTTAAGGACACCAATAAACGAAAGTGGTGGAGGGAAGTTAAAAACCAGGACAAAAAACAAAAAACAGGACAGTCAATAAGCCAAGGGGAATGGTATAGTCAGTTAATAGGCGAGTCCTCCATCGCCAGCATAGATAATCTGTATAAGAAGATCAACGAGTTATTCGTCCAGCTAACGTCTGATTTTAGAACTCTGTTACCCAAAGACGTCACAGCTATTGTTGTTCCTGATGTCCCGGGTCATTTCCTGGTATCATCGTATGAGGCTTATAAGTCTTTGCGAGGGATTCTCACCAACAAGGCACCTGGACCGGATGGGATCCCAGCCCTTATTCTGAAAATGTTTGCATTCGAACTGTCACCTATAGTAGCTGAATTATACAACACATCACTAAAGGAAGGTCACTTCCCGGGTCTGTTGAAGTCGGCCAACGTGCGCCCCCTGCCTAAACTGAGCCCTCCTAAGAGCATCAAAACCGACATACGGCCGATCTCACTCACATCTCGCCAAAGCAATGGAAGGCTTCACTCTATCCAGATCACTTCCAGGTATCGTGCAACACCTAGATACGAAGCAATTTGCGGTGGCTGGGAAATCGTGCCAACACGCTATTGTGTACCTCCTGCACTTGACACTAGAGGCTTTAGACCGAGGCGGCGTATGGGTGTGGGTGTTCTTGCTGACTTTAAGAAAGGATTTGACCTAATAGACCACCACAACCTGTTAAATAAGCTTTGTAGCCTAGATATCCACCCCTGTCTACTCAGGTGGATTGCTTCCTTTTTAGAAGGTAGAACTCAGGTAGTAAGCATAGCATCCCCAACATCACCACCACTCAACCTCAATGGAGGAATACCAGAGGGAACACGTCTAGGTCCTATTCTATTCGCAGTTATGGTCAACGACCTTCTCCGCTGCTGGATTCTACGCGCCAAGTTCATCGACGACCTTACAGCTATTGAAATTATTCCCAAAAACGCGCCATCCACCTTACCATTTATAGTATCGCAGGTCCACTCGTTCGCAACTAGCAATAATATGTGTCTGAATCCTACAAAATGTAAAGTAATGGCTGTTGATTTTTTGCACTAAAATAGTTTTCAATGTCCTCCTATTGGGACCGGTGGCACCATCTTAGAAGAAGTCAAGTCCTTTAAATTTCTCGGGTTTTTCATTACTCACGACTTGACATGGGAGGTACATTGTGACTCTATAGTGAAAAAAGCAAACCGGCGCCTGTATGCTATAAGGCAGCTAAAGCGCTGTGGCGTGTCTATCGATGACATAGTGGTTTATTGCTCCCTTGTGCGATCCACGCTCGAGTACGCAAGCGTCGTTTTCGCAGACCTGCCACGCTACCTTTCTAATTCATTGGAGAGAGTCCAGAAACGCGCCCTCGCCATTATCTATCCGGGCTTGGATTACAAGGAGGCTCTAACTAGGGCAAACCTAGCCATCCTTGAAGATCGTCGGACTGATGCCTGCTGCTGGTTTATCTCTTGTTTGACGCCACAAAACCCAGTGTACCGGCTTGTGCAAGACCGCATTGAGGCTACTACCCATAGCTACCAGTTAAGAACGCGCACTGGCAATCACATCAAACCTTTTGCGACCAATAGATTTGTCAACTTTGCCACAAACAAACACGCGCTGGCCTTGGCTATCTGACTGCCCATACTACCTTTATACTTATTATATTGTATCAATTAATCATTATTTATTATATTTGATATTGGAATCCTGTAATTTAGCTTTTAAGGCTACGCGAGGACTAATAAACGAGTATTATTATTTATTTATTTTTTGCTATCCCAGGATAAAACAGCAGCAAATGAACTAGATATGGAATGATGATTTTCAACTGTAAAAAAAACTTTGAACGCCAATCAATTCATGTAATATTTTCTTTAAAGTTTTTACATTTTCAGCGGATTCTGTTACAGAGAGGGGGGGGGGGGGGGGGGGGGAAGATGTTGGAAGAAAATCTTTGCTAATATTTATGTTGGGTTTTGTTTTAGAAATTGGCAAGGCGACAATCTGTCTTTGAAGAAGTAAATTTCAGAGATGAGGAGGTGAAGGAAAAGGCTTGGCGATGCTTGGAAATCGAATATATGAGTTCTGAAGAGAGTGACATTGATCAAATGATACACCAATTCTTTTGGTTAAGGAGCTGGGCTGGGCGAGCCCCAAGCTCAAGTGATTGAAGCGAAGGCTCGACGAGAAATATGTGCATCCCTGCCCAAATATGCACAAATGTGTAGGCAGCCCAGTGTGGATTCTAAACCTTTGTCTATCAGGTCAGCTCCAGAGAACCCGGTGGAGTGGGCAATATCACCAACGCATTGACTCTAGCTTGTTTTGATTATTTTCCGTTTGAGAACTATGGACACATTTGACAGAGGAAAAGTAGCTTTTTTAATATTTTATATCTATATATTGCCAAAGACCACTATATGTTACTATTTTTGTAAGTCCGAGTACAAAGATTATGATAAAGACAACAAAATAACAGCACACTGAAGACTTTTTCTGTTTGTCAAATTGCGTAAATGTGAATTGGGGAAATGACCTATTTACGTAAGGTAATATGAGGGTTGGGCGTACGTAAATATGCGTAAAGGAGGTATTTATGTTGCTTTATACTAGCATAAAGATGTGGAGAATTCACACGACATTTACGCATTCTTTGCGGGTGCTTAAAGCAGCTATTTGCATTACTTTATTGCTTGTGTTTTGCGAGGGCATTAGTAATCCTTTACATAATGCGCGAAAATGTAATTACACGACATTTACGCATCCTTTGCGATGCAATGCGTAAAGAAGGTTGCTTTAATGGTTGCGTACAGAAGCGATTTTTTTCAAGGTTATTAAGAATCCTTTACATACTGCGTAAAGATGTTTTAAAGTGTACTTTACCCAACAATTACGCATCCTTTATGAATGCGTTAAAAAGGTATTTACGTTACTTTATCGGTTGCGTGAAGAAGGTATTTACGTTACTTTATCGGTTGCGTAAAGAAGGTATTTACGTTACTTTATCGGTTGCGTAAAGAAGTGTAAATTTTCCAAGGTCACTAAGTATTCTTTACAGATGTGCGTGAAGACGTCGTAAAGATGTCGTAAAGATGTCGTAAAGATGTCGTAAAGACGTCGTAAAGATCAAATTTACGCAAATGGAAATATTACGTAAAGATGTTTAAAACTGTTCTTTACGCAATATTTACGCATCCTTTACGGACACGTAAAATCACGATTTCATGCTGTGATTCGATCGAGGAATACGTTCCCGGGTTTTTTGCCTATAGAGTTTTATCCGGGTTTTCGTATCGGGCGTGTGATTTTGAAGTTGTATTTTCATAAGATTATTGATATTTTTGAATTGTGTAATTGCACTTGCACTTAAGTAATATGTTAGGTATTATAATTTTTAAGTTAAGAATATTTTCTGCATTGTATTCCACGTTTGATTTCTTATAAAATGTGAAGTGGTACCAGTTCGTAGCAAGGAAGTCGAGAATAGCGCTTTACAGCAAGACTCACCTCTTACCTGTCAACAAGTGTTAGTAAGAGGTCACGATTTGCGCATACGTGCTTTTCGTCCTTTGTATAAACTTGACATTTCGAGATAAACATAAATACCACACTCGAATAAATGGGCGGGCCTTTTTAAGTGAGTAATCACAGGCGATTTGTCCGTCTCTGATGCTTCTCTTTGATTTGATTCAAGAATGAATGTTTTTAGATAATGAATTTGTTTTTAACACATTCGTTCGGTCTTGGGGAGGGAGAGCTGGCTTTGCTGAATGAAAGAAATGTTTATATACGCCTTTATACGAAGGTCGAATACGTGACACAATTCTCAAGAGTGTTATTTGAGAAGTTGTTCCGCTATTCAATACCGGAGGATATAAAAAGCCCAGTGTTGACTTCACCAATTGTATCTACAAGGCTTTGGCTTACTCCATCTGCAGAGTCTCCATATCGACAAGAGTGAAACAAAATATCTTTTAAGAAAGCTTCGCGTACAAAGATGCAGTTGGTGCTTGGCTTGCTTGCCCTGTCTTGTGCGGCGGGCCTGCAATCTGCTGAAGGTAGTGTACAGTCTTTATATTTCTTAAGTTTCTCCTGGATAGTTTAAATCTTTCTCGCATAGCTTTATAACGTGAGGTCTTAAGACTATGCTAGTCGGCTCTCATTCGGACTTATTTGGAAATGCTCTGTTTTCGAATATTGAGAATTCTTTTTATTTGGATCGCGAAGAAATGATACGTTTTCTCGCACCCTTGCCCCAGTGCACCTCGGCCTTCACGCGCAGCCACAGAAAAATATTGCGTGCCAACGGAAAAAAATACCGTGGCCACGGGAAAAAAATCCGTGTCAACGAAAAAAAATCCTTTTAAACGGCGTGTCAACGCCCGTGCCCACGAGTTCGAAAGCCTAAGTGTATGTTTTCCCGTGGACGGCCACATATTCGAAAAGAAAACATTTCCGAATAACCCGAAATAAGAGCAGGCTACTTTTAGTAAAAAAAAGAACAACAAGTATACAACAGGATTGTTACATTCAAAGTGAGTCATGTAATTTTTGTGAGTATGTCATTCTTTGGATTCTAACGAGGTATTTTCTATTTCATTCTTTGGCAGGTGCAAAGTACGATGTGCTATCCTGCAATTCCTTCAACTTAGCGAATAACCAATACGAACAAAATGCAGACCACGGCTCATGGCCAGCCAGCGGCTTCTGTCGTGCAATTCGTAACCAGATCCTCCCTGTCGGCGCACACTATTCCTACGAGGCTTTGGTGTCGCTGTATAACGTGAGGGGGAGGGGCGGGGTGAATTTTGGTCATCTTGGATTGGCTTACAATGCGCTGGATGCGAACAACTTCGATTTCGTATACTTTCGGTAAGTGCATCTTTATATACCCATTTAAAAAAATTGGTAATGATTAGTGCAAACGGCAAATGTCGATTGGAGTTACAGTTCCACTACTTCTAAGTACTATGTCTTATATGGTATCATATTATATATATATATTTTTTTATTATATTTAAAGGCAATGGATTTATAGCTCTTGCATAGCTAGAGTTTTTTTCAGTCGTGGAACTGCCATTTGCCATTTGCCATTTGCCATTCGCCGGTTGCACTGACAACGTTTTTCTAATTAGATTTATGTGCAGATTATTGATATTGCAAACTGTTTACTTGATTGTATTTTTAAATATGATTGCATGTTTCGTTATTATAATATATTTGATAATTATTGTGCTCGTGATAAAGGAAAATAATTTTGTCGAAAGAATAACAAAATATTGAAGAATGATAGCTCAGTGCCAGCTTAAATAATCTATACTTTTCGATTTTTGAATCGTTCCAGTCCTCACTCCTCTGGGGGCTGCTTCCAAACTGGTTACGTCATCAACGGAATCCCAACATTCCCCGCGGACTCAGTGTCCAGTGCTTGCCCAAGCGGACCTCCGAGGGGTGGAGCATGGTTCCAGGCAAAGGTTCTCGTCCAGGGTACCAAAGCTCGCATATTCCTGGACAACAAACTAATCCGAGAAGTTTCTACCCATTACCGACCATATGGACGCGCAGGCGTCATCGTCGCGAACGGTTACAAAAATGTTATCTACTTTAAAAACTTTGAGATAAAAGGCATCTCAAAATCCTACCCCTTCCCGGCGAGGTCTTGTATGGCGACACACACTCTTCCTGGATATTACTTGCTGGACGCGGACCATGGCTCCTGGCCGCGAAGCGGGTTTTGCAGAACATTACTTAAACCTGCTTTACCTGGTTCCTCTTATCGGGTGTCGGCGAAGTTCTTGAATCTGATCGGGCGTGACGGTGTTAATTTTGGACATCTTGGACTGATGTTCAATGCAAAGGACATTAACAATTTCGATTTCGTCTATTTTAGGTAAGTCGAGACGGCGATGCGCTTTTATTGATAAAGATATTTAAAATATCTCGAATGATAGCAGCATTTCAACAAAACATTTTTTATGTCAAGCAAATTATTGGACATTTCATGTGCATAATTTTTACTTTCAGTTTGCACTCACAGACTTGATGAGTTAAATTTATTTCAAAATGGTCGCCTGCAATGTTACGTGAATGGGAATTCTCGACGTACACAGTTTTTGGTAAAAAAAGGAAACAATGATTTTAGCGAACTCCAAAAAATATTTTCTTATGTCAACACTTGTCTCCTTTTTAAATTCTGACGATAACAATCATCTACTCATCTTCAGGCCACACTCTGCTGGAGGCTGCTATCAAACAGGATATGTCGTCAACGGGGTCCCTAATCTTAGTGGTGCTTCCTCAGGGCCATGCTCTGGTGGCCCCCCATCAGGCGGAAAATGGTTCAGCGCGCATGTTGACGTCATCGGAACACGCGGCAAAATCTTCCTCGGAGAGATCCTGGTAGCGACTATCACAACCCATTTTCCCGCCAAACTACAAGGTGGTGTCATCGTTGCCAATGGTTACAAAAATGTCATATACTTTAAAGAGTATAAAATGAAGAAGCTGTCGGATGGGCTCCCATTCCCTTCACGGTCTTGTCGAGCCACGTTACGAGGGCCTGGGTACTATGAGCTGGATGCTGCGCATGGCACGTGGCCTGCTAGCGGGTTCTGCAGAGTGCTCATGCCAAAAAGTCTTCATACTAAAGAGTACAGTGTGTCTGTTGACTTGTATAACGTGGTTGGCTGGAAAGGCGTTAACTCTGGGCACTTGGGTCTTATGTATAACGCCAAAGACATCGACAACTTTGAATTTGTGTATTTCAGGTGAGTTCAACAAATTTGTTTTACTCCATTTTTACGTGCGCATCACATGCCCAATACAAAACAATTACGTGATTATCACATGATAGAATAACCATAGCCAGTATGAAGCGCGCTGGCAGTTGCCTCGTTCTATAGCAAGATCGTGAATAAAAAACTCTGTCTCACTTCGCACTCGGGCTTTTACACCTACAATGCCTTTGCCTTGTTACACCTTTTGATTAGAGCTCACAAAATGGTTATGGATGCATCACATTGTTGATATAGTCGAATGAGCCCCTCTGACAACACTTATGTCAAACGCAATAACCACTTTCCTCCCCACGTGCTTGTTACCCTTTTACACGTGATGATCACGTGTACTCTCTTATCTCAGACCCCATTGGGTGGCCGGTTGCTACCAGACCGGATATGTGAAGAATGGGGTTCCTGTGTTTGACAATCTCGCAGTTAACCGCCCGTGTGTTAATGGACCACCAAAAGGACAGACTTGGTTTACTGCAAAGGTAAGTACACTTGTGTGTCACGCAACTATGCCACTACATTGTGATATTTAGGAAATATGTGGTCGGATCCCCTAATACTTTCCTTAGAAACCGCTGCTGATAAGGGTAGGATAACATTCTTGAAAGTCATTTGGGGCTTAAATCAGGGGCGTAGGCAGGGCCAAGGGGGCCCGGGCCCCCCTTCTCAGGCCCGAACCCAGGGGGTGTGCAAGGGGTGCGAACGCATTCCATCCCCTCCCCTCCCCTCTCCTCCCCTCCCCACACAACAGCCGAAGGTCCACTTTGGGTTATCAATAGACGTGCTATCTGTAGACAACACTTAAAGCATAAGCTTGATCACTCTCGTAGCCAAATCCGACAATAAACTTTCTGTGGATATACTGCAAAGGTATATAAAATTGCTTTTTGTGTCCTCCCCCCTCCCCCCGGAAGGGAAAAACTAGGTCCATTTTTTTTTTCGGATTTCGCACCCCCCAAAGAAAAATCCTGGGTACGGGCCTGCTTCTAGCAGCCAAAAATACAGTTAATGTATGAAACATTATCTAAAACACAAGAGACAATGCCTTGAAAAGGCCTTTTGGGCCCACTCCTGTTAAAAATCCTGGCTACGCCGCTGAAAATGCTTTCACACTAAGCGCAAAATTTATCAGGTGTGTAGCCTTTAAATGGGGAATGGAATTGCTTTCACGTATCGCTAAAGCCTTGATATAATTCGTTTCAGGTCAGTGTTGAAGGAGCATCGGTAAAAATCTACAGAGATAATGTATATCTCAGCTCAGTCCCTACGCGCTTCACTCCCACACCAAAAGGTGGTGTCATTGTCGCCAATGGTTACCAGAACGTCATCTACTACAGAGACTTCAGGCTCCGCCCACTCAACCAGCCAATACCGTTCCTTACCACTCAGTGCATTAGTGCAGCTCAGAAAGGCAGCGGTTATACACTTCATGGTACAAACGGCGCATGGCCTGGAAGCGGGTTCTGCCGTGCGCTGTACGACGAGGTAATTGCAGGCTCAGGTTATACAATCTCTGCTGATTTCTACAACGTTCGCGGAAGGTCTAGTAGCCAGTCTTCTGGAGTTGGACATCTTGGAATAATGTTCAACGCAAAGGACCTGAACAATTTCGACTTCATTTACTTCAGGTAAGGCCTATTTACCGGTTCAAAAAGTGGTTACAATTCTTATTTCAGCTCCTGTCACTGACATTTTTATGGCTAATGTTATAACAAAACTCACTCCTTTGTTATTGTTTATCATTAAAAATACAGTGATTTATTCGCATGAAAACTTCAAAATAACAATCTAAGAATAAAGTATGATATGCTTTAGATATTTGATTTAAAATATCTCGATTACTTGCTTGAATTAGCCGATGGAAATGGATGCTTTGTGTGAACCGACATTGAGCGGGATCCTAAAATAGCGGCGTGGAGCCATTTATGCCAGCCAGTAACTTTTTGCGGTAGATCTTTGTATCCCTTGGTTCAAGAAAGAGATCATCCTAGATAGTCGCAGTCTTGAATCATACTAACTTGTGTGTCTTCATTGTGTGTTCCAGGCCCCACTGGGTCAACGGCTGCGTACAACCCGGATATGTCCAGACCAATGTCGTCCACACTACGTCCACGTTCCCATGCTCTAACGGCCCTCCCGCCACAGGAACCTGGTTCAACATCAAAGTTGTCGTGGCCGGAAGTCAGGCTCGTGTCTATAGAGACGGAGTTCTCGTGCGCACCATTTCCGGTCACTTTTCCGCTCTCGCAAGTGGTGGCGTGGTCGTGGCCAATGGTTATGACAACGTTATTGAATTCAAGAATTTTAATGTTGTGAAAAACTAGGCATGCAGTTGTAATGGTACTTGGCCCTAGCCTTTAGTACAAATATTAAACAAAAGAAACCAATCCCGAACGCTGTTTTTCCTCTCCATGCAACACCTCTTCCCCCTTCCCCCTTTCCCCTTCCCCCTCCCCCCCCCCCCCAGTAACTCCGAGGAAGGTGAATTCCTCCTCCCTCCACTCAAAAAAGGGATGTAAGTGCGCTCATCCATATAAAGAATAAACGGTCTTCCAGGAGCATTGAACATGCAATTTTGCGAATTTATTTCTTGATGATGATGGTACTTTATCATTTCCTTGATGGTAATTTTTAACGACTCTTGACTAACAAAAGGCTTACAATGGCGTAAACTTTTTCCCACACAAAGGTGAACGTTGACATAAAAATAATAATAACAAATAAAGACAGATCTTTATGTCGTTTAGCAAAAGATAAAGTTGATTAAACTAAAATAATTCAGTATCGATCAATATTTTATTAACCCATAAATAAACACAGCCCAAATATACTGATGCTATGATTGGGCTTATTATACGCAAATTGCACTGTAATAAATGTTCTTTACTTCATAATTTGGTTGGTGGTAAGGGGCCACAGGGATCCCAAAACAAATGATATTATAACAGCACTTACACGTCACATGATTTTTAAGGGTTAATTTCAAGCCAAAATAAACACAGAAATGGCTGTACTCCTCACGACAGATAACGACTAAAAAAATTGTCGACCTAGTGAGTTCAAAGTATTCTATATTTGATACATTTTATGCGTTTTGCGAATTTGCACCCAGTCAACCATAATAAGTGCAACTTTCACGGCTGGTCGCTTTGTGGCTTATTTAGCTTAAATTCTATTGTTTTATTAAGAACCTTGTTTATATGAAAGCCCAAAGATTTCACCATATTTTAGAAACATGCTAAGAACATGTCGAGGATCAGATAGCAGTAAAACATTAATTTAATAATGATGCATTCTAAAACGTAGAATCAAGTTATGTTCATGATGACAATCTATCGATCACTCGTGTAATTGTGTTTGTAGTACTTTGAGTTTTCTATTCTTATATACTCAGAACACTGAAACCTAGCCGCGCGCCTCTTTTAAATATTATACGATCGAAATGCATGTCATACGCTGTGCTTGTTGTAAAAGTTTATGTCCTGCCACGCCCAGTTTTTGTCATAACTGTATCCACGGAAACAGCAATTTTTGAAGTAAAAATCTAATTTCTGCTTCAAATTTCAATAAAATTAAGAACGAGTAAGACTATCAGACATGTTTTGTGAAAACGATAAAAAATGACCATGCCTGTCCCCCCCCCAACAAAGTCAGGGGGGCACCTATAAGTAGAGTTTGTATCCCCGACTCTTATTTAGAATCAGTATACGGGCGAGTTGAAGTAGATATGTATCGTTGATTTGAAGAAATTAGGTTTTTAATTGGAGGAAGAGGGTTTTCCCCGCAACGAAAAGCAAAATCTAAAAAAATTACCAAATTATTAATTATGAATTTTTAAATGGATGGAAAAGCCTTCTTATTTCCTTCAGAAACCATGACGCTTGTTATATATCAATTCCAGCTTTTATGTTTAAATTCAAGCTGTTTATTTATTTTTATTTTTTTTTTTTTTGGCTTTGAGGCACTAAAGTCATCATAGAGAAACTAAAAAAAAACAGATGTGTTGCGATAAAAAAAATGTTTGGGAAAATCTCAGACCGTCCCTATTTATGACAGGGTAGTTTTAAGAGTATCTATTTTTGACCCCTGATCCTCCTTTAATACATCAAGCAGTAGCGGATCTAGGGGAGGGTTTAGGGGGTTTATCCCCCCCCCTCCTTTGGGCTGCCAGAAAGCTACTATTCATGAATGAATTGAATATAAGTTACCAGAGCTGTCAACTCTGTCACAAGATTTTGGACCTCATCATAAACCAGTTTTTGTGAGAATGTTCATACATTCTCTGTATTCATCCGCATTGCCTGTCTTGTTTTTTTTTTCACATATTAGCTGTATTTCATCCGATTTTACAAGATTTCTGTCCAAGTTGGGTTGACAGCTATGATATATGTACTAGAAATAAAACCAAAAGTGATTTTTAATTCATTTCAATGAATGATTGGTCAAATTCTAACAAAGATTAGCAAGGCTTAAATGAATTACTTTGGAGAAAGAAATAGAGAACTGGTTTCATAAAACCTTAAAGAAATTGAGAGCTGGTCTCCGAAAACCCTGAGTATTAGTAATTTGTGAAAAACAACATATATTCGATAAACACTTGAAATTTGAATCGACCATTCTTGAATTCCGTTTTGATTTTTAAAAAAGGTGCACATACATATTAGGACCTTGAGGATCTGTTATTACCTAAAAAAATATGCCTTGTTTTTATACCACCTACAAAAAAATTCAATATAACCCTGGGTACCTCAATGTTTTCTTACAAACCTTAAAAAAACTTTTTTTTACTCATGTCACAATTTAATGTGGTCCAAAAGTAAAATTCAGGTTTCATAAAAAAGGCAAGACTCGACAAGACAGCTTTTTTGTAGAGGAGCAATTTGCTCAAAAGCAATAGTTTTTTCCCTCTGCAGCTTCTCCTATAAAAGCTCTTTCAACCTCTGGCTCATCAGATCATAGAGCTTATGAGACAGCAAAGTTCATATGTTAATTTTCTGTAATGGGTATCATTTTAGAAAATTCTAGTTGGGACTATTTTTAGTTTTAGGTTTTATGAATTAGGTTTTTGTGGTATAATATTTGTATCCTATTTTTAGTTTTAGGTTTTTTTGAATTAGGTTTTTGTGGTATAATATTTGTATCGTAAGGGAATTTCCAGTTTTTATTTTCTTAGATGCTTTTCTCCAAACTTCTTCAGGTTAATCTCAGCCAGAGATTCTGAAATCAAGCTGAGACACAAGCTGCTGGCTAAGAGGCATGACCCAGGGCAGGATGTACCTATAAGGCATTGGTATTTAATGTAGGTCACCAAAAATAAACATATATATAGTAACAAAAAGTAAGACAATATTTTAATGGAAAAATTGTTCTAAAAAAATGAACCAGAGTTATAAAAGTAAAAAAAAAAAATTTTTTCATGTTAGCCTGACAGGTTCTTGTATAATGTGTGGTTAGTGACAGTTAGGCTATTTAGGTTCATAAATAGTCTCTTGCTATTACAATGACTCATGGTAAAGTAATTGAGGTAGTAATTAATCATAAAAAACAAAAACAGGTCTCCTATATGATCCCTTGAGGTCATATTTCAAACTATTTAGAAATAAATTTTCCTATTTTAACCTATTTCAAATTCTAATTTGATAATTTTAGGTTAACAGGTTCATTTTAGGTTCTTATATTTTTTCAAATATGTTGGAGTGCTTTTAATCCTCCCTTAGCAAAGTTACATTCTAAAGCACAAGAGGGAAGGTTAATAAAGATATTTTCCAATATTTGAATTGCTTACTTTAAAACTTACAAAAGAGAAAGAAAATGATAAAGAAGTAAAGAAGTAAAAGGAATTTGAACAGTACAGGCAGTGAATGAGTACTTTTACCTCAAATTCACTATGATAGTGTGATTTGCTAATATACTTATTAATGTATAGGAATTTGATATGTATTTGTTTATTGTTTTTAATTTTGAAGAGAATAAAATAGCACCCAGTTTTTTGTGAGGAACTTTAATTGATCCTCATTTTAAAATAAATATGACCTCCCTTCACACCTGAAAGCCTTCCCTGTTATTCAAAGCACAAATTAATTTTGCTAATATTGCTGTATCAGTTGTCTATCAAGTATAGTTTAGTTAATTATATTCTTAGTAATGTCAATAAATACTTTTTTTACCTAGAACAAAAAAACATATTTGTTCTAGGTATTCCCAAGGAGGATTGGGAGGACACCTTTTAATGATAATTGCAGTATTTATAGAACATGCAATCTTTATATGTTTTACATATGGTGTCGTTTTTGTGGGTGGTGGAACATGATGCATAATGAAAGTGCAAGGAAGGGGGGTTCTACACAAGTTCATGCTGGCTCCGCTTTTAGGCAGTGCCTAAATCTATATATTACGTCTTTCTCCACTCGAATTGATCGCAGAAATGTCTTCTTTCGCTAATCCTCCACAGACAGACGATAAGATATATTCACTAAAGAACTTCTCTTGAATGTGAATAAGTTAAGCTGGTTTTGCAGGTAATTGCCTACACTGGCTTGTCGTTTTTCTTCGTATGAAGAGAAGATTTGATGATTTTTCAATCCCAAATAAAATGTTCCTATCCCAATAAAATTTTGATAGCAAACTTTAAATTGTCTCGAGCGTGGCAAAATCATTATGGCGGGGAATTGTCAAAACACAGGGAATTTGAAACCGATTTTCCGTAAAGTCAATAAAAGTGGCATCTAGAACGCATAACACAACGAACGCTCAAAGGTTAAAACTAGTTTTATTGTTATAAAAAATACTACCATAGCATTATCATAGATGCAGATACAATTATTTAAAATACTAAAAATTGTATTATCTGGTGCAAGTTCTTTACATTCGATCAGATAAATTCTCAAAATGAAAAGGAAAAACGGCTTAGTAAGGGTAAATAGCTTTTAAACCTTCTTGAATTATAAGCAATCATAATCATTCCCAGAAATAAGAGACAACATGGCCGCCACGCATACGTAATAGTGCACATACAATGTCAAAATGGCTGCCATTTATTATAAGGAAATGTGGGGAGACATCACATTTTATCAAATTTTCTCGTTTCAGAGATTTTGGGCTCACGATGCAGGACTCGTAAAATTCAGGTTTCATAAAAAAGGCAAGACTCGACAAGACAGCTTTTTTGTAGAGGAGCAATTTGCTCAAAAGCAATAGTTTTTTCCCTCTGCAGCTTCTCCTATAAAAGCTCTTTCAACCTCTGGCTCATCAGATCATAGAGCTTATGAGACAGCAAAGTTCATATGTTAATTTTCTGTAATGGGTATCATTTTAGAAAATTCTAGTTGGGACTATTTTTAGTTTTAGGTTTTATGAATTAGGTTTTTGTGGTATAATATTTGTATCCTATTGTTAGTTTTAGGTTTTTTTGAATTAGGTTTTTGTGGTATAATATTTGTATCGTAAGGGAATTTCCAGTTTTTATTTTCTTAGATGCTTTTCTCCAAACTTCTTCAGGTTAATCTCAGCCAGAGATTCTGAAATCAAGCTGAGACACAAGCTGCTGGCTAAGAGGCATGACCCAGGGCAGGATGTACCTATAAGGCATTGGTATTTAATGTAGGTCACCAAAAATAAACATATATATAGTAACAAAAAGTAAGACAATATTTTAATGGAAAAATTGTTCTAAAAAAATGAACCAGAGTTATAAAAGTAAAAAAAAAAATTTTTTTCATGTTAGCCTGACAGGTTCTTGTATAATGTGTGGTTAGTGACAGTTAGGCTATTTAGGTTCATAAATAGTCTCTTGCTATTACAATGACTCATGGTAAAGTAATTGAGGTAGTAATTAATCATAAAAAACAAAAACAGGTCTCCTATATGATCCCTTGAGGTCATATTTCAAACTATTTAGAAATAAATTTTCCTATTTTAACCTATTTCAAATTCTAATTTGATAATTTTAGGTTAACAGGTTCATTTTAGGTTCTTATATTTTTTCAAATATGTTGGAGTGCTTTTAATCCACCCTTAGCAAAGTTACATTCTAAAGCACAAGAGGGAAGGTTAATAAAGATATTTTCCATTATTTGAATTGCTTACTTTAAAACTTACAAAAGAGAAAGAAAATGATAAAGAAGTAAAGAAGTAAAAGGAATTTGAACAGTACAGGCAGTGAATGAGTACTTTTACCTCAAATTCACTATGATAGTGTGATTTGCTAATATACTTATTAATGTATAGGAATTTGATATGTATTTGTTTATTGTTTTTAATTTTGAAGAGAATAAAATAGCACCCAGTTTTTTGTGAGGAACTTTAATTGATCCTCATTTTAAAATAAATATGACCTCCCTTCACACCTGAAAGCCTTCCCTGTTATTCAAAGCACAAATTAATTTTGCTAATATTGCTGTATCAGTTGTCTATCAAGTATAGTTTAGTTAATTATATCCTTAGTAATGTCAATAAATACTTTTTTTACCTAGAACAAAAAAACATATTTGTTCTAGGTATTCCCAAGGAGGATTGGGAGGACACCTTTTAATGATAATTGCAGTATTTATAGAACATGCAATCTTTATATGTTTTACATATGGTGTCGTTTTTGTGGGTGGTGGAACATGATGCATAATGAAAGTGCAAGGAAGGGGGGTTCTACACAAGTTCATGCTGGCTCCGCTTTTAGGCAGTGCCTAAATCTATATATTACGTCTTTCTCCACTCGAATTGATCGCAGAAATGTCTTCTTTCGCTAATCCTCCACAGACAGACGATAAGATATATTCACTAAAGAACTTCTCTTGAATGTGAATAAGTTAAGCTGGTTTTGCAGGTAATTGCCTACACTGGCTTGTCGTTTTTCTTCGTATGAAGAGAAGATTTGATGATTTTTCAATCCCAAATAAAATGTTCCTATCCCAATAAAATTTTGATAGCAAACTTTAAATTGTCTCGAGCGTGGCAAAATCATTATGGCGGGGAATTGTCAAAACACAGGGAATTTGAAACCGATTTTCCGTAAAGTCAATAAAAGTGGCATCTAGAACGCATAACACAACGAACGCTCAAAGGTTAAAACTAGTTTTATTGTTATAAAAAATACTACCATAGCATTATCATAGATGCAGATACAATTATTTAAAATACTAAAAATTGTATTATCTGGTGCAAGTTCTTTACATTCGATCAGATAAATTCTCAAAATGAAAAGGAAAAACGGCTTAGTAAGGGTAAATAGCTTTTAAACCTTCTTGAACTATAAACAATCATAATCTTATGTCGTTCTTATTAGAGATGTCAACTTGGTTAATTAATATCTCTTTATGATGACGTCATACATGTTTACCAAATGCATACCGCTGACAATGTTGTTTTTCTTGTCAAAAAGGTGTTTTTGCGGCGAAGGGTTGAATTCAAAAGTAAAAAAAAGTCGAAATCACGTCAAAACACACGACTCTATAATTAACTGATTCTGATTAACTAAAATCTGTGGTATCTTATGTAGTAAATACTTTAAAGTATAATCATAAGAAATCATAAGAAAAAGAGAGACAAATTAAAATGCATGTGCAAAAAGGAAACCCCACTATATCAGATATATATACCTGGGAGCTGGTAAAAAGCTAGACGCCGCAACGAGGCTTAGAACATGGCGGAAAAGTACTCTGTCACAGCCTCGGCCACCACACGGAACACCACTTACACATGCCCTAGCCTCAAGCAAGTATATATTTGTCTATTCTACATAGATTTCGGTAAACAATTCGAAAAATCTTCTTCACTTGAGATATTGAGGCATTGAGATATTTTAATTGTTGCCATGTGTGATTGTACCTTGATTTGTTAACAAGTAACTTTGTCCTTTTAGCTGCGCTCCAAGCAGGATGAAGAGCGAAAAGGACTTGTGGACATGAGGAGTGAGATCAAGGCCTTCCTGCAAGTGGACAAAAAGGTGATGCATAAGCACTTTACCCCACATGTCACCTCGGTTATGGTTCATGGTTCCGTTATTGCTTTTTTGTTATTGTTGGTGTTTTAGTCTGAATAAATAAATGTGTGGGCAGCTGTTTTTTTTTTTTTGTTTTTTTTCATTGTGCCGTTTTCTCTACTGTAAGCGTGTTATCTTTGTTGTTGTTGCTCTTGAAGGGTTTTCATTTCTATTCCTGTTCCTGCTGTTAGCGTTGTCATGTTCTGATTATATATATATATATTTTTCTGGCATTGATTCGCCCCATGTAAGGTAATCCAGAATCCGGAATCCAGGTTTTTAGGGCCCTTGGAATCCGGAATCCAAAGATTGGAATCCGGAATCCACAGTCTGGAATCCAGAATCCAAATAGTTTCGAAATCCGGAATCCATACTTTTCATTCAAATTAATGACTTTAAAAAATCCCACAATGACCACACAAGTGAAGATGAAGATTGAGTAGCCGAGTAAAGTGCAACGATGTTCCTCAAGCCCTTGCCTTTATTTGCATTTCTAATGAGGAGGTGTGTCTGGTTAGTGTTTAGCATAATTGATTGAAAACTCATTGTCGATCATTGTACAACTTTTTCCGGTCTAATTAGCTTCAATTGGCAGAATTCTTACATTCTTAAGAACACTAGTAAGAGTACAAAACAAGTTCTCTAGTTAAGATACACAGTTCACAGTTTTATTTTGACAGTATTTTTCTTATTAGAGTTACAATTCATAAAATTGAGTAGGCAATGATATCCAGAGAAGCCATAAGCTTATAAAATATGACTCCCTTCTAACATTATGCATTTTGCGGGAGATATACGCATTTTAGCCTGATCTCCCGTTCTTGTTAGAATGAGCGAATTTCATATTAATGTCGAAAATTTAGCCAATCGGGAATGGAAGCCATTCAACAACAAACAAATCAGGAGGCGAAGAAAGTCAAATTTGCGTTTAGCCTTGACGTAAGTACTGGCGCGTTTTGATTTAGTTTGCAATTTCATTGGCTAAAATCCAAAACACTATACCCTAAACCAATAGAAACGCTAACCGAACGCAAGCCTGACGTACTTTTACTTGTTACACTCATCCGAAATCCGCTCTATGAGATAGAAGGGGTGTATTGCTCAGAATATAGCCATTCTCACGTGCACACGTCACCAAAAACTCGGTTTTGTTGGTCTTTGAATAGACCATTCCAGCTAAAACACATGCTCGCGGCATGACGGTAGTTGTGGTAGATTCGTCAAGCAAACTGTAAAAACGTGCGCGTTGCATTCTGATTCTGGTAGCTGTGGTAGCGTCCTCGGCATTTCTGATTGAAAATATGCACTTATAGCTGGAATTGCTTATTACTGAAGTGGAAATAAACCTTCAGTGCCTGTAAAACTTTTCGTCAAAAGAGCGAGTGAGTTTGCACTCAGACGTTTAATCCATATCAATTGTTTTATTTTAGACCCGAGTTTGAGCAACCCTTTTATGATATCTGTCTGATTATCGATACATTAACGCGAACGCATGCATTACGAATATAAGGATTTTCAATGTGTCAACTTGAATTCCTACCAAATATACCATGCAAGCGGCCCAAATATTGTGTGTCGCGTCACGGAAGCCATGAATCCGTTTTGCAAAGTTTTTTTCCTGGCGACCGCGTGTGGCTGAGCAGGGTGTAACCTCGTGGAATCTTGGTTTCGAATTTGGACGTCAACCAAATGCCTTTGCTCTTTGAAAAACGTTGCAAGACGTAAAGAAAACAGTGACGCCAGTGACGCATATTTTAGTGGTATAAATCATATCTTGTATAATGTCATGTATAATGCATTTCAGTGGGATACATATCTTAGTGATATAATGCATGTGATATAATGCATATTTTAGTGATATAATGCATATTTTAGTGTTGTAATGCATATCTTAGTGGTGTAATGCATTTTGGTGGTATAATACATATTTTGGTAGTATAATGCATATCTTAGTGGTATAATGCATATCTTAGTGATGTAATGGTAAACAAATGGTTTCTTTTCACTATAGTTGTCCCTTTTTAGCATTACGCTTCGATACGCTAATGTTTTCTGTTCATTGCTATGTCGAGAGTTTTGCATGATTTTAATAGAATGTCATTAATATTTGGTTGGAATCCGGAATATAAGTTGTGCCTGAAATCCGGAATCCAGAGCCTGGAATCCAGAATCCGGAAGCCTCTTGGATTACCTTACATGGGGCGAATAGATATTTTGCCATTGCTGCTTATTTTCGACCATGATTATGACCTGAGCTGTGGTTACAGTTCAGTATATATATAAATAAATAAATAAATAAATATATATATATATATATATAGCGCGAAAATTTAACGGTGACGGGATTAACAGTTCTAATTGTTTCGTAGCAGGGCTTTGTTTCTGTGGCGGCACGAGGACACGAGTTTATTGCGTTTATTTAGAGTTGATAGTTTGGGTTGGCAGATGATCGTCAGCTTTTCCTTGAGGCAGAGGTTGCAACGCTTAGTGGTACTGTTGTAGGCGGAGTGGGAAGAAAGAATGCGCCATGAAATAAAGTACTCAATCATGTTGTCCTTGAGAGTCCAGACGTGTTTGCTGAGTTCGGTGGAGTTTCTGTGTTTGGCGTGTCGCAATGATGCGGTGTGGTTTCTGTACCTGGTTTTGAAGCTGTTTTCAGTGAGCCCGACGTATGTTTCCGAGGTGTTGTTGTCTTTTCGAGTTACGGTAGCTTGGTAGATAACAGATGTCTGTAGGCAGTTTCCGTCTAGAGGGCAGGTGTCTTTCTGTCGGCAGTTGCATGTCTTGTTGTTGGTAGTGGTAGGGGCGGAGCTGGTGATCTCGGTAGCCGACGATGCGGTGATGATGCGCTTGTTGTGGTTGTCGATGATCTGTTTGGTGTTGTTCATGCAGCTGTAACTGATTTTGATGGTGTTTCTGTTGAAGATTTTACGGAGGTGGTTGTCTTTCGGGAAGCACCTAATCCCGTCACCGTTCAATTTTCGCGCTACCAATTTTTCACACGTTCTGCACTGTCAGTTTTCGCCCCGCATATTTAATGTAACTCGCTATTGTTCCTCTTACCGCCTTAGCTAAAACTATCAGTCTATTATTATGTAAATTTCAAGGTTAATAGTATATATACGATGGTAGGAATATTCTCATTAAATCCCCTGATGAATGGGCAACCACGAAACAGACCTGTAGGGAAACTTATGTAGTTTGTATTTTTCTCAAACCAACACTATACACCGCTCTACTTTCGAGTATTGAGCACTTTCTATGAAAGCCTTCAACCATCATTTTATATATATAAATATATATATATATACAGTTCAGTATTCTAACTTAACAGGTAGGGAGAATGACATAATGATGGTATGAAACAGCTGGTCCTACGTACTTACGATCACTTATAAATTTTCTCTTCTTATTATTTTTTTCTCCACAAACCTCACAAGGGTTCATATAGCTTACATGGTCAACAAGGGGACTTTATTCATGGCACAGAAAAAGCAGGATACCTAATGAAGAGAAGCGAAGGGTGAGATTGACAGGGGATTATTTTCTTTCAAAGTTTATGACTACACCCTCCCACACCAGATTTCCCACCATTTTGAATCCAATTGTGAAGGGCTGACCAAAAGGTTATTTCTTTGCAAAGAATAATAGAACCAACACAGCAAGCTACCCAGCTAGGGATCTGTGTCCTGTGAATGAAATTACACCTATGACTGCTGAAAATGTATTGAAGGAATGACCAAAAGTTTATTTCTTTGCAAAGAATCATAGAACCAACACAGCAAGCTACCCAGCTAGGGATCTGTGTCCTGTGAATGGAATTACACCTATGACTGCTGAAAATGTAGGGAAGGAATGATTGGTAAAAGGTAAAAGTTAGCTACTACTATCTGACATGCTCTTCCGTCTACAGACTTCGCAAGATGTGGCAGAAGCGCTACTGCAGCGTACGTGATGGACACTTCACCCTGGCACATTCACCGGTTCGTACTTCACTGGGGATAGCCACGGGGACTTGTAGCTCATCTAAAGGCTAAGGGCGGGATTAGTGGCTCATCTAGGGGATACGCCGTTGGGACTTGTAGCTCATCTAGGGGCTAGTGGTCGGGGACTCGTAGCTAATCTTTTATCATTTTACATTGTTTTAGACGACTCCACCTACACAAAAATTAAACCTTCTTCTCTGTCAAGTAAAGGTAAGTATCATAAAAGCTATTTTCTTTCAGCCTTAGTTTTTTAGCCGTCAATGATATACATTTTGTATTTTTGTTTTGAAGAAACACTTACATACTGCATGTTAATTCTTAAGGGAGGGGAGTAGAAAAGGAGCAGCCTATACACAGTAGCTTTGCAAGATGATATCCACCCTATCCTTACTTTGGTCAAATCACTAGCTAGTGGTCTATCATAAATGCTTCATTTTGATTGGTTGACCTACTAGTAGGCTATCATCAATGCTGCATTCTGATTGGTTGACCTACTAGTAGGCTATCATCAATGCTGCAATCTGATTGGTTGACCTGCTAGTAGGCTATCATCAATGCTGCAATCTGATTGGTTGACCTACTAGTAGGCTATCATCTATGCTGCATTCTGATTGGTTGACCTGCTAGTAGGCAATAATCAATGCTGCAATCTGATTGGTTGACCTACTAGTAGGCTATCATCTATGCTGCATTCTGATTGGTTGACCTGCTAGTATGCTATCATCAATGCTGCAATCTTATTGGTTGACCTACTAGTAGGCTATCATCAATGCTGCAATCTGGTTGGTTGACCTACTAGTAGGCTATCATCAATGCTGCAATCTGATTGGTTGACCTGCTAGTAGGCTATCATCAATGCTGCAATCTGATTGGTTGACCTACTAGTAGGCTATCATCTATGCTGCATTCTGATTGGTTGACCTGCTAGTAGGCAATCATCAATGCTGCAATCTGATTGGTTGACCTACTAGTAGGCTATCATCTATGCTGCATTCTGATTGGTTGACCTGCTAGTATGCTATCATCAATGCTGCAATCTTATTGGTTGACCTACTAGTAGGCTATCATCAATGCTGCAATCTGATTGGTTGACCTACTAGTAGGCTATCATCAATGCTGCAATCTGATTGGTTGACCTACTAGTAGACTATCATCAATGCTGCAATCTGATTGGTGGACTTACTAGTAAGCTATAAGTCAAAGCCCATCAGTAGCGAAAAGTGCTGGATTTAAAAGCCGCTTGGATTTCCAAATTGACCTGCAAGTGTGACTAAATCAATGATTTCTTTTGAACTCACGGTCTCTGAGACAATAGTCCATTCAGCCTTCTGACTTCTGGAAGAATTGTTAGAAACACATAGTGATGAGAACATTACAAAGACAAGGTGTTTATTTTTCTTATTCATCTTTTTCCCCGTCTTTCGCAGGAGGAAGGAGAGGGAAAGAAACACAACTTTTCCATCGTTTCTCGTAAGTCCGACGGATTTATTAGCAATACCATACACACTATCACTTAACTTTTGCATCTTTTTTTTACACCAGACAACAGAACGTTTCTCTTCCAAGCAGATGGTGAAGCTGACTTGGATGCCTAAGTCTAGTTGGTTACCTACCGAATATAACGTGCATGATAACAAACTGAAAGAGAACGCAACTGCTTGCTGTACTCGCGTTCAAACGGTTTTTGTGTTGCGTTTAAATTGGATTGGTTTTATTTTTGTTGCGCGTGCGCAAACATTAAAAACCGCTTGCGTCCGATTATATGCGGCTTAAAGCTGCATTGTCACCAGTTCACTTCCGGAAGTCCGACGGAAACCTCAACCGTTAAAAGACAAAAGAATCTATTAGAATTCGAAATATTTAACAGGCCATCCGCTCTACATCATCAATCACATCCTCAAAAAAACCTTCCAATAGACACACTGCTTTTAATATTTTTGAAATATTTTTCGCATTTTCCGTTAAAGATCATCGAAGATTGTTACGTAAAATCGACCGGAAGTAAACTGTTGACAATGCGGCTTTAAGTTTGAAAACGGTCTTTGTTTGTGGCGTTTAAGTTTGAACGGTTTTTTATTTGTATTTTGCTTTCGTTTTCTCCCGTGCCCAAGTGAAAACCAGCCGGTATGGATTGACCGATTCACATGAACCGAATTCTGTTTTGCTGCAGATGGGTTTCAGTTATTAGCAATAGCCGCACCCAGGCCCTTGAGAAAGCGTTCGGTGACAGCGAAAAGAATGAGGTAAGTTATTTTGATTATGATAGAGTATCCATCGCTCTATAATGGGAGAACAATAAATCATTCTACAGTCCAATGAGTCTGTAGGGATGGGCCTAACTACTATTGATGGGGGTACCAACAATTATCATACACATATAATAGATATGATAGCATTAAACAGTAAAGTTCCGATATAAACCGATATAAGCGAGAAGTTAATTAGTGCATTGAGGCTAACATACATTACTGCCAGAATTTTAGTCAGAACATTATGGGGTTGGGGTGGTGTTGATCCACTAAGGGGGAAGGGGGGTATCCACTTGAATCCACCAATCCAACTGTAATGTTTGAATACATGTGTTTGTTATTTCAGGCCGGCGATGATAGCTCTATATAAAAAGTTCCTGTATTGTTTAAATACTTAGTTTAAAAATGGTATTCCTGTCTCCGACTTTCTAGACTCTCGGATTGTAAGCTAAATTGGGCCTAATGACCTCCCGTTTTTGTCTTTACAAAAAAAATTAGAAATTTGCTGAGCTGAAAAAAATTCAGTGCATTGTGTATCTTTGCTTATTAGAGACAGACAACCTCTCAACGGCCGTATTAGCCTAGGCTTTGTTGGTTTTTGCCCCTTCACAACGCATAATTCAAGATGGCGGTCGTGATATTTGAACTCCGTGTTTTCGCCGAAAAAACTATAAAAGCCTACAGGTTGGCTACGGGTGAATGGAATTTCTGTGGAGTCAATACGCCATTTGCTAATATTTATCCTTTTTCAGCTGCGCCTTAGTATAGTAAAACAAGTTCAGCGGTTACCTGGCAATGATACATGCGCAGACTGTACCTCTAAAGGTGAAAATGAATTTTTTTTTGCATTTATTTTTATTCCAGGCTGGACAAAACAAATGAAATAAGCGCAAAATCTTTTTTTTCCGTTCATGAAATTTTCATTCATGAAATTTGCACGAAGAATTGAAAATTGGGACTTTGGAAAGAGTCTGCGTAGTATTAGTCTGTTATACAGGGGTTATACTGTATTTATTTTTTTCTTTATTTTCTTTATTTTTTTTTCTTTGTTTGTTTGTTTGTTTGTTTTCCCACGCTATGTCTTTCGTAAATATCATGTTTGTTTTGTACAGATCCCACATGGTTGTCGACGAACCTCGGCGTCTTGACGTGTATCGAGTGCTCAAGAGTTCATCGCGGGATGGGTCCACGTTTCTAGGGTCCAGTCCATCACGCTCGACAATATAGCCACCGCTGAACTGCTCGTGACTAATGAGTTTTTATTTTTATTTTGGGAACCCTTTGGTTTTGTCAGACCCTCGATAATATTGTTCAACTATTGTTTGTTTAATGTTTAACCATTTAGAGTTTAACTGCGTGCAATTTGAGTAAGACACGAGGAAGTGGAGACAAGTAAAGTCCTTGTTTGGGAACTGATTGTTGTGTGGATTTATACTCTTTTTTGAATATTTGGATAATAGACTTTGATGACATGACTGAAAAACCTGGAAAACGCGCAATTCCAGATAGAGAGAGAAGACACAATTTCTTCAGTGGCTATAGGTTTCTTGTATTACGATTTTATAC
Source organism: Nematostella vectensis (assembly GCF_932526225.1). Classification (NCBI taxonomy): domain Eukaryota; kingdom Metazoa; phylum Cnidaria; class Anthozoa; order Actiniaria; family Edwardsiidae; genus Nematostella; species Nematostella vectensis. The sequence continues at coordinate 5,423,593 of NC_064044.1, forward strand.
TGATTTTGAAAACACAAATAATGTGAGGCCAAAGTGCGCATGACCAGATTTTGGTTTTTTAAGATAATTTTTCCTTGATCATCATTGTCCTGTGAATCAGTTCGGGGACGAAAAGCTCAAATTTCAATGACACTTTACAAAAAGTCGCATCAATTAAAAAAAAGTCGTACTTGATATTTTGTTTGCTATAAGTTACTAAGTACTCATAGAAATTCTCCGCCTTATTCGATGTGAAACGGGCTTATTTGAAGCGTCACATCATGTTTTTCCGTCATGTCTACTTTGATAATTGGTTTTCATATATCCAAAGCAATACCCTAAAACTATGTAAAACCATGCTCGATCTTCAAAAATATTCTGTCATCATAATAACCCGCCATTAGAGGAGATACTGAAGAAAATCGAGTCCCGCATGGGCTGCATGGTCACTCGCTTGATACGCAGCTAATGTTTTCCTTTCTTTATGTGCGTCCATTTAATGAGAATTTCAGCTCGTGTCATCCACAAATTTTAATTTTATGTCATGATTGTAATCGGCAGATTTCATTGGACGGGAGAGAAAAGAAAGGACAGAGAAGACGTCTTTCTCTTTAATTTTCTTCTCTCCCGCCTCCTTCTGCATCCACCGCCTTGTTCTCGCGCCATTTCCCTTGGGCTAAAGCTTCGTTTTTCCGACATAAAATCACTGTCGCCCGAAACATTAATAAGTGTTAATTCCTGGACTTAGACGAAGGATGTTTCTCTTAAAGAATTATCTTCCTTGAGGATTGAGGAACTGAAAATTAACGTCTCTTGTCTGTATCTCGTAACGCAGGAATGACGCAAATGTTGTGAATATGGAAGGGAACACCCCATTACACTTCGCAGGGCAGGCCGGGAAAACAGAGGTTGCTAAAGTCTTGCTCCGCTCAGGCGCCGCCGAGAGTATACACATCGGTGAGTCAATTATAAGTGACGTCGCTACGTCACGCAAAGAGTTTCATCACGCATATTGCGTCAATAGTACATCATTTTTCAGCTTTTTCGTTACGCCTTCACGTCGACTCATGCCATCACGCACTACTTTAAAAGATTATGAAAGTATGTATTGGCTTGAATTTATTACTAAAACTGCTCATTAATTCACAGAAAACTCAAACGGTAAAACGCCTGTACAGCTAGCAAAGGAAAGAGGTCACAGCGACACACTGGAGTTGCTGAGTTATGATTACGGGTCTTATACTTTTCCATTGCCCTTAGAAAACTATTTCCTAAAAGTGAGTATAAATGAATAAATAAGGCCGATCAAAGTATCGACCAAGCACTGCGATAATATGAACACCCTCTAGAAACAAACTGGAAAAATGAAAGTATAAATTGACCAATCAAAGGCCATCTAGACAACAGTGGTTTGATTTTACCAACCACAGTCCTTGGAAGTCAAACGCTAGTCCAAAGTGTACTACAGTTGTCTTGTTAGTACTATAGTTGTCTATTTTTTACCACAGTTGTCTGAAAAGTATGAACCCACCAATCAGACGTGACCTTCCCTTTTCATATCGAATACATTTCACATCACTGAGAGGTACTTAAAAATCGTGTTTATTCTTATCTTGTTTCAATCTTCTCGGCTTGAATTAACACGGTAAAGCTCATAGTATTTGGCCCAACTAAAGACCCTGTGCAGCATTGTTCAAATAATGTCCTCCCTCGCATTTTTCTGGGCCCAGAATTTTGACAAGTTTAAAGGGTGTCGATCAACCACACATTTGTTATTGGTTACATTTTGTGAATACAATTGTCTCGTTGCGTGAAAGCTTAATCCTTCACGATTAAAGCCTGGTAAAGTGTAAACGATATCTAATTGAAGGTGTCTCAATTACTTGTCTGAATTAGGGTGTAATAATAAACTCGTGTAATGGAAATGTGTAGCTCGGTAATAAGCGGGAGCATAAAATGGCGGCGTGATTCTCTTTCTTTAAACGCACTTCCTTCACCTCGCTTTCCTGGTCTCGTTGCCAAGTTATCGCACCTTCGCGATAAACCTTGAGAATATAGGCTTTAACCTTTTTTTCCTTTGAGTGTGTGCGTTCCCAAGATTAGCCGTTGGAGGGGAGGGGGGGGGGGGGGGGGGGTGGGGGTGCGCAGTCATAGGTATCATATGGAAAAAGCATAGTATTTAAAGATTCCTTAATATGAAATGACCCACTTTCTGGCCGCCAAGGGTGGGGGGTGGGGGTGCGCACCCTGTGTACGCTCCTGGTGCCCATCCATCCCCACCAAATTATACCACAGAAATATTTTCCTCTGATTGAAAAGTAAAACACGTCACAAGCAATTGTTTCTTTTTAGCTGAGGAAATGCGCTAAGGGCAAACTGACCTTCTGTGATCACGTGAAAATCGACTGGGGACTGAACCAGGCCGAGGACTTCACGGATGACGTCATCGAGCTGACAGACATCAAAACGAGTCTGAGTGATGACGAGGCGCTGAATGATGTCAAACTTTCTTCCAAGGTACACACAACACTATAGCCAATAGGCAACTTGCACTGAGTCACATGACTTCTTAGGTTGAAAACTCGCGCGCTCGTTTAATTCGCTCTTTTAGCGGTATATTAAAAACAAAAAAAAACAAAACTTATCCAGCTCTTACGGATCAGTCAGAAAGTTTCTTTGTCAGAAAGAACTTATTTCATTAAAAAAAATATTTTTTTTCGTCTTTCTCTGGCATGACGACCAGACGACCAGACGACCAAAAGTTTTTTTGTAACCCAAACAACACGTTACCAGCAAATAGGCGAATAATACTAGAATCACTCTCCAAGTACCCCTGTAATTCCATCAACCTCATTCTTAATGCCATTCCCTATTCTTCCAACAGGTAAAGTCCGGTCCCCCTTCCCCTCCCCGCCACCGTCGCAATTTGCCTCCTCGCCCCGTAAGCCAGATGATTATGTGTCCGACAAAGTGTTGCGTTACCTTCTTATGCGAATGTCGCTACGGGGAGCACATTCGGGCATGGCGTTAAATCATGGTAAAAAAAATAAATAAATAAATTGGAGTAGCTAATTATTCTCGTCTCAGCTAGATGCTGAAGTACGAGAGTGCAGATTAAGACGTCTGACCACGGATCCAGATAAGATCGAAATTAATTAATCTTGTGGAGAGAGGAAAACCGGAGAACCCGGGGAAAAACGGAGTAAATGCGGGACCAACTAACTCAACTCACGTCGGAACCAGGAATCGAACCTAGAACCCAGAGAGAGGCACAGGTACTAAAGAGTGACGCTCTGCCAACTGCGCCACCTAGACTCCTCAATTGATTCTCCCGAGTATGTCCTAGTCCTAACGAGAACTTTCCGAGTGTTTGAGTCGGAATCCAGTTTAACTGTTGGGATTCCTATTCATTTCTTGATTCTACGTTAAACAGTCGTTTGCGTGAAATATTCTTTAGGTGGCGACAAGTTAAAAAAACATTTTTTCTTCTTCTTAGGCAAGACGAAACAAGCCCATCTGACGTCACCGAATCTCCCCCACCCATCCCCCCAATAAGATGCCCCTCTGTCAGTCAGCCAGTCAGGCCAACAGGCCCGCCTTCACCTCCTAAGCCGCAATTCCACGACACGCCCACCCGTGCCTCACCGCCACCGGACATGCGGACAAATCCGGACACGGAGCGTCGACCGCCTCCACTACCACCCGCACCAAAGAGGGCCGTAGACCTTAAACCCGATTTCCCGCCTGTACCCACCCATAAAAGGTCAAAATCGGACGGAAAGGTCTCGTTTGGGGAGGACATCGCAGATATGGGGAGACCCGCGTTGGAAAAGAAGTCATCTTTCCCCCTGGGAGAGGGGGAGAAGGACGATTCAAAAGCATCTCGCCCCGAGCTTCCGCCGAGACCCACGGGCTTGAAAAAACCCGCGAACACCGGCCGTGTTAGTAATGACGTCGGCTTGACCAAAAATGCCCCGAACAAACCTAAGTCTACGACGTTACCGAGGTATGATGATTATTTTAGTCTTTGTAACGCAGTAAACACCTAAACTTTCCCGCCTGATATGGGCGTCTTTCGGATTAACATATTTACCCTGCTAAAGCACTGTTACTCATTTTCTCGTAAATTTAGTAATTCGTTGCAGAGGTATGATAATTTTAGCCTTTGTAACGCAATAAGTGTGAACTTCCTCACCTCATATGGGCGTTTTTCGGATGAAAATATAATCTATTCAAATCTGCAAATCAATAAAAATCCCTTCCCCGAAAATCAAGTAACTTGTAATTCAATCGTTTCCACGCTTACGGAACAACGTCCATTTATGTCCACACGCACGGAAAAACGTTAAGTGGATAGGTCAATAGTTAAGTAGATAGATAAATAGAATATCATTTTATATATCTTGGTTTCTTATCACAACCATTACAACCTAGCAATGTGTAAATCTCTTTATAATTGATGGTTTTGGCTCGCCTTTTGTATACGTCAAAGGCCGTATGTAATCTGCGTATTATTTTGTCAGGCCTTCCGTGACACCACCCCCTCCCAGGAGACAAGACTCAGACACAACAGTCAAAGGTAAAGCAGACAGTGCTGAATAACATATGCGCATGCGCGTGCTCTGTCGAAAACACAGGGAGCCCAAGCTCACAGTTAGTTGTCTTTTGGGTTTGTGAGAAATTCTTAATAAAAACAGTCGAGTGTGTCGAGTACGTCGAGTGAGGTAGGTGTGACCGAATTTTACGAAACTTCACAGAGGTAATCAAAATTATCACTTCTAACCGCTCGGTGAGTTTCGTGTGTTTTTATAGAGAATTTCTTTTAAAACCCAAAAACCACTAACTGTGAGCTTGGGCTCCCTGTGGCGAAAACAAACAAAATCTCAGTGTTGAATCGTTCGAGTAAAGGGTACGAAAGGCTGACTTCAGTCGCTGTTCTGACTACCTGTACAGTATTAAAACCAAAGTATACAAAAGCTGACAGATTTTTTGATAATGAGGGAGTATTGGCCAAAATGTGACAGATCGCCGCCATTTCAAAACAAAAAGGCTGGTTTAACCGCGCGGTACCGGAACTAGTTTTGCACAACTCCTTTCCCCCTTTACTGTGGTTTTCAGTATCCTGCAAACCCTCGCCAACGATTTCCAAGCTAAGTCGCCTTCTGTCATTTAAAATCCTTGGAGCGTTTTCATTGGTCAGCACAAGTATGGTTGCCAATCACGTCACTTCTCCCTGCAAGACGTTGACAAATCAGAAAGCTCCAAATGTAATCCCGTACTAAAGCCCCCAACAAGCCCTTCCACATTTTGCTCACGGCGCCCCGCCAATTTTATGTGAATGTTATTTTGTAATCGCAGTTTACCCACCAAAAAAGGACGAGCCCTTACTTAAGGTGCAAGAAAACAGCGAAGTTGGCGACACCCCAGCACCGGAAATACCTCCTCGAAACTACAGCAGCCCGGTACGTGTACAGGAGAGAGGGGGGGGGGAGGGGGGAGGGGTGACCCATAAAAAGAGCCCTGACGCTCAGGAATTCCCAGAGACTCGTTCTATAGTTTGACGACTTCAAAAAAGCTTGGTGCTCGCTTCTTGGGTTTTTTCCGGATTCTTTGCTTCTCGTCCCTCAACAAGAATTAACAATTTCGATCATAAGCCGTTTTCTGTGAGTTATGATTTGTATAACAGCGTACCGTCATTTCCAGGTTCCCGTTGGTCTTCGACCAATCAGAACCCATGATAGATAATAGGTTTTTTGTACCTTCGTCCCCAGGTCCCCGTGAGCCAGTTCCCGCGCAGAGTTCAGGCGCTGTATGATTGCGAGGCTGACAATGATGACGAGCTTTCATTTATGGAGGGTGACGTCATTCTCGTCAAAGGCGAAGGTGAAGACGCCGAGTGGTGGGTAAGTCTACCTGCGCTTAAGGAGCAACTATTCCACTAGCAAGAGAAGGTAAGGAATGTCGTGAATACAGATGTTCGCTAAGAAGGGAGCCAGAGGAATGTTCAAAAATACAGTGACATAAGCCTCGTTCCCAGGTTGCTCGTACCCAGGCTCCTCGTCCCCGGGGACAGTGCTGAATAACGTATGCGCATGCGCATGTTCTGGCGAAAACAAACAAAATCTCAGTGTGAATCTTTCGAGTAAAGGTACGAAAGGCTGACTTCGGTCGCTGTTTTGACTTACTGTACAGCATTAAAACCATACTGTACAAAAGATAAAAGATTTGTTTGATAATGAGGGAGTCATAAAGAAAATTTTAACCTTAGATTTGATCTAGTTTTCTTAGCATTCGCCAAAATGTGACAGTTCGCCGGTAAAACCCAGCCATTTCAAAACAAAAAGGCTGGTTTAACCGCGCGGTATTGGAACTAGTCTTGCGTTTTCCAGCACTGCCGTCCCCGGGCGCTCCATACAAGCCCATAGACACGTCGATTTGTCGATTTCGAATGTTTTGTCAGGTTTCAAGGCGAGCAGCAAATCGAAAGTGACGTCATTAACCGACAAGCTGCTCAGCCAATAGAAGGCAGGGAACGAGACTACCGTGACACTTTCCCCATTGTCACGAGACTCCCTTAGGCCGAATTTCCTATGACTATATAACAATATTCCGTGAATCCAGAAGAGTTCCATACCCCCTTCCTCCCTTTTTCTTGTGGGGATTTTGTCAAAGGATCCCCAAGCTCCAAATGTTACCCTTTTAATGCGCCAAAATAAAGACTACGATCGTCTACAATACGTTTTTGTTCTTCAGATGCATTGTCAAATCCAGACTTCAATGTGGGCGATTGGGAGGGGAAAATGATATGTTTTCAACTTAAACTGCTTCTCGTTCTTTTTTAGCTTGGAGAGCTGGAGAGAAAGCCTGGGAATAGCGGCGTTTTCCCGATCAGTTTTGTTCGCGTGCTCTCGGAATAATCCAAGAACCCCTCGTCAGTCAACCAATTTCGTCCACGTTTTCTTGGACAATTTCCGAGAAATTCGGACAGCTTCCAAAGCAGATAACTTCCAGTAACTGTCGCTCGACAAAGCTGTAGTCAAGATAGAGATTATTGCTTCACTAAGTTTGCTGGGATTGTATTGTCGTATGAGATATAACAACAGGGAAAGAAAATCAGAGTGAAATATTTTTAGGTAAGGAATTATAAAGTTTTTTATTGTAGGTTGTATTTGCTTGACAACCAATTATTTGCTTTAATGTCGATAGAGCCTTATTTATTGATGGGGACTAGATGCAATTTAATCAAATGAATACTTTTTATCAATGTTCATTTTTGGGGAGCTTCCATGGCAATTTTAGGAAAATGTTTTTCTAATTTGAGGTTTGTTATTGTGTTAAACACAACAAATTTTTAATTTCGTCACACCTAGTATTTAGTCAATATTTTTCTTTTTACACTTAGAAAGGATGGCAGCCAAATCCAGTGACGTGTTTATCGATTCAAAATCTATTTTTTACGGATTATTAAATGTTTTTTTTCATTTGAAAATGTTGAAGGTCGGCAACTTGGTAAACATTTTGTGAGAATGTCATTTTTAGGTCTAAAGCCCAACACTTGGCACCGCATCAGAAGTTTGTTTGGACAGACAGAGCAAAAAATGGCATGAAATTTTCGAATTTTCAATATATAAGCTTAAGATTCCGCATACAAGGAGCTTAATTCCATATTTTAAAGAAATTTAGAAGATATGAAATTTAGATATTAGCGAGCAAAAGGTGGCTTAATTTCTAATCAGAGCCCGACTTCTCCCTAAAAACGAGGGGAATTCATAATTTTAACATTTGAAAATTGCACTTCAAGCCTCTTATCTCGAAGACGAATCCATTTAAAAAAAAAACACTTTTTGATATGTTGGTTAACATAACATAAGGAACCTCTATGCAAAAATTCAAGCTTACCGAAGTTAACCAGACCTTATTTTGGGAAAACTTGCCATTTTTTGCTCTGTCGTTTGGACAGAAACTGCATTATGGCATCCACTAATTAACAGCCTAGAAGTTTTTTATTGGTTCATTCTTCATCACGTTGCCAATTAAAGAACTACAAATGTAATTTCGTTTCTTTTCCCGATGATAAATGACGGATGCCAAAATGGTGGTATATATCAGTTTTAAAACATTTGCGTGGTTCACATAATCTTTAAAAATCGCTGTAATGTAATTAAGAATGCAATACCAACAGACCAATACTATAATTTCAAATATCAATTTTGTTGAAATTTATGTAATTTTGCCCTTTTGAGCAGAGGCTTTTCTTACATCGATTTTTTTTTAAATTGCACCAGACTAGAACACAGAAGCGCTTAATACAGGGATTTTATAATAAAAAATTGACGCTTCCCAGATAATGGAATTTCTGTGGTATTTGACCGCCAAAGCGAAGTTTACGCCTCAATTATCAATAGCTCACAGCCGAGAAAGAATAAATGTGAAATGTAAAATGTTATTTTTTTGGTTAACTTCTGCGCCTTTTATCCAGCATTTGTAGGCTTCCTGTATTTAACATCCCCGTAGTTTTAGTACTAGATATATATCATCAAATTCCAGTGGCCTCTTTTTGATTCGCTGTGCCGGTGTTCGCAAGGAAAATGGAATCTTGTCTTTTGGAGCGCGAAAAGAGAGACTAGTATCTCAGCTCAGCGAAATATAAAAAGAGGCCTCTAATAGCAAGGAAATAATCAAACTGACCAAGTACAATTGCAAACCCTTTGTATAGTAATGATCATATTTTAGATCTTTGTACATTTATATTTTATATATGAAAAAGTAATGTTTAGAATATAGTTATTGCCTTGACATTTGTGCATTGCATATGCGCTTGAACATTTTGTATGATTCTTAAAACACTCCTTCAAATCATCCTGTGTTGTTTGATTGTTTTGCCTTTTCGGGTTTCCTGTGGTTGCGTGTAACTGCTGCAGAGACTGCGTGATGGCCTCCTACACCCGTCCGTTTTCAGACCCAACATCTGTTGATCAGTTTTATTTTTTTTTCGTTTATGACAATTTTTTGGGGGGTTTTTGTTTATCTTTAAAACTATACATACATACATACATACATAAACTTTATTTAAGTGTCAAAAGTGTTTAGCTAAAAAGCTAATTGTGGACACTATAAAAAATAAATAATCAGATAATTAATAAATAATATGATTTAGAATCTAATCTAGCTATATATAAAATATTAAAAATATTATAGAAAACTATACGTATTATACATATTAATATAATATATTATATACACAAACACTATATAGACGAACTATCACAGGCGTAGATACAAGTAAACAGACATGTGTATACAAATAGACACAAGAACAAACAAACAAACAAACAAGCAACATATAAATAAATAACAAAACAAATTAATATAAAAATATGGTACAAGGGTGGTGCACACTCCTCATGTGCCCGACCGCCAGACAGCACACGGGACCACCCCACGTGCCCACCCCACTAGGATGAGCATGCGATGCAGTCACATGCGCCATCCAGCAGGCCAAGCACATCAAGAGTGCGCACTCCCGTCCTAAAAGCCTGTAGGCTGGTCTTATTACGAAGTTCCTGACTTATTTTACCCCAAATATAGGGGCCTAGAAACCTTATGCTGTGTCTACCATATGTTATTGTATTAAATCTTGGAACAGGAAAATCGCTCCTCAAGTTGTAACTCCTGTCTTGCTGAAAAAATATACTTTGAATATGCTCAGGAGCTAGGGAATTTCTAACTTTGTACATTAATATAAGAATGTCTTGTAATCTTCTATTCTCTAAGCTTGACAATCGCCCTCTCCTTAAAAGTTCAGCATAAGTGTCAGTTCTATTATTAAATATTGCGCGTAGAGCCCTCTCTTGGACTCTCTCTAACTTTCTAGCATCAGCGGCTTTACAAAAGTGCCATACCGTGTGACAATATGTGAGATTGGGTAAAATTGCTGATTTATAAAGTTGTAATTTGGCGTCTACTGGGATTAGATTTCTAAGCCTTACCAACACACCAACTTTTTGGCTTGCTTTCTTACATATTTCACTGATATGAAGACTAAAGTTCTGCTTATCGTCAAGAGTCACTCCTAGCAGTTTCATTTCAGTAGACGATTTAATTATTTCTTCATCAATCTTAACCTGTATAGATAGGTTGTCTTTATTTCTATTTTTTCTGCCTAGCAACATCAAGCTATATTTATCATAGTTCCCTTTGAGGAAATTATCTTTATACCATTGTGATATCTTATGTCCTTCTTCGTTCAAAATTTGTTCCACGCACTCAGCTGTTCCCCCTTTTACATAGAGCTGATGGTCATCAGCATACATTGACAAGCTAGCTGTGTTAACTTCAAATGTCATGTCATTTTGGAAGATATTCCATAATAATGGTCCAAATGACGACCCTTGAGGACATCCCCTTACTGCATCCTTCCAGACACTGGTGACTCCATTAAGTTTGACCCTGTTTTGACGGTTGGTGAAGTATGATCTCATCAAGTGTTAAAATGTTAAAACCCTAAGCGGTTTAGAGTTTCTCTAGAGGGACTAAACCCCTTTCTGGGCAACAATTCACCTAACAAACACACACAAGGCTAATAAAGCAATGTTAATAGCTTTATTGAGAAAACATTCTATATTTCATTTTCCCGAAGGATCAAGAGAGAATGACCCATATCCCGGTTCACCTGTGGTGAACGTTCTAAAATGCAGAAGAAAATTGCGCTCATAGCAACAACCTTATTATTGCTATTGATCATTAGCGTAATTCTCTTCCTAATAATTCATTAATTCTTATATACACTAAAATTTAAGAACTTCGTTAAGAACATATTTAGCCTATATTCAGCATAAGTAATATAGCCACCGGGATTTTACCTACCGGGACCGGAATTTTGCGAAAATAACGGTCGGAAAACGAGAATCGGGCCTCCCTTCATGACCCTCGTAGAAAGGAAGTCGAGAATAAATGCTTTCCAACGTAACAACGTGCAGTTGGAAAGCGTTTTCGTTACGGTTCTGAGTATGTGTTATCACATTACGTGATCTTTTGTTTAAATATAACAACTATTTTTTATTTTGTAAGATTACGTAACTACTTTAGCACTACATATCGTATATATGCGATAGAGATATGATAATTATTTCATCTCGCATGTTGGACGCTAGTACCACTGTGTAACCAAACTTCATGGTATATTATATTAATGACTTAATTATCGAGGCTATGTAATCAACACATGCGATCGAGGAATACGTTCCCGGTTTTTTGCCTATAGAGTTTTATCCGGGTTTTCGTATCGGGCGTGTGATTTTGAAGTTGTATTTCATAAGATTATTGATATTTTTGAATTGTGTAATTGCACTTGCACTTAAGTAATATTTTAGGTATTATAATTTTTAAGTTAAGAATATTTTCTGCATTGTATTTATATACCACGTTTGATTTCTAATAAAATGTGAAGTGGTACCAGTTCGTAGAAAGGAAGTCGAGAATAGCGCTTTACAGCAAGACTCACCTCTTACCTGTCAACAAGTGTTAGTAAGAGGTCAGGATTTGCGCATACGTGCTTTTCGTCCTTTGTATAAACTTGACATTTCGAGATAAACATAAATACCACACTCGAATAAATGGGCGGGCCTTTGTAAGTGAGTAATCACAGGCGATTTGTCCGTCTCTGATGCTTCTATTTGATTTGATTCAAGAATGAATGTTTTTAGATAATGAATTTTTTTAACACATTCGTTCGGTCTTGGGGAGGGAGAGCTGGCTTTGCTGAGTAAAAGAAATGTTCATGTACGACAAGCTGCAATTGTATTGGCAAATGAACAATATTCACAACTCGACACAAAGAACGAGAAGAATAGAGACAAAAGAACTCTTTTGTTGAACAAAGATATTAGGAGACAAAGCAGTTGCGTAATTACTCCTTTATACGAAGGTCGAATACGTTACACAATTCTCACGAGTGCTATTTGAGAAGTTGTAAACTATCCGACACTGCATCCATTGTGTCATCGCATAAGATTGGGAATAAATTTGGCGGTTCAACAATGGTCTCCAAGCAATGGTCGCAGTGCGAATTGTACCAGGGTGGGAGGGAGGGTAGTTGTAATGCCACCTTACCCCACCCCGCCACCTCAGCTTCACACTGTGTTAATTTATTCATGGTTGTAGATCTTAAAAGCGCTGACCGTAATGTATGCAGCGCGAATAGTTCCGCTATTCAATACCGGAGTGTATAAAAAGCCCAGTGTCGACTTCACGAATCGTATCTACAAGGCTTTGGCTTACTCCATCTGCAGTCTCCATATCGACAATAGTGAAACAAAACGTCTTTTAAGAAAGCTTCGCGTACAAAGATGCAGTTGGTGCTGGGCTTGCTTGCCCTGTCTTGTGCGGCGGGCGTGCAGTCTGCTGAAGGTAGTGTACAGTCTTTACATTTCTTAAGTTTCTCCTGGATAGTTTTAATCTTTCTCGCATAGCTTTATAACGTGAGGTCTTAAGACATCGTATATGCTAGTCGGCTCTCATTCGGACTTATTTGGAAATGCTCTGTTTTCGAATATTGAGAATTCCTTTTATTTGGATCGCGAAGAAATGATACGTTTTTCTCGCACCCTTGCCCCAGTGTACATTGGCCTTCACGCGCGGCCACAGAAAAATATTCCGTGGCAACGGGAAAAAAATCCGTGTTAACGGAAAAAAATCCCGTGCCCACGAGTTCGAAAGCCTAAGTGTATGTTTTCCCGTGGACGGCCACATATTCTAAAAAAAACCCTTTCCGAATAACCCGAAATAAGAGCGGGCTAGCAGGCTGCTTTTAGTAAAAAAGGATAACAAGTATACAACAGGACTGTTACATTGTTACAAGTGAGCCATGTAATTTTTGTGAGTATGTCATTCTTTGGATTCTAACGAGGTATTTTCTATTTCATTCTTTGGCAGGTGCAAAGTACGATGTGCTATCCTGCAATTCCTTCAACTTAGCGAATAACCAATACGAACAAAATGCAGACCACGGCTCATGGCCAGCCAGCGGCTTCTGTCGTGCAATTCGTAGCCAGACCCTCCCTGTCGGCGCACATTATTCCTACGAGGCTTCGGTGTCGCTGTATAACGTGAGGGGCAGGGGCGGGGTGAATTTTGGTCATCTTGGATTGGCTTACAATGCGCTGGATGCGAACAACTTCGATTTCGTGTACTTTCGGTAAGTGCATCTTTATATACCTATTTAAAAAAAATGGGAATGATTAGTGCAAACGGGAAATGGCGATGGGAATGGCAGTTACACAACTTCTCTAAGTACTATGGCTTATATAGTATTATATCATATATTTCTTATATTATACTTCAACCGATTGCAGGAGAACATCGATTAATCATACATTAATCAATTAAAGGCAATGGATTTATAGCTCTTGTATAGCTAGAGTTTTTTCAGTCGTGGAACTGCCATTTGCCATTCGCCGGTTGCACTGACAACGTTTTTCTAATTAGATTTATGTGCAGATTATTGATATTGCAAACTGTTTACTTTGATTGTATTTTTAAATATGATTGCATGTTTCGTTATTATAATATCTTTGATAATTATTGTGCTGGTGATAAAGGGAAATTATTTTGTCAAAAGAGCAACAAAATATTAAAGAATGATAGCTCAGTGCCAGCTTAAATAATCGATACTTTTCGATTTTTTAATCGTTCCAGTCCTCACTCCTCTGGGGGCTGCTTCCAAACTGGTTACGTCATCAACGGAATCCCAACATTCCCCGCGGACTCAGTATCCAGTGCTTGCCCAAGCGGACCTCCGAGGGGTGGATCATGGTTCCAGGCAAAGGTTCTCGTCCAGGGTATCAAAGCTCGCATATTCCTGGACAACAAACTAATCCGAGAAGTTTCTACCCATTACCGACCATATGGACGCGCAGGCGTCATCGTCGCGAACGGTTACAAAAATGTTATCTACTTTAAAAACTTCGAGATAAAAGGCATCTCAAAATCCTACCCCTTCCCGGCGAGGTCTTGTATGGCGACACACACTCTTCCTGGATATTACTTGCTGGACGCGGACCATGGCTCCTGGCCGCGAAGCGGGTTTTGCAGAACATTACTTAAACCTGCTTTACCTGGTTCCTCTTATCGGGTGTCGGCGAAGTTCTTGAATCTGATCGGGCGTGACGGTGTTAATTTTGGACATCTTGGACTGATGTTCAATGCAAAGGACATTAACAATTTCGATTTCGTCTATTTTAGGTAAGTCGAGACGGCGATGCGCTTTTATTGATAAAGATATTTAAAATATCTCGCATGATAGCAGCATTTCAACAAAACATTTTTTATGTCAAGCAAATTATTGGACATTTCATGTGCATAATTTTTACTTTCAGTTTACACTCACAGACTTGATGAGTTAAATTTATTTCAAAATGGTCGCCTGCAATGTTACGTGAATGGGAATTCTCGACGTACACAGTTTTTGGTAAAAAAAAGGAAACAATGATTTTAGCGAACTCCAAAAAATATTATCTTATGTCAACACTTGTCTCCTTTTTAAATTCTGACTATAACAATCATCTACTCATCTTCAGGCCACACTCTGCTGGGGACTGCTATCAAACAGGATATGTCGTCAACGGGGTCCCTAATCTTAGTGGTGCTTCCTCAGGGCCATGCTCTGGTGGCCCCCCATCAGGCGGAAAATGGTTCAGCGCGCATGTTGACGTCATCGGAACACGCGGCAAATTCTTCCTCGGAGAGATCCTGGTAGCGAGATCCTGGTAGCGACTATCACAACCCATTTTCCCGCCAAACTACAAGGCGGTGTCATCGTTGCCAATGGTTACAAAAATGTCATATACTTCAAAGAGTATAAAATGAAGAAGCTGTCGGATGGGCTCCCATTCCCTTCACGGTCTTGTCGAGCCACGTTACGAGGGCCTGGGTACTATGAGCTGGATGCTGCGCATGGCACGTGGCCTGCTAGCGGGTTCTGCAGAGTGCTCATGCCAAAAAGTCTTCATACTAAAGAGTACAGTGTGTCTGTTGACTTGTATAACGTGGTTGGCTGGAAAGGCGTTAACTCTGGGCACTTGGGTCTTATGTATAACGCCAAAGACATCGACAACTTTGAATTTGTGTATTTCAGGTGAGTGCAACAAATTTGTTTTACTCCATTTTTACGTGCGCATCACATGCCCAATACAAAACAATTACGTGATTATCACATGATAGAATAACCATAGCCAGTATGAAGCGCGCTGGCAGTTGCCTCGTTCTATAGCAAGATCGTGAATAAAAAACTCTGTCTCACTTCGCACTCGGGCTTTTACACCTACAATGCCTTTGCCTTGTTACACCTTTTGATTAGAGCTCACAAAATGGTTATGGATGCATCACATTGTTGATATAGTCGAATGAGCCCCTCTGACAACACTTATGTCAAACGCAATAACCACTTTCCTCCCCACGTGCTTGTTACCCTTTTACACGTGATGCTCACGTGTACTCTCTTATCTCAGACCCCATTGGGTGGCCGGTTGCTACCAGACCGGATATGTGAAGAATGGGGTTCCTGTGTTTGACAATCTCGCAGTTAACCGCCCGTGTGTTAATGGACCACCAAAAGGACAGACTTGGTTTACTGCAAAGGTAAGTACACTTGTGTGTCATGCAACTATGCCACTACATTGTGATATTTAGGAAATATGTGGTCGGATCCCCTAATACTTTCCTTAGAAACCGCTGCTGATAAGGGTAGGATAACATTCTTGAAAGTCATTTGGGGCTTAAATCAGGGGCGTAGGCAGGGCAAAGGGGGCCCGGGCCCCCCTTCTCAGGCCCGAACCCAGGGGGGGTGCAAGGGGTGCGAACGCATTCCATCCCTATCCCCTCCCCTCCCCTCCCCTCCCCACACAACAGCCGAAGGTCTACTTTGGGTTATCAATAGACGTGCTATCTGTAGACAACACTTAAAGCATAGGCTTGATCAGTCTCGTAGCCAAATCCGACAATAAACATTCTGTGGATATACTGCAAAGGTATTTAAAATTGCTTTTTGTGTCCTCCCCCCTCCCCCCGGAAGGAAAAAACTAGGTCCATTTTTGTTTTTGGATTTCGCATCCCCCCAAAGAAAAATCCTGGGTACGGGCCTGCTTCTAGCAGCCAAAAATACAGTTAATGTATGAAACATTATCTAAAACACAAGAGACAATGCCTTGAAAAGGCCTTTTGGGCCCACTCCTGTTAAAAATCCTGGCTACGCCGATGAAAATGCTTTCACACTAAGCGCAAAATTTTATCAGGTGTGAAGCCTTTAAATGGGGAATGGAATTGCTTTCACGTATCGCTAAAGCCTTGATATAATTTGTTTCAGGTCAGTGTTGAAGGAGCATCGGTAAAAATCTACAGAGATAATGTATATCTCAGCTCAGTCCCTACGCGCTTCACTCCCACACCAAAAGGTGGTGTCATTGTCGCCAATGGTTACCAGAACGTCATCTACTACAGAGACTTCAGACTCCGCCCACTCAACCAGCCAATACCGTTCCTTACCACTCAGTGCATTAGTGCAGCTCAGAAAGGCAGCGGTTATACACTTCATGGTACAAACGGCGCATGGCCTGGGAGCGGGTTCTGCCGTGCGCTGTACGACGAGGTAATTGCAGGCTCAGGTTATACAATCTCTGCTGATTTCTACAACGTTCGCGGAAGGTCTAGTAGCCAGTCTTCTGGAGTTGGACATCTTGGAATAATGTTCAACGCAAAAGACCTGAACAATTTCGACTTCATTTACTTCAGGTAAGGCCTATTTACCGGTTCAAAAAGTGGTTACAATTCTTATTTTCAACTCCTGTCACTGAAATTTTTATGGCTAATGTTATAACAAAACTCACTCCTTTGTTATTGTTTTTTTATTGAAAATACAGTGATTTATTCGCATGGAAACTTCAAAATAACAATCTAGGAATAAAGTATGATATGCTTTAGATATTTGATTTAAAATATCTTGATTACTTGCTTGAATTAGCCGATGGAAATGGATGCTTTGTGTGAACCGACATTGAGCGGGATCCTAAAATAGCGGCGTGGAGCCATTTATGCCAGCCAGTAACTTTTGCGGTAGATCTTTGTATCCCTTGGTTCAAGAAAGAAATCATCCTAGATAGTCGCAGTCTTGAATCATACTAACTTGTGTGTCTTCATTGTGTGTTCCAGGCCCCACTGGGTCAACGGCTGCGTACAACCCGGATATGTCCAGACCAATGTCGTCCACACTACGTCAACGTTCCCATGCTCTAACGGCCCTCCAGCCACAGGAACCTGGTTCAACATCAAAGTTGTCGTGGCCGGAAGTCAGGCTCGTGTCTATAGAGACGGAGTTCTCGTGCGCACCATTTCCGGTCACTTTTCCGCTCTCGCAAGTGGTGGCGTGGTCGTTGCCAATGGTTATGACAACGTTATTGAATTCAAGAATTTTAATGTCGTGAAAAACTAGGCATGCAGTTGTAATGGTACTTGGCCCTAGCCTTTAGTACAAATATTAAACAAAAGAAACCAATCCCGAACGCTGTTTTTCTTATCCATGCAACACCTCTTCCCCCTTCCCCCTTCCCCCTCCCCCCTTCCCCCTTCCCCCTCCCCCCCAGTAACTCCGAGGAAGGTGAATTCCTCCTCCCTCCACTCAAAAAAAGGGATGTAAGTGCGCTCATCCATATAAAGAATAAACGGTCTTCCAGGAGCATTGAACATGCAATTTTGCGAATTTATTTCTTGATTACCATCATCTTTATCATTTCCTTGATGGTAATTTTTAACGACTCTTGACTAACAAAAGGCTTAAAATGGCGTAAACGTTTTCCTACACAAAGGTGAACGTTGACATAAAAATAATAATAACAAATAAAGACAGATCTTTAAGTCGTTTAGCAAAAGATAAAGTTGAATAAACTAAAATAATTCAGTATCGATCAATATTTTATTAACCCATAAATTAACACAGCCAAAATATACTGATGCTATGATTGGGCTTATTATATGCAAATTGCACTGTAATAAATGTTCTTTACTTCATAATTTGGTTGGTGGTAAGGGGCCACAGGGATCCCAAAACAAATAATATTATAACAGCACTTACACGTCACATGATTTTTAAGGGTTAATTCAAGCCAAAATAAACACAGAAATGGCTGTACTCCTCACGACAGAGAACGACTAAAAAAATTGTCGACCTAGTGAGTTCAAAGTATTCTATATTTGATATATTTTATGCGTTTTGCGAATTTGCACCCAGTCAACCATGATAAGTGCAACTTTCACGGCTGGTCGCTTTGTGGCTTATTTAGCTTAAATTCTATTGTTTTATTAAGAACCTTGTTTATATGAAAGCCCAAAGATTTCACCATATTTTAGAAACATGCTAAGAACATGTCGAGGATCAGATAGCAGTAAAACATTAATTTAATAATGATGCATTTTAAAACGTAGAATCAAGTTATGTTCATGATGACAATCTATTGATCACTCGTGTAATTGTGTTTGTAGTACTTTGAGTTTTCTATTCTTATATACTCAGAACACTGAAACCTAGCCGCGCGCCTCTTTTAAATATTATACGATCGAAATGCATGTCATACGCTGTGCTTATTGTAAAAGTTTATGTCCTGCCACGCCCAGTTTTTGTCATAACTGTATCCATGGAAACAGCAATTTTTGAAGTAAAAATCTAATTTCTGCTTCAAATTTCAATAAAATTAAGAACGAGTAAGACTATCAGACATGTTTTGTGAAAACGATAAAAAATGACCATGCCTATAAGTAGAGTTTGTATCCCCGAAACACGCCACTTATTTAGAATCAGTATACGGGCGAGTTGAAGTAGATATGTATCGTTGATTTGAAGAAATTAGGTTTTTAATTGGAGGAAGAGGGTTTTCCCCGCAACGAAAAGCAAAATCTAAAAAAATTACCAAGTTATTAATTATGAATTTTTAAATGGATGGAAAAGCCTTCTTATTTCCTCCAGAAACCATGACGCTTGTTATATATCAATTCCAGCTTTTATGTTTAAATTCAAGCTGTTATTTTTTTTTTTTTATTTTTTTTTTTTGGCTTTGAGGCACTAAAGTCATCATAGAGAAACTAAAAAAAACGGATGTGTTGCGATAAAAAAAATGTTTGGGAAAATCTCAGACCGTCCCTATTTATGACAGGGTAGTTTTAAGAGTATCTATTTTTGACCCCTGATCCTCCTTTAATACATCAAGCAAAAGCGGATCTAGGGGAGGGTTTAGGGGGTTTACCCCCCCCCCCCCTTTTGGGCTGCCAGAAAGCTACTATTCATGAATGAATTGAATATAAGTTACCAGAGCTGTCAACTCTGTCACAAGATTTTGGACCTCATCATAAACCAGTTTTTGTGAGAATGTCCATACATTCTCTGTATTCATCCGCATTGCCTGTCTTGTTTTTTTTTTTCACATATTAGCTGTGTTTCATCCGATTTTACAAGATTTCTGTCCAAGTTGGGTTGACAGCTATGACATATGTACTAGAAATAAAACCAAAAGTGATTTTTAATTCATTTCAATGAATGATTGGTCAAATTCTAACAAAGATTAGCAAGGCTTAAATGAATTACTTTGGAGAAAGAAATAGAGAACTGGTTTCATAAAACCTTAAAGAAATTGAGAGCTGGTCTCCGAAAACCCTGAGTATTAGTAATTTGTGAAAAACAACATATATTCGATAAACACTTGAAATTTGAATCGACCATTCTTGAATTCCGTTTTGATTTAAAAAAAAAAGGTGCACATACATATTAGGACCTTGAGGATCTGTTATTACCTAAAAAAATATGCCTTGTTTTTATACCACCTACAATGTTTTCAATAACCCTGGGTACCTCAATGTTTTCTTACAAACCTTAAAAAAAACTTTTTTTTTTACTCATGTCACAATTTAATGTGGTCCAAAAGTAAAATTCAGGTTTCATAAAAAAGGCAAGACTCGACAAGACAGCTTTTTTGTAGAGGAGCAATTTCTCAAAAGCATTAGTTTTTTTCCCTCTGCAGCTTCTCCTATAAAAGCTCTTTCAACCTCTGGCTCATCAGATCATAGAGCTTATGAGACAGCAAAGTTCATATGATAATTTTCTGTAATGGGTATCATTTTAGAAAATTCTAGTTGGGACTATTTTTAGTTTTAGGTTTTATGAATTAGGTTTTTGTGGTATAATATTTGTATCCTATTTTTAGTTTTAGGTTTTTTTGAATTAGGTTTTTGTGGTATAATATTTGTATCGTAAGGAAATTACCAGTTTTTATTTTCTTAAATGCTTTTCTCCAAACTTCTTCAGGTTAATCTCAGCCAGAGATTCTGAAATCAAGCTGAGACACAAGCTGCTGGCTAAGAGGCATGACCCAGGGCAGGATGTACCTATAAGGCATTGGTATTTAATGTAGGTCACCAAAAATAAACATATATATAGTAACAAAAAGTAAGACAATATTTTAATGGAAAAATTGTTCTAAAAAAAATGAGTTATAAAAGTAAAAAAAAAAAATTTTTTTTCATGTTAGCCTGACAGGTTCTTGTATAATGTGTGGTTAGTGACAGTTAGGCTATTTAGGTTCATAAATAGTCTCTTGCTATTACAATGACTCATGGTAAAGTAATTGAGGTAGTAATTAATCATAAAAAACAAAAACAGGTCTCCTATATGATCCCTTGAGATCATATTTAAAACTATTTAGAAATAAATTTTCCTATTTTAACCTATTTCAAATTCTAATTTGATAATTTTAGGTTAACAGGTTCATTTTAGGTTCTTATATTTTTTCAAATATGTTGGAGTGCTTTTAATCCACCCTTAGCAAAGTTACATTCTAAAGCACAAGAGGGAAGGTTAATAAAGATATTTTCCAATATTTGAATTGCTTACTTTAAAACTTACACAAGAGAAAGAAAATGATAAAGCCCTACCTTTGCAAGTTAAGTAAAGTAATTTAAAGAAGTAAAAGGAATTTGAACAGTACAGGCAGTGAATGAGTACTTTCGCCTCAAATTCACTATGATAGTGTGATTTGCTGATATACTTATTAATGTATAGGAATTTGATATGTATTTGTTTATTGTTTTTAATTTTGAAGAGAATAAAATAGCACCCAGTTTTTTGTGAGGAACTTTAATTGATCCTCATTTTAAAATAAATATGACCTCCCTTCACACCTGAAAGCCTTCCCTGTTATTCAAAGCACAAATTAATTTTGCTAATATTGCTGTATCAGTTGTCTATCAAGTATAGTTTAGTTAATTATATCCTTAGTAATGTCAATAAATACTTTTTTTACCTAGAACAAAAAAACATATTTGTTCTAGGTATTCCCAAGGAGGATTGGGAGGACACCTTTTAATGATAATTGCAGTATTTATAGAACATGCAATCTTTATATGTTTTACATATGGTGTCGTTTTTGTGGGTGGTGGAACATGGTGCATAATGAAAGTGCAAGGAAGGGGGTTCTACACAAGTTTATGCTGAAAAAAGTCATGCTGGCTCCGCTTTTAGGCAGTGCCTAAATCTATATATTACGTCTTTCTCCACTCGAATTGATCGCAGAAATGTCTTCTTTCGCTAATCCTCCACAGACAGACGATAAGATATATTCACTAAAGAACTTCTCTTGAATGTAAATAAGTTAAGCTGGTTTTGCAGGTAAATTCCTACACTGGCTTGTCATTTTTCTTCGTATGAAGAGAAGATTTGATGATTTTTCTATCCCAAATAAAATGTTCCTATCCCAAATAAAATTTTGATAGCAAACTTGAAATTGTCTCGAGCGCGGCAAAATCATTATGGCGGGAAATTGTCAAAACACAGGAAATTTGAAACCGATTTTCCGTAAAGTCAATGATTCTAGATAAAATGGCAAATAAAATGCCGTTTTAGTGTGAAATAAGAGTTTTCGATGGTCATTTTACAAATCAACTCATTATTTAGAGCTTTGAAGGTGAGCGGTCCGGTATCGCGGGTTCCGGATCGTAGGATACCGGAACTCAAGAGAGCCAATCAGAGCGCGCGATTTGATGGACACCGGACCCCGAAAAAAACAAAAGGGGCATCTAGCACGCATAACACAACGAACGCTCAAAGGTTAAAACTAGTTTTATTGTTATAAAAAATACTACCATAGCATTATCATAGATGCAGATACAATTATTAAAAATACAAAAAATTGTATTATCTGGTGCAAGCTCTTTACATTCGATCAGATAAATTCTCAAAATGAAAAGGAAAAACGGCTTAGTAAGGGTAAATAGCTTTTAAACCTTCTTGAATTATAAACATATATATATATATATATATATATATATATATATATATATATATATATATATATATATATATATATAGAGATGTTACCTAGGTAACTAATATGACTTTATGATGACGTCATACATGTTTACCAAATGCATACCGCTGACAATGCTGTTTTTCTTGTCAAAAAGGTGTTTTTGCGGTAAAGGGTTGAATTCAAAAGTAAAAAAAATCGAAATCACGTCAAAACACACGACTCTATAATTAATTGATTCTGATTAACTAAAATCTGTGGTATCTTATGTAGTAAATACTTTAAAGTATAATCATAAGAAATCATAAGAAAAAGAGAGACAAATTAAAATGCATGTGCAAAAAAGGAAACCCCACTATATCAGATATACTACTTGTCTGGCCTGGGAGCTGGTAAAAAGCTAGACGCCGCAACGAGGCTTAGAACATGGCGGAAAAGTACTCTGTCACAGAGTATATATATATATATATATATATAGAATCAAAAAGCCCAAACTGTCGCGATCTCGTACCAGAACAATGAATACAATACACCAAAAAACTGGAAATCGACTCTGCCAAATTTTCGTCTTTAATAAGACTTCTTCAGGGCAGACTGAAGAAGGTGAATCGTAACAAGCTTATTTACATCAGAATAGTGGCACGAGACGCAAAAGCATTATAACTGACAAAAACGCGCATTTTCTAGAATACACCCTACACCTTTTACCGCCACACTTACCACAACCTCTAACCTGAGTACTATCCTCTTTAAGAGAGGAGTGCACCAACATATCTTTAAACTCCTAGGTTTCCTATAAACCACCATAGGTACCCTACCAATATCATCCCTACATCTACTAGAAGATTCTAGAACTGGCTGTAAATTACGAAGAATCCCAGGTGAATTAGTTAAAGCTGGATGAAAAATGACTACAAAAGGTATACGATCATTCTTACCTTTACGCCTGTCTTTCAATGCGTCGTCCCTAGGAATACGTCTAACCCGGTCAACTTCCCTCCCCACAAACCTGCTGTCATAACCCCTATCAACTAAATAACCTTGTAACTCTAATACCCTCTTTTCGAAAGAAGAGTCTTCCAAACATATCCTACGAATACGTAGTGCCTGCCCAAAAGGAATGCCTTTCTTACAAGCAGACGGATGACAGGGCGTATGAAAAAGATATTGTTGCTTATCAGTAGGCTTACTATACAGATCTGTAGAGATAAACCCATCCCTAAGAGTAAGTGAAACATCCAAAAAATTTACCAATGGTAAGCCTAGGGCAGGTCGATTATATATTTATATATATTTATATTTATATTTATTTATTATATATATATATATAATATATATATATTAAAAGTCTATAAGCGGTTTCTCCTTTCTATAAGAGACTTTAGGTTCATTAAAGATTTTAGCCGTATGAGGCTGAGATCCGTGATAAGGTGCCAGTTTTTTATAAGAATCTTTAGAAGATTCTGTTTAGCCGGGTGGAACCTCATGACAAAACGTTTAGATTCGTTTATTAGATGCCATGTTTGCCTTTTAAACGCATTTTGCCTGTCCGTGAATTCAACACTCGCCGTTATGTATGTTGTGAAATCGCGTAACCGTATCTAGAATGAGTTGCGGATCTCGGCTTAGAACGTGGCAAGTGAGGGATTTGTCCTCAACGGGCGTAGGCCATCTCTCTAGACACAAACCCTTTTTATAACTGAGAGGGTGGCAAGAGGAGAGAATGCGTGTTCTGAAAAGTTTCAGTAAGCTATGGACATCTTTAGCCATTTTAAAGCGGAGCCAGCGCGGAGCTCCATAGGTATAGAAATATGGTATAACTATGCGACTTGGTTTTGTGGTCATTGCGCGGGTACCCTGTGGTTTCACTCGCCAGCCAGCCAGCCAGCCAGCCAGCCAGCCAGTCAGCCAGCCAGCCAGTCAGCCAGTCAGTCAGTCAGCCGCGCGACTCCCAGGCCTCACTCATGGCGGCTAAATACAAGCACAGAGCAAGGGAAAAGTTCTTGTCATGCGTTGATTATTTCTTTTTGCCTCAAATTTTGTGACTTAAGGATAAAGTCAACTAGAGGAGATCTACTAACATTCATTCATGCCAAGATTTATGTAAGGATATGTCTGGTTTTTGCTAGTAAATTTAAGTAAGTAATAGTCCACATTAAAATGCGAACAAAACCACAAGAAAGCGACAAAATGCAAGGTGAGTTTCAGACGACGATTTCTTTTGTCTATTGAGGATATGACTGTTATTGGGATTTTTGTTGTCCTTTTTGTTTGCTTTGAGAATGAGCATAACACCTTTTGTTTTGACATTCTTTGTTCTATTTTTATTGTTAATTCTGTTGAAATATTTCATAAAGGCTAACCAATATCGTGTTGCATTTGTCATATACTGGTAAAGAAGACCGTTCTTGTCTTTATATCCTGTGCCCTTAGTCCTAAGAAGATACATATCCTTAGAAGATACAGCAACTTTTTCAACTTACAAGAGAAATTTTCCTTACCGAGGATAAAAACAAAACAAAATTCAACCCCTGTTGCCAATATGTATTGTTATTGTCTGCATCTTACATCTCATGTGTTTATTATTATTTTTTCAAATATTTGTGGAAATTAGTCAGATTATAAATGTCTTGATGAAAAGATTGTTTTGAAAGAAATGTTACTCTTTTATGAACCAGGGACTACCTGAGGGCCAAGATGAATGCTAAAGACTGGAAGACATGAGAATTGAAAACCATGTCTTGAAAGACATGTCTGAAAGACAGTAGGGAGTTCTTATTCACTAGTCATTTGATACCCCCACACACATGGTCCCAGGAAAGGGTGGGGGATTATACTTTTATAAAAGCCTGTTTCCAAGTTAAGAGTCAAAAACAGTCAATACCACCACCCCTCTTGATATATTCTGGTTAAAAAGTAATCTCAAACCCCACATTAACCCCTGACTTCCCCAGGACCATAAGGGAGGGGGCTCAAATGACTAGACTATGTGATTCAGGAGTACACACTCAATAGGTTTTTTTTAGAACAAGATACTTATATTATATAGAACTAAAAACATAATTTTGCTTTTTAAATAATAAATCTGTAACGAAAACAGTTTTCTTTCAACCTAAAGATAATGGGAAAGGGGATATTTTAGGAAAGTACTGAATATAATTATCACATTATTGTTATCATATTTTCTTTTCAAACATTTAAAGAAGAGTCATATTTCTTCCTTTCCTTCTCCCTGTTGACTATTTTTATGCAATTGATGCTCTTTGCTATTTCCCCTTTACACCAAAAATAAATTAATAAACAGATTTGATTTTTAAATTAGAAATTTTCATTTAGTACTTTCACTTATATCTTCTTTTTAGGATTTCCTTTCTTTTTCCATTACATTTATTTTAAAGGTTTAGATTTATTTCATTGGAATGGGTGGATCCAGGGTTTCTAAAAAAACACCAAAATATAATGCATTACTGGATGTATATTTGTAGATATTAATTCCCATGGGGATGGAAAATCACCACTTAAAATGGTTCATTAAAACTTCAGTATTGCATCTTATTAAAATTGTGTCTGACACTATATTCTATCTTTGAAATCCTGTTTCATCCATTACTTGTTCTTCGCAAGGACAAAGCTTGTCAGAATGTAGCTTTACAAATGTACATTAATGAAACTTTTATTAAGGGAAGGGTTTTTTAGGGCAAGATACTTAAACTTTATAACACTAGCAACAACCTTGTTCTTTTTTAATAATATAATTCTGTTCACAAAGCTTGGATAGCATAGACATGGCCTCTTTAGAGGCCTGTGGTGATGAAAGGGTTAAGATAATGGGAAAGGGGAAATGTCAAGAAATGCTCGATCAAGTTATTTTTATTACATTATATTTTTTTCAACAAACCTTTCAAGTTGAGTCAATCCCCTTTATATCTCCTCCCCCGTCGACTATTTTTTAGTCAATTGATATTCTTTCCTCCCTCTCTACCCTAAACATAGATCACTGAAAGGGTTTGGTTTGGAATTCTGAATATTCGGTCCAATGAAGGAGAGAATCGCCACTAAATCAATACATAAAAATTACAGTATGGCATCTAAACAGTCTAAATATATTATTTCAATTCTGTGGAATGCTGTTACATCCATGACCTATTCTGCACAAGGGCAAAGCTTTTCGTATTGTTTTGATTAAAAAAAATATATTTATAAACTTCTATGATGGGACCATTAGACTCTTGACAACTTTGACAGCCATATTCACACCAGGAATTGTGTTTGTTAACTTTGATGTACTGTATAATTTAAATTATTGAATAAGGCCTGGATCCATTTGGTTGGTACAATAAATAAATCTCAGTAAAGAGCAGGATCCTAGATCCCCCAAAAATACCTCAATCAGTCAACACAGAAGGTGTTCAATGCTGGCTCCGCTTTTAGGCAGCGCCTAAATCTATATATTAGACTTCTGATGAAGTAAATAAAGTGCGTAGTGTCTTTGAGATTACACCTTTGCTTGAGCGTTATATGCCGCAGAAATGGATCTACGGAGGACGATATACGCTAGACGTGGTTCATGAGGTGACAAAAACCTTAGGTGACATATTATATGTCTTTGTGGTGGAATTTGTCGTTCTTTAATGTTTCACGTCTATGGGAGCGTTGCTCGACCTGACATAAGCGCTTTCTTTGTGCATGTTAAGTTTCTTAGAGTTATTTAGGACATATCTGCAGTACAGCTCACTCCTGTTTTAATAGATTTTTTAAAATCAAACAGGAAGATTTGAGGCTGCCGAGAATCGCCACTGTAACTCGTAGAAATCAAAGTGCACTTTGGCTAAATCTGGCTTTTTTCTGAGAGAGGGCTCGCTCATCCCGTCTAAGGTGCCTTCGATGTCGTAGTTTGATAAAAAAATCGGCGGGCGGTTATAGCGTTTGTATTTTTGTTTTGAAGAAACACTTACATACTGCATGTTAATTCTTAAGGGAGGGGAGTAGAAGAGAAGCAGTCTATACACAGTAGCTTTGCAAGATGATATCCACCCTATCTTTACTTTGGTCAAATCACTAGCTAGTGGTCTATCATAAATGCTTCATTTTGATTGGTTGACCTACTAGTAGGCTATCATCAATGCTGCAATCTGATTGGTTGACCTGCTAGTAGGCTATCATCAATGCTGCAATCTGATTGGTTGACCTGCTAGTAGGCTATCATCTATGCTGCATTCTGATTGGTTGACCTGCTAGTAGGCTATCATCAATGCTGCAATCTGATTGGTTGACCTACTAGTAGGCTATCATCAATGTTGCAATCTGATTGGTTGACCTACTAGTAGGCTATCATCAATGCTGCAATCTGATTGGTTGACCTACTAGAAAGCTATAAGTCAAAGCCCATCAGTAGCGAAAAGTGCTGGATTTAAAAGCCGCTTGGGTTTCCAAATTGACCTGCAAGTTTGACTAAATCAAGGGGTGGGGTGGTGGTGATCCACTAAAGAAAGTTCCTGTATTGTTTAAATACTTAGTTCCATATGTTTGTTATTTCAGCCGGGCGATGATAGCTCTGTTGTACATAACATTAAAAGAGGTACGTCTGTCAGTTTGAGTTTAAAAAATGGTATTGCTGTTTCCGACTTTCTAGACTCTCGGATTGTAAGCTAAATCGGGCCTAATGACCTCCCGTTTTTGTCTTAACAAAAAAAAAATAGAAATTTGCTGAGCTGAATAAAATTCAGTGCATTGTGTATCTTTGCTTATTAGAGACAGACCACCTCTCAACGGTCGTATTAGCCTAGGCTTTGTTGGTTTTTGCCCCTTCACAACGCATAATTCAAGATGGCGGTCGTGATATTTGAACTCCGTGTTTTCGGCCGAAAAAAACTGTAAAAGCCTACAGGTTGGCTACGGGTGAATGGAATTTCTGTGGAGTCAATACGCCATTTGCTAATATTTATCCTTTTTCAGCTGCGCCTTAGTATAGTATAGTAAAACAAGTTCAGCGGTTACCTGGCAATGATACATGCGCAGACTGTACCTCTAAAGGTGAGAATGAATTTTTTTTTTGCATTTAGTTTTATTCCAGGCTGGACAAAACAAATGAGATAAGCGCAAAATCTTTTATTTCCGTTCATGAAATTTTCATTCATGAAATTTGCACGAAGAATTGAAAATTGGGACTTTGGAAAGAGTCTGCGTAGTAGTCGTCTGTTATACATGGGTTATACTGTATTTATTTTTTTCTTTATTTCTTGATATCTTTCTTTATTTCTTACTTTATTTTTTTCTTTGTTTTTTTTTTTTTTTTTTTGTTTTCCCACGCTATGTCTTTCGTAAATATCATGTTTGTTTTGTACAGATCCCACATGGTTGTCGACGAACCTCGGCGTCTTGACGTGTATCGAGTGCTCAGGAGTTCATCGCGGGATGGGTGTCCACGTTTCTAGAGTCCAGCCATCACGCTCGACAATATAGGCACCGCTGAACTGCTCGTGACTGAGTTTTTATTCTTATTTTTGTCCAACTATTGTTTGTTTAATGTTTAACCATTTAGAGTTAGACATGAGGAAGTAGAGACAAGTAAAGCCCTTTTTGGGAACTGATTGTTGTGTGGATTTATACTCTTTCTTGACTATTTGGATAATACACTTTGATGACATGACTGAAAAACCTGGAAAACGCGCAATTCCAGATAGAGAGAGAAGACACAATTTCTTCAGTGGCTATAGGTTCCTTGTATTACGGACTGATTTTGAAAACAAATAATGTGAGGCCAAAGTGCGCATAACCAGATTTTGGCTTTTTAAGATAATTTTTCCTTGATTATCATTGCCCTGTGTATCAGTTCTGGGACGAAAACTCAAATTTCAATGACACTTTACAAGAAGTCGCATCAATTTAAAAAAAGTCGCACTTGATATTTTGTTTGCTTATAAGTTACTAAGTACTCAGAGAATTCTTCGCCTTATTCGATGTGAAATTGGCTTATTTGAAGCGTCACATCATGTTTTTCCGTCATGTCTACTTTGATAAATGGTTTTCATATATCCAAAGCAATACCCTAAAACTATGTAAAACCATGCTCGATCTTCAATATTATTCTGTCATCATAATAACCCGCCATTAGAGGAGATACCGAAGAAAACCGAGCCCGCGGCAAGCAGTAAAATGTAAGAAAGTTGGCAGTTTCGAAATCTGATCACAGCAAAGAGGCAGAGAAGAAGACTCGTTGGCTTAAAACCGGACTATTACAATTCCTAAAGAAATATGCCCTATGCTTTTCTATCTTGTTTTTGACTGCTTATTTGGCATCTCTTTTCAGGGACGAGAAGAAAGAGTTTATTCACGCCAAGTACATCAAACACCAGTACGCACAGAAATCGGGAGAAAGCCCCGAGAAGGTGTTGCAGGTCTGTGTATATATACGGCTGCACCGAACCATTTGCCCTCGACTATTTTGCCGTTTAAAAAATCCACTGAAGCCCTTAAGAGACACTAGCTATTAAAATAATTTTATCAAGAAAAAAGATTTTTACTATTTTTCGAATACATGACATTTCTAATACCCTAAACTACTATATATGCACTGCCATCTAACTCGTCGCAGGATTTATTTATTTATTTGTTTGTTTGTTTGTTTGTTTGTTTATTTATTTATTTATTTATTTATTTAATCCATGAATTTGTACTTTATAAATGCGATGCATTTCACTATTTCCGATTTTCTTCTCCCAGGAGCTGCACCAGGCGGTCAAGTCACGTGATATTCTGGCCGTGTTGCAAGGGTTCGGCGAGGGAGTGGACCTGAGTGCGACGCTACCAGGATCGGTAACGCAACCCTGTCACGCAACTATATCACGCATTTTATACTGTGTGCATTGCTTTGATCATCATATCAAGACAATTTAGCCAAAAATTGTCGTTTTTGACAAACGCCGTCACTTCCATATAAGGAAACTAATATATGCCTTATTTGGAAAAACTGCATGATTTTAAGGTTGCCGTACCGCAGGTGCTTTGTAAACTTTATGACTTGTAAACAGAAGAGAAAAACGGTTACTGTGACCATCTTTAGTCAACGGAGAAAGTATTTGAAAAGAAACTAAAATTCCCCGGTACCAGACCCCCCAAAAAACAACGTTTTCTTTATATGGGTGACTTTTTTGAAAAGGAGATTCCTCATCAAAGCTATGCACTATGCATCATGGGAATGATAAATAGTTCGAAAAGGATCGTGGGAAGGGTAAAGTCTTCCCGTTGTGCCTATCACGCATTGTTATGTGGTATGATCTAAAAAATGTTCCCTATCTAAAGAACGCCCCCCTCTTTATTTAACGCCCCCCCACCTCACTTCTTTACCTTTACTTTTATTTTTACACTTTTTTAGACGAAATGGAACACTGCACTTCACGAGGCAGTTGAACAAGAAGACCTTACTTCTCTACACATCGTCGACTTTCTAGCGCAGAACGGGTACGATTAGCCTTTTGGTTCTAAATTACATTGAATGTGGGATTCTAGAAAGAGTCCATACCTCCAGCACGAAGGGACTTGAGAATTCGAGGGCAGATTTTTCCATCCTCGGAGACCCAGTGCTTCGAGGTCACAGGCGCGAGAACGAGGCGAAACAAGGCCGGCGGAGGGGGAGGGGGTAGGTGGCGGGAGAGAAAAGAAAGGACAGAGAAGACGTCTTTTTCTTTAACTCTCTACTCTCCCGCCCCCTCCTGCCTCCACCGCCTCGTTCTCGCGCCATTTCCCTTGGGTTAAAGCGTCGTTTTACCACACAAAATCACTGTCGCTTGAAACATTAATAAGTGTTAATTCCTGGACTTAGACGAAGGGTGTTTCTCTTATAGAATTATCTTCCTTGAGGATTGAGGAACTGAAAATTAACGTCTCTTGTCTGTATCTCGTAACGCAGGAATGACGCAAATGTTGTGAATATGGAAGGGATAATCCCATTACACTTCGCAGGGCAGGCCGGGAAAACAGAGGTTGCTAAAGTCTTGCTCCGCTCAGGCGCCGCCGAGAGTATACACATCGGTGAGTCAATTATAAGTGTCGTCGCTACGTTACGCAAAGAGTTTCATCATGCATATTGCGTCAATAGTACATCATTTTTCACTTTTTCGTTACGCCTTCACGTCGACTCATATGCCATCACGCACTACTTTAAAAGATTATGAAAGTATGTATTGGCTTGAATTTATTACTAAAGCTGCTCATTAATTCACAGAAAACTCAAACGGTAAAACACCTGTACAGCTAGCAAAGGAAAGCGGTCACAGCGACACACTTAAGTTGGTGAGTTATGATTACGGGTCTTATACTTTTCCATTGCCCTTAGAAAACTATTTCCGAAAAGTGAGTATAAATGAATAAATAAGGTCGACAAAGTATTGACCAAGCAATGTCGATAATATGAACACCCTCCAGAAACAAACTGGAAACTCCAAAAGCAAATGGAATGTACTTGCAACTATAAATTGACCAATCAAAGGCCATCTAGACTACAGTTGTTTGATTCTACCAACCACAGTCATTAGAAGTCAAACGCTAGTCCAAAGTGTACTACAGTTGTCTTGTTAGTACTTTTTTTTCACTACAGTAGTCTGAAAAGTATGAACCCACCAATCAGACGTGACCTTCCCTTTTAATATCAACTGGCATTTCACATCACTGAGAGGTACTTAAAAATCGTGTTTATTCTTTTCTTGTTTCAATGTTCTCGGCTTGAATAAGCACGGTAAAGCTCATAGTATTTGGCCTAACTAACTTTTTTGGACTAGGGACGCTACGCAGCATTGGTTTTATATTGTTCTCCCTCCCACCTTGTTTTGGGCCCTCAAACAGAATTTTGACAAGTTTAAAGGGTGTCGATCAACCACACATTTGTTATTGGTCACATTCTGTGAATACAATTGTCACCTTCTAATTGAAGGTGTCTCAATTACTTGTCTGATTTAGCCGAGGGAAATTGCGGGAGCATAAAACGGCGGCGTGATTCTCTTTCTTTAAACGCACCTCCTTCATCCCGCTTTCCTTGTCTCGTTGCCAGGATATCGCACCTCCCCAATAAACCGTCTTTTTTTCTTTGGGTGTGTGCCCTATTCATATCTACCAATTTACACCACAAGTCACAAGCAATTGTTTCTTTTTAGCTGAGGAAATGCGCTAAGGGCAAACTGACCTTCTGTGATCACGTGAAAATCGACTGGGGACTGAACCAGGCCGACGACTTCACGGATGACGTCATCGAGTTGACAGACATCAAAACGAGTCTGAGTGATGACGAGGCGCTGAATGATGTCAGACTTTCTTCCAAGGTACGCACAACGCTATAGCCAATAGGCGACTTGCACTGAGTCACATGACTTTTTGAGTTGCAAACTCGCGCGCTCTTTTAGCGGCCTAATAAAAACAACAAAAAGCAATTTATCCACCTCTTACGGATCAGTCAGAAAGTTTTTTTATTTGTCATAAAGAACTTATTTCATGAAAAAAAAATTTTCGTCTTTCTCTGGCATGACGACCTCAATCATTTCTATGTTTATTTTGTCACGCAAACAACACGTTATCAGCAAATAGGCGATTAATAATAAAATCGCTCTCCAGGTACCCCTGTAATTCCGTCATTTCATTTTTAATACCGTTCCCTATTCTTCCAACAGGGAAAGTCTGGTCCCCCTACCCCTCCCCGCCACCGTCGCAATTTGCCTCCTCGCCCTGTGAGCCAGATGATTATGCCGTCTTCGCGACAGGGTCGTTCCCAGGAGCCAACGAGCATGAGCTCCTTGCTAGCCGGGCTAAGTCTCCAAAGCAACGATAGCCACCACGGTCTGGCAAATTCGCCGTGGACTAGGGACATGTCGGCAAGTAGTAATGCCTCGCCGGTGGTCATGAGACGAAAAGCGCCCGTACCTCCCCGAACGACAGGCGAAACTGTACCGATAAGTGTCCGACAAAGTGTTGCGTTACCTTCTTCTACGAATGTCGCTACGGGGAGCACATTCGGGCATGGCGTTAAATCATGGTAAGAAAAATAAATTAATAAACTGGAGTAGCTAATCATTCTCGTCTCAGGATCCAGCTAAGATCGAAATTAATTAATCTTGTGGAGGGAGGAAAACCGGAGAACCCGGGGAAAAAAACTCGGAGTAAAGGCGGGACCAACTAACTCAACGGAACCGGGAATCGAACCCAGAACCCAGTGTTGAGAGGCACAGGCACTACAGGGAGACGCTCTGCCAACTGCGCCACCTATGCTCTTCCATTGATTCTCTTGAGTATGTCCCAATCCTAATGGGAACTTACCGAGTGTTTTAATCCAGTTCAACCGTTGGGATTCATAATCCCTATTCATTTCTTGATTCTACGTCAAACAGTTTTATGGTTGGCGTGTAATATTATTTAGGTGGCGACAGGTTAAATAACATTTTTTTTTCTCAGGCAAGACGAAACAAGCCCATTCGACGTCGCCGAATCCCCCCCACCCATTCCTCCAATAAGATGCTCCTCTGTCAGTAGGCCAGTCAGGCCAACAGGCCCGCCTCCACCCCCGGTCCCTAAGCCGCAATTCGACGACACGCCCACCCGTGCCCCACCGCCACCGGACATGCAGACAAATCCGGACACAGAGCGTCGACCGCCTCCATTACAACCCGCACCAAAGAGGTCCCTGGACCTCAAACCCAATCTTCCGCCCGTACCCACCCATAAAAGGTCCAAATCGGACGGAAAGGTCCCGTTTGGGGAGGACATCGCAGATATGGGGAGACCCACTCTGGTAAAGAAGTCATCTTTCCCCCTGGGAGAGGGGGAGAAGGACGATTCTAAAGCATCTCGCCCCGAGCTTCCGCCGAGACCCACGGGCTTGAAAAAACCGGCGAACACCGGCCGTGTTAGTAATGACGTCGGTTTGACCAAGAATGCCCCGAACAAACCTAAGTCTACGACGTTACCGAGGTATGATGATTTTTTCAGTCGTTGTAACGCAGTAAACACCTAAACTTCCCCGCCTGATATGGCCGTCTTTGGGATAAACATATTCATCCCTGCTAAAGCACTGTTACTCATTTTCTTGAAAATATAGTAATTCGTTACCAAGGTATTATAATGTTAGCCTTAGTAACGCAATAAGTGTGAACTTCCCCGCCGCATATGGGCGTCTTTCGGATGAAAATGTCTTCTATTCAAACCTGCAAATCAACTCCTTCCCCGAGAATCAAGTAACATGTATTTCAATCATTTCCACGCTTACGGAACAACGTCCATTTATGTCCACACGCACGTAAAACGTTAAATAGATAGGTCAATAGTTAAGTAAATAGATCAGTAGAATATAATTTTACATATCTTTGTGTACCATGGTGTAAATCTATTGATTTTTTTGGCTCGCCTTTTGTATACGTCAAAGTACGTATGTAATCTGCGTATTATTTTATCAGGCCTCCTGTGAGACCACCCCCTCCCAGGAGACAAGACTCAGACCCGACAGTCAAAGGTAAAGAAGACAGTGCTGAATAACGTATGCGCATGCGCTTTCAACCGCGCGGTACTGGAACTAGTTTTGCACAACTCCTTTCCCCCTTTACTGTGGTTTTCAGTATCCTGCAAACCCTCGCCAACGATTTCCAAGCTAAGTCGCCTTCTGTCATTTATAATCCTTGGAGCGTTTTTATTGGTCAGCACTAGAATGGTTGCCAATCACGCCATTTCTCCCCGCAAGACGCTGACCAATAAGAAAGCTCTAAATGTAATTCCGTTAGTTTCACGGAAAGCGGTACTGCGCATGTCTGGAGTCAGTGTTTAGGCTTTTAATTGTCTACAAACAGTTGAACTTTAAGCTGTCAATGCCTTTTTTTAAATAATATGCAATATTTTATTGAAAACTATGTTTATTTACAGTTTGTGGTCATTTCCTTTGAATTTAAGTCTCCCAAATGCATCAAAGGCTCGTAAGTCAATATTGGAATTTGACTGAAATTCATTGTGTCCGGGCCGGAAAGGTATTGCAAAGCTCTGACCAATACACTGCCCCTTTTAGCAGATATTGACACGAGTTCCCAGAATATTCAACCTAAACCCAAGCGCGTGCTATAATACTGTAGGAACGCGCTAGACTGTTTCGAGTGTGTTGAGTTTCTCAGCAGCAACGCCTATTAATGTTGTGTGTAAATACAGTGTAATTAAAATGGGACGCGAATGGGTCTAAAGCCCAAAAAAGCCCTACCCATTTTGCTCACGGCGCTCCACCAATTTCATGTGATTGTTATTTTGTAATCACAGTTTACCCACCAAACAAAGACGAGCCCTTACCAAAGGTGCAAGAAAACAGCAAAGTTGGCGACACCCCAGCACCGGAAATACCTCCTCGGAACTACAGCAACCCGGTACGTGCCCAGGGGAGGGGTGGAGGGAGTGGGAGGGGTGACCAGTAAAAAGAGCCCTGACGCCGCAGGAATTCGCAGAGCCTCGACTTCAAAAAGTCTTGGTTCTCGCTTCTTGGGTTTTCTCCGGATTCTTTGCTTCTCGTCCCTCAACAAGAATTAACAATTTCGATCATAAGCCGTTTTCTGTGAGTTATGATTCGTATAACAGCTCCTTTTATTCCTTAAGTCAAAACGTATCTTCACACTTTTAAATCAACATCTTACCTGTTATAAAGAACCATTACAATTTCTCACTTCTTTGGCCCTTGACCAATCAGGACCCATGATAGATTGTAAATTTTGCATACCGTCAATTCCAGGCCCCCGTTGGTCCTCGAACAATCAGGACCCATGATAGATTAGACATTTTTTTTTTGTACCTTCGTCCCCAGGTCCCCTCGAGCCAGTTCCCGCGCAGAGTTCAGGCGCTGTATGATTGCGAGGCTGACAATGATGACGAGCTTTCATTTATGGAGGGTGACGTCATTCTCGTCAAAGGCGAAGGTGAAGACGCCGAGTGGTGGGTAAGTCGACCTGCGCTTAAGAAGCAACTATTCCACTAGCGAGAGAAGGAAAGGAATGTCGTGAATACAGATGTTCGATTAAAAGGGAGCCAGAGGAATGTCCAAAAATACAGTGACATAGGCCTCGTTCCCAGGCTCCTTGTTTCCAGGCTCCTCGTCCCCGGGGACAGTGCTGAATAACGTATGCGCATGCGCGTGTTCTGGCGAAAACAAACAAAATCTCAGTGTTGAATCTTTCGAGTAAAAGTACGAAAGGCTGATTTCTGTCGCTGTTTTGACTAACTGTACAGCATTAAAACCATACTGTACAAAAGATGACAGATTTGTTTGATAATGAGGGAGTCATAAAGAAAGTTTTAGCCTTAGGCTTGATCCAATTTTCTTAGCATTCGCCAAAATGTGACAGTTCGCCGGTAAAACCCAGCCATTTCAAAACAAAAAGGCTGGTTTAACTGCGCGGTACTGGAACTAGTCTTGCGTTTTTAAGCACTGCCGTCCCCGGGCGCTCCATACAAGCCCATAGACACGTCGATTTGCCGATTTCGAGTGTTTTGTCAGGTTTCAAGACGAGCAGCAAATCAAAAGTGACGTCATTAACCGACAAGCTACTCAGCCAATAGAAGCCAGGTCACGAGACTCCCTTAGGCCGAATTTCCTATGCCTATCTAACAATATTCCGTGAATACAGAAGAGTTCCATACCCTCTTCCTCCCTTTTTCTTGTGGGGATTTTGTCAAAGGATCCCCAAGCTCCAAATGTTACCCTTTTAATGCGCCGAAATAAAGACTGCGATCGTCTACAATACGTTTTTCTTCTTCAGATGCATTGTCAAATCCAGACTTCAATGTGGGCGATTGGGAGGGGAAAATGATATGTTTTCAACTTCAACTGCTTCTCGTTCTTTTTTAGCTTGGAGAGCTGGAGAGAAAGCCTGGGAATAGCGGCGTTTTCCCGATCAGTTTTGTTCGCGTGCTCTCGGAATAATCCCAGAACCCCTCGTCAATCAACCAATTTCGTCCACGTTTTCTTGGACAATTCCCGAGAAATTCGGACAGCTTCCAATGCAGATAACTTAGAGGAACTGCCGCTCGACAAAGCTGTAGTCAAGATAGAGATTATTGCTTCACTAAGTTTGCTGGGATTCTATTGTCGCTGGAGAAATAATAATAGGTATGGAATTATAAAGTTTTTTATTGTAGGTTGTATTTGCTTGACAACCAATTATTTGCTTTAATGTCGATAGAGCCTTATTTATTGATGGGGACTAGATGCAATTTAACCAAATGAATACTTTTTTCAATGTTCATTTTTGGGGGAGCTTCCATGGCAATTTTAGGAAAATGCTATTCTAATTTGTGTTTTATTATTGTGTTAAACACAACAAACTTTTAATTTCGTCACACCTAGTATTTAGTCAATTTTGGAGGGGTTTAATATTTTTCTTTTTACACTTAGAAAGGATGGCAGCCAAATCTAGTGACGTGTTTATAGATTCAAAATCTATTTTTTACGGATTATTAAATGTTTTTTTTTTTCATTTGAAAATGTTGAAGGTCGGCAACTTGGTAAACATTTTGTGAGAATGTAATTTTTAGGTCTAAAGCCCAACACTTGGCACCGAATCAGAAGTTTGTTTGGACAGACAGAGCAACAAAATGGCATGAAATTTTCGAATTCTCAATATATAAGCTTAAGATTCCGCATACAAAGAGCTTAATTCCAAATTTTAAAAAAATTTAGAAGATATGAAATTTAGATATTAGCGAGCAAAAAGGTAGCTTAATTTCTGATCAGAGCCCGACTTCTCCCTAAAAACGAGGAGAATTCAGAATTTTAACATTTGAAAATTGCACTTCAAGCCTCTTATCTCGAAGACGAATCCATTTGAAAAAAAAAACACTTTTTGATATGTTGGTTAACATAACATAAGG
Organism: Nematostella vectensis; assembly: GCF_932526225.1. Lineage (NCBI taxonomy): Eukaryota > Metazoa > Cnidaria > Anthozoa > Actiniaria > Edwardsiidae > Nematostella > Nematostella vectensis. The sequence continues at coordinate 5,461,782 of NC_064044.1, forward strand.
AACCTCTATGCAAAAATTCAAACTTACCGAAGTTAACCAGACCTTATTTTGGGAAAACTTGCCATTTTTTGCTTTGTCGTTTGGACAGAAACTGCATTATGGCATCCACTAATTAAAAGCCTTGAAGTTTTTTATTGGTCCATTCTTCATCACGTTGCCAATTAAAGAACTACAAATGTAATTTCGCATAATCTTTAAAAATCGCTGTAATGTAATTAAGAATGCAATACCAACAGACCAATACTATAATTTCAAATATCAATTTTGTTAAAATTTATGTAATTTTGCCCTTTTGAGCAGAGGCTTTTCTTACATCGATTTTTTTTAAAAATTGCACCAGACTAGAACACAGAAGCGCTTGATACAGCGATTTTATAATAAAAAAATGACGCTTCCCAGATAATGGAATTTCTGTGGTATTTGACCGCCAAAGCGAAGTTTACGCCTCAATTATCAGTAGCTCACAGGCAAGAAAGAATAAATGTAAAATGTTATTTTTTTGGTTAACTTACTGCGCCTTTTATCCAGCATTTGTAGGCCTCCTGTATCTAACATCCCCGTAGTTTTAGTACTAGATATATATCATCAAATTCCAGTGGCCTCTTTCTTATTCGCTGTGCTGCTGGTGTTCGCTAGGAACCTTGTCTTTTGGAGCGAAAAGAGAGACTAGTATCTTAGCTCATCGAAATATAAAAAAAGAGGCTAGTATCTTAGCTCATCGAAATATAAAAAAAGAGGCTAGTATCTTAGCTCAGCGAAATATAAAAAAGAGGCTAGTATCTTAGCTCAGCGAAATATAAAAAAGAGGCCTCTGTTAACAAGGAAATAATCAAACTGACCAAACCCTTTGTATAGTAATGATCATATTTTAGATCTTTGTACATTTATATTTTAATTATGAAAAAGTAATGTTTAGAATATAGTTATTGCCTTGACATTTGTGCATTGCATATGCGCTTGAACATTTTGTATGATTCTTAAAACACTCCTTCAAATCATCCTGTGTTGTTTGATTGTTTTGCCTTTTCGGGTTTCCTGTGGTTGCGTGTAACTGCTGCAGAGACTGCGTGATGGCCTCCTACACCCGTCCGTTTTCAGACCCAACATCTGTTGATCAGTTTTATTTTTTTTCGTTTGTGACAATTTTTTGGGGGGTTTTTGTTTATCTTTAAAACTATGTTAAAACCCTAAGCGGTTAAGAGTTTCTCTAGAGGGACTAAACCCCTTTCTGGGCCACAATGTTAATAGCTTTATTGAGAAAACATTCTATATTTCATTTTCCCGAAGGATCAAGAGAGAATGACCCATATCCCGGTTCACCTGTGGTGAACGTTCTAAAATGCAGAATAAAATTGCGCTCATAGCAACAACCCGTTATTATTGCTATTGATCATTAGCGTAATTCTCTTCCTAATAATTCATTAATTCTTATATACACTAAAATTTAAGAACTTCGTTAAGAACATATTTAGCCTATATTCAGCATATGTAATATAGCCACCGGGATTTTACCTACCGGGACCGGAATTTTGCGAAAATAACGGTCGGAAAACGAGAATCGGGCCTCCCTTCATGACCCCGTAGAAAGGAAGTCGAGAATAAATGCTTTCCAACGTAACAACGTGCAGTTGGAAAGCGTTTTCGTTACGGTTCTGAGTATGTTTTATCACATTACGTGATCTTTTGTTTAAATATAACAACAATTTTTTATTTTGTAAGATTACGTAACTACATATCGTATATTTGCGGTAGAGATATGATAATTATTTCATCTCGCATGTTGGACGCTAGTACCACTGTGTAACCAAACTTCATGGTATATTATATTAATGACTTAATTATCGAGGCTATGTAATCAACACATGCGATCGAGGAATACGTTCCCGGTTTTTTGCCTATAGAGTTTTATCCGGGTTTTCGTATCGGGCGTGTGATTTTGAAGTTGTATTTTCATAAGATTATTGATATTTTTGAATTGTTTAATTGCACTTGCAGTAATATGTTAGGTATTATAATTTTTAAGTTAAGAATATTATCTGCATTGTATTTATATACCACGTTTGATTTCTAATAAAATGTGAAGTGGTACCAGTTCGTAGCAAGGAAGTCGAGAATAGCGCTTTACAGCAAGACTCACCTCTTACCTGTCAGCAAGTGTTAGTAAGACGTCACGTTTTGCGCATACGTGCTTTTCGTCCTTTGTATAAACTTGACATTTCGAGATAAACATAAATACCACACTCGAATAAATGGGCGGGCCTTTTTAAGTGAGTAATCACAGGCGATTTGTCCGTCTCTGATGCTTCTATTTGATTTGATTCAAGAATGAATGTTTTTAGATAATGAATTTTTTTAACACATTCGTTCGATCTTGGGGAGGTAGAGCTGGCTTTGCTGAGTAAAAAAAATGTTCATATACGACAAGCTGTAATTTTATTGGAAAATGAACAATATTCACACCTCGACACAAAGAACGAGAAGAATAGAGACAAAAGAACTCCTTTGTAGAACAAAGATAATAGAAGACAAAGCAGGTGCGTAATTACTCCTTTATACGAAGGTCGAATACGTGACACAATTCTCACGAGTGCTATTTGAGAATTTGTAAACTATCCGACACTGCATCCATTGTGTCATCGCATAAGATTGGGGATAAATTTGGCGATTCAACAATGGTCTCAAAGCAATGGTCGCAGTGCGAATTGTACCAGGGTGGGAGGGAGGGTAGTTGTAATGCCACCTTACCCCACTCCGCCACCTCAGCACTCACGTGCTAATCACTCTGACCTTGGCATGCTTCCTCTGCTTCTGTAGTTAAGCACACTGTGTTAATTTATTCATGGTTGTAGATCTTATAAGCGCTGACCGTAATGTATGCAGCGCGAATAGTTCCGCTATTCAATACCGGAGGGTATAAAAAGCCCAGTGTTGACTTCACGAATTGTATCTACAAGGCTTTGGCTTACTCCATATCCATATCGACAAGAGTGAAACAAAACGTCTTTTAAGAAAGCTTCGCGTACAAAGATGCAGTTGGTGCTTGGCTTGCTTGCCCTGTCTTTTGCGGCGGGCCTGCAATCTGCTGAAGGTAGTGTACAGTCTTTACATTTCTTAAGTTTCTCCTGGATAGTTTAAATCTTTCTCGCATAGCTTTATAACGTGAGGTCTTAGGACATCGTATATGCTAGTCGGTTCTTATTCAGACTTATTTGGAAATGATTTGTTTTCGAATGGGAATTCTTTCTATTTGGATTGCGAAGAAATGATACATTTTCTCGCACCGTTGCCCAATTGCACCTCGGTCTTCACGCGCGGCCACAGAAAAATATTCCGTGCCAACGGAAAAAATACCGTGAAAAAAAATCCTCTTCAACGCCCGTGCCCACGAGTTTGAAGACCTAAGTTTACGTTTTCCCGTGGACGGCCACATATTCGAAAAGAAAACCTTTCCGAATAACCCGAAATAAGAGCGGGCTAGCAGGCTGCTTTTAGTAAAAAAAGGATAACAAGTATACAACAGGACTGTTACATTGTTACAAGTGAGCCATGTAATTTTTGTGCGGTATGTCATTCTTTTAATTTTAACGAGTTATTTTCTATTTCATTCTTTGGCAGGTGCAAAGTACGATGTGCTATCCTGCAATTCCTTCAACTTAGCGAATAACCAATACGAACAAAATGCAGACCACGGCTCATGGCCAGCCAGCGGCTTCTGTCGTGCAATTCGTAACCAGATCCTCCCTGTCGGCGCACACTATTCCTACGAGGCTTTGGTGTCGCTGTATAACGTGAGGGGGAGGGGCGGGGTGAATTTTGGTCATCTTGGATTGGCTTACAATGCGCTGGATGCGAACAACTTCGATTTCGTGTACTTTCGGTAAGTGCATCTTTATATACCCATTTAAAAAAATTGGTAATGATTAGTGCAAACGGCAAATGTCGATTGGAGTTACAGTTCCACTACTTCTAAGTACTATGTCTTATATGGTATCATATTATATATATATATTTTTTTATTATATTTAAAGGCAATGGATTTATAGCTCTTGCATAGCTAGAGTTTTTTTCAGTCGTGGAACTGCCATTTGCCATTCGCCGGTTGCACTGACAACGTTTTTCTAATAAGATTTATGTGCAGATTATTGATATTGCAAACTGTTTACTTGATTGTATTTTTAAATATGATTGCATGTTTCGTTATTATAATATATTTGATAATTATTGTGCTCGTGATAAAGGAAAATAATTTTGTCGAAAGAATAACAAAATATTAAAGAATGATAGCTCAGTGCCAGCTTAAATAATCTATACTTTTCGATTTTTGAATCGTTCCAGTCCTCACTCCTCTGGGGGCTGCTTCCAAACTGGTTACGTCATCAACGGAATCCCAACATTCCCCGCGGACTCAGTGTCCAGTGCTTGCCCAAGCGGACCTCCGAGGGGTGGAGCATGGTTCCAGGCAAAGGTTCTCGTCCAGGGTACCAAAGCTCGCATATTCCTGGACAACAAACTAATCCGAGAAGTTTCTACCCATTACCGACCATATGGACGCGCAGGCGTCATCGTCGCGAACGGTTACAAAAATGTTATCTACTTTAAAAACTTCGAGATAAAAGGCATCTCAAAATCCTACCCCTTCCCGGCGAGGTCTTGTATGGCGACACACACTCTTCCTGGATATTACTTGCTGGACGCGGACCATGGCTCCTGGCCGCGAAGCGGGTTTTGCAGAACATTACTTAAACCTGCTTTACCTGGTTCCTCTTATCGGGTGTCGGCGAAGTTCTTGAATCTGATCGGGCGTGACGGTGTTAATTTTGGACATCTTGGACTGATGTTCAATGCAAAGGACATTAACAATTTCGATTTCGTCTATTTTAGGTAAGTCGAGACGGCGATGCGCTTTTATTGATAAAGATATTTAAAATATCTCGCATGATAGCAGCATTTCAACAAAACATTTTTTATGTCAAGCAAATTATTGGACATTTCATGTGCATAATTTTTACTTTCAGTTTGCACTCACAGACTTGATGAGTTAAATTTATTTCAAAATGGTCGCCTGCAATGTTACGTGAATGGGAATTCTCGACGTACACAGTTTTTGGTAAAAAAAGGAAACAATGATTTTAGCGAACTCCAAAAAATATTATCTTATGTCAACACTTGTCTCCTTTTTAAATTCTGACGATAACAATCATCTACTCATCTTCAGGCCACACTCTGCTGGGGGCTGCTATCAAACAGGATATGTCGTCAACGGGGTCCCTAATCTTAGTGGTGCTTCCTCAGGGCCATGCTCTGGTGGCCCCCCATCAGGCGGAAAATGGTTCAGCGCGCATGTTGACGTCATCGGAACACGCGGCAAAATCTTCCTCGGAGAGATCCTGGTAGCGACTATCACAACCCATTTTCCCGCCAAACTACAAGGTGGTGTCATCGTTGCCAATGGTTACAAAAATGTCATATACTTTAAAGAGTATAAAATGAAGAAGCTGTCGGATGGGCTCCCATTCCCTTCACGGTCTTGTCGAGCCACGTTACGAGGGCCTGGGTACTATGAGCTGGATGCTGCGCATGGCACGTGGCCTGCTAGCGGGTTCTGCAGAGTGCTCATGCCAAAAAGTCTTCATACTAAAGAGTACAGTGTGTCTGTTGACTTGTATAACGTGGTTGGCTGGAAAGGCGTTAACTCTGGGCACTTGGGTCTTATGTATAACGCCAAAGACATCGACAACTTTGAATTTGTGTATTTCAGGTGAGTTCAACAAATTTGTTTTACTCCATTTTTACGTGCGCATCACATGCCCAATACAAAACAATTACGTGATTATCACATGATAGAATAACCATAGCCAGTATGAAGCGCGCTGGCAGTTGCCTCGTTCTATAGCAAGATCGTGAATAAAAAACTCTGTCTCACTTCGCACTCGGGCTTTTACACCTACAATGCCTTTGCCTTGTTACACCTTTTGATTAGAGCTCACAAAATGGTTATGGATGCATCACATTGTTGATATAGTCGAATGAGCCCCTCTGACAACACTTATGTCAAACGCAATAACCACTTTCCTCCCCACGTGCTTGTTACCCTTTTACACGTGATGATCACGTGTACTCTCTTATCTCAGACCCCATTGGGTGGCCGGTTGCTACCAGACCGGATATGTGAAGAATGGGGTTCCTGTGTTTGACAATCTCGCAGTTAACCGCCCGTGTGTTAATGGACCACCAAAAGGACAGACTTGGTTTACTGCAAAGGTAAGTACATTTGTGTGTCATGCAACTATGCCACTACATTGTGATATTTAGGAAATATGTGGTCGGATCCCCTAATACTTTCCTTAGAAACCGCTGCTGATAAGGGTAGGATAACATTCTTGAAAGTCATTTGGGGCTTAAATCAGGGGCGTAGGCAGGGCAAAGGGGGCCCGGGCCCCCCTTCTCAGGCCCGAACCCAGGGGGAGTGCAAGGGGTGCGAACGCATTCCATCCCTATCCCCTCCCCTCCCCTCCCCACACAACAGCCGAAGGTCTACTTTGGGTTATCAATAGACGTGCTATCTGTAGACAACACTTAAAGCATAAGCTTGATCACTCTCGTAGCCAAATCCGACAATAAACTTTCTGTGGATATACTGCAAAGGTATTTAAAATTGCTTTTTGTGTCCTCCCCCCTCCCCCGGGAAGGGAAAAACTAGGTCCATTTTTTTTTTTTGGATTTCGCATCCCCCCAAAGAAAAATCCTGGGTACGGGCCTGCTTCTAGCAGCCAAAAATACAGTGAATGTATGAAACATTATCTAAAACACAAGAGACAATGCCTTGAAAAGGCCTTTTGGGCCCACTCTTGTTAAAAATCCTGGCTACGCCGATGAAAATGCTTTCACACTAAGCGCAAAAATTTATCAGGTGTGAAGCCTTTAAATGGGGAATGGAATTGCTTTCACGTATCGCTAAAGCCTTGATATAATTTGTTTCAGGTCAGTGTTGAAGGAGCATCGGTAAAAATCTACAGAGATAATGTATATCTCAGCTCAGTCCCTACGCGCTTCACTCCCACACCAAAAGGTGGTGTCATTGTCGCCAATGGTTACCAGAACGTCATCTACTACAGAGACTTCAGACTCCGCCCACTCAACCAGCCAATACCGTTCCTTACCACTCAGTGCATTAGTGCAGCTCAGAAAGGCAGCGGTTATACACTTCATGGTACAAACGGCGCATGGCCTGGGAGCGGGTTCTGCCGTGCGCTGTACGACGAGGTAATTGCAGGCTCAGGTTATACAATCTCTGCTGATTTCTACAACGTTCGCGGAAAATCTAGTAGCCAGTCTTCTGGAGTTGGACATCTTGGAATAATGTTCAACGCAAAGGACCTGAACAATTTCGACTTCATTTACTTCAGGTAAGGCCTATTTACCGGTTCAAAAAGTGGTTACAATTCTTATTTTCAACTCCTGTCACTGAAATTTTTATGGCTAATGTTATAAAAAAACTCACTCCTTTGTTATTGTTTATCATTGAAAATACAGTGATTTATTCGCATGGAAACTTCAAAATAACAATCTAGGAATAAAGTATAATATGCTTTAGATATTTGATTTAAAATATCTTGATTACTTGCTTGAATTAGCCGATGGAAATGGATGCTTTGTGTGAATCGACATTGAGCGGGATCCTAAAATAGCGGCGTGGAGCCATTTATGCCAGCCAGTAACTTTTGCGGTAGATCTTTGTATCCCTTGGTTCAAGAAAGAGATCATCCTAGATAGTCGCAGTCTTGAATCATACTAACTTGTGTGTCTTCATTGTGTGTTCCAGGCCCCACTGGGTCAACGGCTGCGTACAACCCGGATATGTCCAGACCAATGTCGTCCACACTACGTCCACGTTCCCATGCTCTAACGGCCCTCCAGCCACAGGAACCTGGTTCAACATCAAAGTTGTCGTGGCCGGAAGTCAGGCTCGTGTCTATAGAGACGGAGTTCTCGTGCGCACCATTTCCGGTCACTTTTCCGCTCTCGCAAGTGGTGGCGTGGTCGTTGCCAATGGTTATGACAACGTTATTGAATTCAAGAATTTTAATGTCGTGAAAAACTAGGCATGCAGTTGTAATGGTACTTGGCCCTAGCCTTTAGTACAAATATTAAACAAAAGAAACCAATCCCGAACGCTGTTTTTCTTATCCATGCAACACCTCTTCCCCCTTCCCCCTTCCCCCTTCCCCCTTCCCCCTCCCCCCCAGTAACTCCGAGGAAGGTGAATTCCTCCTCCCTCCACTCAAAAAAGGGATGTAAGTGCGCTCATCCATATAAAGAATAAACGGTCTTCCAGGAGCATTGAACATGCAATTTTGCGAATTTATTTCTTGATTACCATCATCTTTATCATTTCCTTGATGGTAATTTTTAACGACTCTTGACTAACAAAAGGCTTACAATGGCGTAAACGTTTTCCTACACAAAGGTGAACGTTGACATAAAAATAATAATAACAAGTAAAGACAGATCTTTAAGTCGTTTAGCAAAAGATAAAGTTGAATAAACTAAAATAATTCAGTATCGATCAATATTTTATTAACCCATAAATTAACACAGCCAAAATATACTGATGCTATGATTGGGCTTATTATATGCAAATTGCACTGTAATAAATGTTCTTTACTTCATAATTTGGTTGGTGGTAAGGGGCCACAGGGATCCCAAAACAAATAATATTATAACAGCACTTACACGTCACATGATTTTTAAGGGTTAATTCAAGCCAAAATAAACACAGAAATGGCTGTACTCCTCACGACAGAGAACGACTAAAAAAATTGTCGACCTAGTGAGTTCAAAGTATTCTATATTTGATATATTTTATGCGTTTTGCGAATTTGCACCCAGTCAACCATGATAAGTGCAACTTTCACGGCTGGTCGCTTTGTGGCTTATTTAGCTTAAATTCTATTGTTTTATTAAGAACCTTGTTTATATGAAAGCCCAAAGATTTCACCATATTTTAGAAACATGCTAAGAACATGTCGAGGATCAGATAGCAGTAAAACATTAATTTAATAATGATGCATTTTAAAACGTAGAATCAAGTTATGTTCATGATGACAATCTATCGATCACTCGTGTAATTGTGTTTGTAGTACTTTGAGTTTTCTATTCTTATATACTCAGAACACTGAAACCTAGCCGCGCGCCTCTATTAAATATTATACGATCGAAATGCATGTCATACGCTGTGCTTGTTGTAAAAGTTTATTTCCTGCCACGCCCAGTTTTTGTCATAACTGTATCCATGGAAACAGCAATTTTTGAAGTAAAAATCTAATTTCTGCTTCAAATTTCAATAAAATTAAGAACGAGTAAGACTATCAGACATGTTTTGTGAAAACGATAAAAAATGACCATGCCTATAAGTAGAGTTTGTATCCCCGAAACACGCCACTTATTTAGAATCAGTATACGGGCGAGTTGAAGTAGATATGTATCGTTGATTTGAAGAAATTAGGTTTTTAATTGGAGGAAGAGGGTTTTTCCCGCAACGAAAAGCAAAATCTAAAAAAATTACCAAATTATTAATTATGAATTTTTAAATGGATGGAAAAGCCTTCTTATTTCCTCCAGAAACCATGACGCTTGTTATATATCAATTCCAGCTTTTATGTTTAAATTCAAGCTGTTATTTTTTTTTTTTTTTTTTTTTTTTTTGGCTTTGAGGCACTAAAGTCATCATAGAGAAACTAAAAAAAAACGGATGTGTTGCGATAAAAAAAATGTTTGGGAAAATCTCAGACCGTCCCTATTTATGACAGGGTAGTTTTAAGAGTATCTATTTTGAAGATTTTGGACCTCATCATAAACCAGTTTTTGTGAGAATGTCCATACATTCTCTGTATTCATCCGCATTGCCTGTCTTGTTTTTTTTTCGCATATTAGCTGTGTTTCATCCGATTTTACAAGATTTCTGTCCAAGTTGGGTTGACAGCTATGACATATGTACTAGAAATAAAACCAAAAGTGATTTTTAATTCATTTCAATGAATGATTGGTCAAATTCTAACAAAGATTAGCAAGGCTTAAATGAATTACTTTGGAGAAAGAAATAGAGAACTGGTTTCATAAAACCTTAAAGAAATTGAGAGCTGGTCTCCGAAAACCCTGAGTATTAGTAATTTGTGAAAAACAACATATATTCGATAAACACTTGAAATTTGAATCGACCATTCTTGAATTCCGTTTTGATTTAAAAAAAAGGTGCACATACATATTAGGACCTTGAGGATCTGTTATTACCTAAAAAAATATGCCTTGTTTTTATACCACCTACAAAAAAATTCAATATAACCCTGGGTACCTCAATGTTTTCTTACAAACCTTAAAAAAACTTTTTTTTCACTCATGTCACAATTTAATGTGGCCCAAAAGTAAAATTCAGGTTTCATAAAAAAGGCAAGACTCGACAAGACAGCTTTTTTGTAGAGGAGCAATTTCTCAAAAGCAATAGTTTTTTTCCCTCTGCAGCTTTTCCTATAAAAGCTCTTTCAACCTCTGGCTCATCAGATCATAGAGCTTATGAGACAGCAAAGTTCATATGATAATTTTCTGTAATGGGTATCATTTTAGAAAATTCTAGTTGGGACTATTTTTAGTTTTAGGTTTTATGAATTAGGTTTTTGTGGTATAATATTTGTATCCTATTTTTAGTTTTAGGTTTTTTTGAATTAGGTTTTTGTGGTATAATATTTGTATCGTAAGGAAATTACCAGTTTTTATTTTCTTAAATGCTTTTCTCCAAACTTCTTCAGGTTAATCTCAGCCAGAGATTCTGAAATCAAGCTGAGACACAAGCTGCTGGCTAAGAGGCATGACCCAGGGCAGGATGTACCTATAAGGCATTGGTATTTAATGTAGGTCACCAAAAATAAACATATATATAGTAACAAAAAGTAAGACAATATTTTAATGGAAAAATTGTTCTAAAAAAATGAGTTATAAAAGTAAAAAAAAAAAAACATTTTTCATGTTAGCCTGACAGGTTCTTGTATAATGTGTGGTTAGTGACAGTTAGGCTATTAAGGTTCATAAATAGTCTCTTGCTATTACAATGACTCATGGTAAAGTAATTGAGGTAGTAATTAATAATAAAAAACAAAAATAGGTCTCCTATATGATCCCTTGAGATCATATTTAAAACTATTTAGAAATAAATTTTCCTATTTTAACCTATTTCAAATTCTAATTTGATAATTTTAGGTTAACAGGTTCATTTTAGGTTCTTATATTTTTTCAAATATGTTGGAGTGCTTTTAATCCACCCTTAGCAAAGTTACATTCTAAAGCACAAGAGGGAAGGTTAATAAAGATATTTTCCAATATTTGAATTGCTTACTTTAAAACTTACACAAGAGAAAGAAAATGATAAAGCCCTACCTTTGCAAGTTAAGTAAAGTAATTTAAAGAAGTAAAAGGAATTTGAACAGTACAGGCAGTGAATGAGTACTTTCGCCTCAAATTCACTATGATAGTGTGATTTGCTGATATACTTATTAATGTATAGGAATTTGATATGTATTTGTTTATTGTTTTTAATTTTGAAGAGAATAAAATAGCACCCAGTTTTTTGTGAGGAACTTTAATTGATCCTCATTTTAAAATAAATATGACCTCCCTTCACACCTGAAAGCCTTCCCTGTTATTCAAAGCACAAATTAATTTTGCTAATATTGCTGTATCAGTTGTCTATCAAGTATAGTTTAGTTAATTATATCCTTAGTAATGTCAATAAATACTTTTTTTACCTAGAACAAAAAAACATATTTGTTCTAGGTATTCCCAAGGAGGATTGGGAGGACACCTTTTAATGATAATTGCAGTATTTATAGAACATGCAATCTTTATATGTTTTACATATGGTGTCGTTTTTGTGGGTGGTGGAACATGGTGCATAATAAAAGTGCAAGGAAGGGGGGTTCTACACAAGTTTATGCTGAAAAAAGTCATGCTGGCTCCGCTTTTAGGCAGTGCCTAAATCTATATATTACGTCTTTCTCCACTCGAATTGATCGCAGAAATGTCTTCTTTCGCTAATCCTCCACAGACAGACGATAAGATATATTCACTAAAGAACTTCTCTTGAATGTAAATAAGTTAAGCTGGTTTTGCAGGTAAATTCCTACACTGGCTTGTCATTTTTCTTCGTATGAACAGAAGATTTGATGATTTTTCTATCCCAAATAAAATGTTCCTATCCCAAATAAAATTTTGATAGCAAACTTGAAATTGTCTCGAGCGTGGCGGGAAATTGTCAAAACACAGGGAATTTGAAACCGATTTTCCGTAAAGTCAATGATTCTAGATAAAATGGCAAATAAAATGCCGTTTTAGTGTGAAATAACAGTTTTCGATGGTCATTTTACAAATCAACTCATTATTTAGAGCTTTGAAGGTGAGCGGTCCGGTATCGCGGGGTCCGGATCGTAGGATACCGGACCTAAAGAGAGCCAATCAGAGCGCGCGATTTGATGGACACCGGACCCCGAAAAAAATAAAAGGGGCATCTAGCACGCATAACACAACGAACGCTCAAAGGTTAAAACTAGTTTTATTGTTATAAAAAATACTATCATAGCATTATCATAAATGCAGATACAATTATTAAAAATACTAAAAATTGTATTATCTGGTGCAAGTTCCTCACATTCGATCAGATAAATTCTCAAAATGAAAAGGAAAAACGGCTTAGTTTGGGTAAATAGCTTTTAAACCTTCTTGAACTATAAACAATCATAATCTTATGTCGTTCTTATTAGAGATGTCAACTTGGTTAATTAATATCTCTTTATGATGACGTCATACATGTTTACCAAATGCATACCGCTGACAATGTTGTTTTTCTTGTCAAAAAGGTGTTTTTGCGGCGAAGGGTTGAATTCAAAAGTAAAAAAAAGTCGAAATCACGTCAAAACACACGACTCTATAATTAACTGATTCTGATTAACTAAAATCTGTGGTATCTTATGTAGTAAATACTTTAAAGTATAATCATAAGAAATCATAAGAAAAAGAGAGACAAATTAAAATGCATGTGCAAAAAGGAAACCCCACTATATCAGATATATATACCTGGGAGCTGGTAAAAAGCTAGACGCCGCAACGAGGCTTAGAACATGGCGGAAAAGTACTCTGTCACAGCCTCGGCCACCACACGGAACACCACTTACACATGCCCTAGCCGCAAGCAAGTATATATTTGTCTATTCTACAAAGATTTCGGTAAACAATTCGAAAAATCTTCTTCTTCACTTGAGATATTGAGGCATTGAGATATTGTAATTGTTGCCATGTGGGATTGTACCTTGATTTGTTAACAAGTAACTTTGTCCTTTTAGCTGCGCTCCAAGCAGGATGAAGAGCGAAAAGGACTTGTGGACATGAGGAGTGAGATCAAGGCCTTCCTGCAAGTGGACAAAGAGGTGATGCATAAGCACTTTACCCCACATGTCACCGTGGTTATGGTTCATGGTTCCGTTATTGCTTTTTTGTTATTGTTGGTGTTTTAGTCTGAATAAATAAATGTGTGGGCAGCTGTTTTTTTTTTTTTTTTTCATTGTGCCGTTTTCTCTACTGTAAGCGTGTTATCTTTGTTGTTGTTGCTCTTGAAGGGTTTTCATTTCTATTCCTGTTCCTGCTGTTAGCGTTGTCATGTTCTGATTATATATATATATATATATATAAAATGATGGTTGAAGGCTTTCATAGAAAGTGCTCAATACTCGAAAGTAGAGCGGTGTATAGTGTTGGTTTGAGAAAAATACAAACTACATAGGTTTCCCTACAGGTCTGTTTCGTGGTTGCCCACTCATCAGGGGATTTTATATATATATATATATAGTGTTGGTTTGAGAAAAATACAAACTACATAGGTTTCCCTACAGGTCTGTTTCGTGGTTGCCCACTCATCAGGGGATTTAATGAGAATATTCCTACCATCGTATATATACTTTTAACATTGAAATTTACATAATAATAGACTGATAGTTTTAGCTAGGGCGGTAAGAGGAACAATAGCGAGTTACATTAAATATGCGGGGCGAAAACTAACAGTGCGGAACGTGTGAAAAATTGATAGCGCGAAAATTTAACGGTGACGGGATTAACAGTTCTATTTGTTTCGTAGCAGGGCTTTGTTTCTGTGGCGGCACGAGGACACGAGTTCATTGCGTTTATTTAGAGTTGATAGTTTGGGTTGGCAGATGATCGTCAGTTTTTCCTTGAGGCAGAGGTTGCAACGCTTAGTGGTACTGTTGTAGGCGGAGTGGGAAGAAAGAATGCGCCATGAAATAAAGTACTCAATCATGTTGTCCTTGAGAGTCCAGACGTGTTTGCTGAGTTCGGTGGAGTTTCTGTGTTTGGCGTGTCGGAATGATGCGGTGTGGTTTCTGTACCTGGTCTTGAAGCTGTTTTCAGTGAGCCCATCATTATATATATATATATATATATATATTTTTGTTGTGGCATTGATATTTTGCCATTGCTGCTTATTTTCGACCATGATTATGACCTGAGCTTTGGTTACAGTTCAGTATATATATATATATATATACAGTTCAGTATTCTAACTTAACAGGTAGGGAGAATGACATAATGATGGTATGAAACAGCTGGTCCTACGTACTTATGTTCACTTATAAATTTTCTCTTATTATTATTTTTTTCTCCACAAGCCTCACAAGGGTTCATATAGCTTACATGGTCAACAAGGGGACTTTATTCATGGCACAGAAAAAGCAGGATACCTAATGAAGAGAAGCGAAGGGTGAGATTGACAGGGGATTATTTTCTTTCAAAGTTTATGACTACACCCTCCCACACCAGATTTCCCACCATTTTGAATCCAATTGTGAAGGGCTGACCAAAAGGTTATTTCTTTGCAAAGAATAATAGAACCAACACAGCAAGCTACCCAGCTAGGGATCTGTGTCCTGTGAATGAAATTACACCTATGACTGCTGAAAATGTAGGGAAGGAATGACCAAAAGTTTATTTCTTTGCAAAGAATAATAGAACCAACACAGCAAGCTACCCAGCTAGGGATCTGTGTCCTGTGAATGGAATTACACCTATGACTGCTGAAAATGTAGGGAAGGAATGATTGGTAAAAGGTAAAAGTTAGCTACTACCATCTGACATGCTCTTCCGTCTACAGACTTCGCAAGATGTGGCAGAAGCGCTACTGCAGCATACGTGATGGACACTTCACCCTGGCACACTCACCGGTTCGTACTTCACTGGGGATAGCGATGGGGACTTGTAGCTCATCTAAAGGCTAAGGGCGGGATTAGTGGCTCATCTAGGGGATACGCCGTTGGGACTTGTAGCTCATCTAGGGGCTAGTGGTCGGGGACTCGTAGCTAATCTTTTATCATTTTACATTGTTTTAGACGACTCCACCTACACAAAAATTAAACCTTCTTCTCTGTCAAGTAAAGGTAAGTATCATAAAAGCTATTTTCTTTCAGCCTTAGTTTTTTAGCCGTCAATGATATACATTTTGTATTTTTGTTTTGAAGAAACACTTACATACTGCATGTTAATTCTTAAGGGAGGGGAGTAGAAGAGGAGCAGCCTATACACAGTAGCTTTGCAAGATGATATCCACCCTATCCTTACTTTGGTCAAATCACTAGCTAGTGGTCTATCATAAATGCTTCATTTTGATTGGTTGACCTACTAGTAGGCTATCATCAATGCTGCATTCTGATTGGTTGACCTACTAGTAGGCTATCATCAATGCTGCAATCTGATTGGTTGACCTGCTAGTAGGCTATCATCAATGCTGCAATCTGATTGGTTGACCTACTAGTAGGCTATCATCTATGCTGCATTCTGATTGGTTGACCTGCTAGTAGGCAATAATCAATGCTGCAATCTGATTGGTTGACCTACTAGTAGGCTATCATCTATGCTGCATTCTGATTGGTTGACCTGCTAGTATGCTATCATCAATGCTGCAATCTTATTGGTTGACCTACTAGTAGGCTATCATCAATGCTGCAATCTGGTTGGTTGACCTACTAGTAGGCTATCATCAATGCTGCAATCTGATTGGTTGACCTGCTAGTAGGCTATCATCAATGCTGCAATCTGATTGGTTGACCTACTAGTAGGCTATCATCTATGCTGCATTCTGATTGGTTGACCTGCTAGTAGGCAATCATCAATGCTGCAATCTGATTGGTTGACCTACTAGTAGGCTATCATCTATGCTGCATTCTGATTGGTTGACCTGCTAGTATGCTATCATCAATGCTGCAATCTTATTGGTTGACCTACTAGTAGGCTATCATCAATGCTGCAATCTGATTGGTTGACCTACTAGTAGGCTATCATCAATGCTGCAATCTGATTGGTTGACCTACTAGTAGACTATCATCAATGCTGCAATCTGATTGGTGGACTTACTAGTAAGCTATAAGTCAAAGCCCATCAGTAGCGAAAAGTGCTGGATTTAAAAGCCGCTTGGATTTCCAAATTGACCTGCAAGTGTGACTAAATCAATGATTTCTTTTGAACTCACGGTCTCTGAGACAATAGTCCATTCAGCCTTCTGACTTCTGGAAGAATTGTTAGAAACACATAGTGATGAGAACATTACAAAGACAAGGTGTTTATTTTTCTTATTCATCTTTTTCCCCGTCTTTCGCAGGAGGAAGGAGAGGGAAAGAAACACAACTTTTCCATCGTTTCTCGTAAGTCCGACGGATTTATTAGCAATACCATACACACTATCACTTAACTTTTGCATCTTTTTTTTACACCAGACAACAGAACGTTTCTCTTCCAAGCAGATGGTGAAGCTGACTTGGATGCCTAAGTCTAGTTGGTTACCTACCGAATATAACGTGCATGATAACAAACTGAAAGAGAACGCAACTGCTTGCTGTACTCGCGTTCAAACGGTTTTTGTGTTGCGTTTAAATTGGATTGGTTTTATTTTTGTTGCGCGTGCGCAAACATTAAAAACCGCTTGCGTCCGATTATATGCGGCTTAAAGCTGCATTGTCACCAGTTCACTTCCGGAAGTCCGACGGAAACCTCAACCGTTAAAAGACAAAATAATCTATTAGAATTCGAAATATTTAACAGGCCATCCGCTCTACATCATCAATCACATCCTCAAAAAAACCTTCCAATAGACACACTGCTTTTAATATTTTTGAAATATTTTTCGCATTTTCCGTTAAAGATCATCGAAGATTGTTACGTAAAATCGACCGGAAGTAAACTGTTGACAATGCGGCTTTAAGTTTGAAAACGGTCTTTGTTTGTTGCGTTTAAGTTTGAACGGTTTTTTATTTGTATTTTGCTTTCGTTTTCTCCCGTGCCCAAGTGAAAACCAGCCGGTATGGATTGACCGATTCACATGTCCCGAATTCTGTTTTGCTGCAGATGGGTTTCAGTTATTAGCAATAGCCGCACCCAGGCCCTTGAGAAAGCGTTCGGTGACAGCGAAAAGAATGAGGTAAGTTATTTTGATTATGATAGAGTATCCATCGCTCTATAATGGGAGAACAATAAATCATTCTACAGTCCAATGAGTCTGCAGGGATGGGCCTAACTACTATTGATGGGGATACCAACAATTATCATACACATATAATAGATATGATAGCATTAAACAGTAAAGTTCCGATATAAACCGATATAAGCGAGAAGTTAATTAGTGCATTGAGGCTAACATACATTACTGACAGAATTTTAGTCAGAACATTATGGGGTTGGGGTGGTGGTGATCCACTAAGGGGGAAGGGGGGTATCCACTTGAATCCACCAATCCAACTGTAATGTTTGAATACATGTGTTTGTTATTTCAGGCCGGCGATGATAGCTCTATATAAAAAGTTCCTGTATTGTTTAAATACTTAGTTTAAAAATGGTATTCCTGTCTCCGACTTTCTAGACTCTCGGATTGTAAGCTAAATTGGGCCTAATGACCTCCCGTTTTTGTCTTTACAAAAAAAATTAGAAATTTGCTGAGCTGAAAAAAATTCAGTGAATTGTGTATCTTTGCTTATTAGAGACAGACAACCTCTCAACGGCCGTATTAGCCTAGGCTTTGTTGGTTTTTGCCCCTTCACAACGCATAATTCAAGATGGCGGTCGTGATATTTGAACTCCGTGTTTTCGCCGAAAAAACTATAAAAGCCTACAGGTTGGCTACGGGTGAATGGAATTTCTGTGGAGTCAATACGCCATTTGCTAATATTTATCCTTTTTCAGCTGCGCCTTAGTATAGTAAAACAAGTTCAGCGGTTACCTGGCAATGATACATGCGCAGACTGTACCTCTAAAGGTGAAAATGAATTTTTTTTTTGCATTTATTTTTATTCCAGGCTGGACAAAACAAATGAAATAAGCGCAAAATCTTTTTTTTCCGTTCATGAAATTTTCATTCATGAAATTTGCACGAAGAATTGAAAATTGGGACTTTGGAAAGAGTCTGCGTAGTATTAGTCTGTTATACAGGGGTTATACTGTATTTATTTTTTTCTTTATTTTCTTTATTTTTTTTCTTTGTTTGTTTGTTTGTTTGTTTTCCCACGCTATGTCTTTCGTAAATATCATGTTTGTTTTGTACAGATCCCACATGGTTGTCGACGAACCTCGGCGTCTTGACGTGTATCGAGTGCTCAAGAGTTCATCGCGGGATGGGTGTCCACGTTTCTAGGGACCAGTCCATCACGCTCGACAATATAGCCACCGCTGAACTGCTCGTGACTAATGAGTTTTTATTTTTATTTTGGGAACCCTTTGGTTTTGTCAGACCCTCGATAATATTGTTCAACTATTGTTTGTTTAATGTTTAACCATTTAGAGTTTAACTGCGTGCAATTTGAGTAAGACACGAGGAAGTGGAGACAAGTAAAGTCCTTGTTTGGGAACTGATTGTTGTGTGGATTTATACTCTTTTTTGAATATTTGGATAATAGACTTTGATGACATGACTGAAAAACCTGGAAAACGCGCAATTCCAGATAGAGAGAGAAGACACAATTTCTTCAGTGGCTATAGGTTTCTTGTATTACGATTTTATACTGATTTTGAAAACACAAATAATGTGAGGCCAAAGTGCGCATGACCAGATTTTGGTTTTTTAAGATAATTTTTCCTTGATCATCATTGTCCTGTGAATCAGTTCGGGGACGAAAAGCTCAAATTTCAATGACACTTTACAAAAAGTCGCATCAATTTAAAAAAAGTCGTACTTGATATTTTGTTTGCTATAAGTTAATAAGTACTCATAGAAATTCTCCGCCTTATTCGATGTGAAACGGGCTTATTTGAAGCGTCACATCATGTTTTTCCGTCATGTCTACTTTGATAATTGGTTTTCATATATCCAAAGCAATACCCTAAAACTATGTAAAACCATGCTCGATCTTCAAAAATATTCTGTCATCATAATAACCCGCCATTAGAGGAGATACTGAAGAAAATCGAGTCCCGCATGGGCTGCATGGTCACTCGCTTGATACGCAGCTAATGTTTTCCTTTCTTTATGTGCGTCCATTTAATGAGAATTTCAGCTCGTGTCATCCACAAATTTTAATTTTATGTCATGATTGTAATCGGCAGATTTCATTGGACGGGAGAGAAAAGAAAGGACAGAGAAGACGTCTTTTTCTTTAATTTTCTTCTCTCCCGCCTCCTTCTGCATCCACCGCCTTGTTCTCGCGCCATTTCCCTTGGGCTAAAGCTTCGTTTTTCCGACATAAAATCACTGTCGCCCGAAACATTAATAAGTGTTAATTCCTGGACTTAGACGAAGGATGTTTCTCTTAAAGAATTATCTTCCTTGAGGATTGAGGAACTGAAAATTAACGTCTCTTGTCTGTATCTCGTAACGCAGGAATAACGCAAATGTTGTGAATATGGAAGGGAACACCCCATTACACTTCGCAGGGAAGGCCGGGAAAACAGAGGTTGCTAAAGTCTTGCTCCGCTCAGGCGCCGCCGAGAGTATACATATCGGTGAGTCAATTATAAGTGACGTCGCTACGTCACGCAAAGAGTTTCATCACGCATATTGCGTCAATAGTACATCATTTTTCAGCTTTTTCGTTACGCCTTCACGTCGACTCATGCCATCACGCACTACTTTAAAAGATTATGAAAGTATGTATTGGCTTGAATTTATTACTAAAACTGCTCATTAATTCACAGAAAACTCAAACGGTAAAACGCCTGTACAGCTAGCAAAGGAAAGAGGTCACAGCGACACACTGGAGTTGCTGAGTTATGATTACGGGTCTTATACTTTTCCATTGCCCTTAGAAAACTATTTCCTAAAAGTGAGTATAATGAATAAATAAGGCCGATCAAAGTATCGACCAAGCACTGCGATAATATGAACACCCTCTAGAAACAAACTGGAAAAATGAAAGTATAAATTGACCAATCAAAGGCCATCTAGACAACAGTTGTTTGATTTTACCAACCACAGTCCTTGGAAGTCAAACGCTAGTCCAAAGTGTACTACAGTTGTCTTGTTAGTACTATAGTTGTCTATTTTTTACCACAGTTGTCTGAAAAGTATGAACCCACCAATCAGACGTGACCTTCCCTTTTCATATCGAATACATTTCACATCACTGAGAGGTACTTAAAAATCGTGTTTATTCTTATCTTGTTTCAATCTTTTCGGCTTGAATTAACGGTAAAGCTCATAGTGTTTGGCCCAACTAAAGACCCTGTGCAGCATTGTTCAAATAATGTCCTCCCTCGCATTTTTCTGGGCCCAGAATTTTGACAAGTTTAAAGGGTGTCGATCAACCACACATTTGTTATTGGTTACATTTTGTGAATACAATTGTCTCGTTGCGTGAAAGCTTAATCCTTCACGATTAAAGCCTGGTAAAGTGTAAACGATATCTAATTGAAGGTGTCTCAATTACTTGTCTGAATTAGGGTGTAATAATAAACTCGTGTAATGGAAATGTGTAGCTCGGTAATAAGCGGGAGCATAAAATGGCGGCGTGATTCTCTTTCTTTAAACGCACTTCCTTCACCTCGCTTTCCTGGTCTCGTTGCCAAGTTATCGCACCTTCACGATAAACCTTGAGAATATAGGCTTTAACCTTTTTTTCCTTTGAGTGTGTGCGTTCCCAAGATTAGCCGTTGGGGGGAAGGGGGGGGGGGGGGGTGGGGGTGCGCAGTCATAGGTATCATATGGATAAAGCATAGTATTTAAAGATTCCTTAATATGAAATGACCCACTTTCTGGCCGCCAAGGGTGGGGGATGGGGGTGCGCACCCTGTGTACGCTCCTGGTGCCCATCCATCCCCACCAAATTATACCACAGAAATATTTTCCTCTGATTGAAAAGTAAAACACGTCACAAGCAATTGTTTCTTTTTAGCTGAGGAAATGCGCTAAGGGCAAACTGACCTTCTGTGATCACGTGAAAATCGACTGGGGACTGAACCAGGCCGAGGACTTCACGGATGACGTCATCGAGCTGACAGACATCAAAACGAGTCTGAGTGATGACGAGGCGCTGAATGATGTCAAACTTTCTTCCAAGGTACACACAACACTATAGCCAATAGGCAACTTGCACTGAGTCACATGACTTCTTAGGTTGAAAACTCGCGCGCTCGTTTAATTCGCTCTTTTAGCGGTATATTAAAAACAAAAAAAACAAAACTTATCCAGCTCTTACGGATCAGTCAGAAAGTTTCTTTGTCAGAAAGAACTTATTTCATTAAAAAAAATATTTTTTTTTCGTCTTTCTCTGGCATGACGACCAGAGAAATCATTTCTAAGTTTTTTTGTAACCCAAACAACACGTTACCAGCAAATAGGCGAATAATACTAGAATCACTCTCCAAGTACCCCTGTAATTCCATCAACCTCATTCTTAATGCCATTCCCTATTCTTCCAACAGGTAAAGTCCGGTCCCCCTTCCCCTCCCCGCCACCGTCGCAATTTGCCTCCTCGCCCCGTAAGCCAGATGATTATGTGTCCGACAAAGTGTTGCGTTACCTTGTTATGCGAATGTCGCTACGGGGAGCACATTCGGGCATGGCGTTAAATCATGGTAAGAAAAATAAATAAATAAATTGGAGTAGCTAATCATTCTCGTCTCAGCTAGATGCTGAAGTACGAGAGTGCAGATTAAGACGTCTGACCACGGATCCAGATAAGATCGAAATTAATTAATCTTGTGGAGAGAGGAAAACCGGAGAACCCGGGGAAAAAACGGAGTAAATGCGGGACCAACTAACTCAACTCACGTCGGAACCATAAGGAATCGAACCTAGAACCCAGAGAGAGGCACAGGTACTAAAGAGTGACGCTCTGCCAACTGCGCCACCTAGACTCCTCAATTGATTATCCCGAGTATGTCCTAGTCCTAACGAGAACTTTCCGAGTGTTTGAGTCGGAATCCAGTTTAACTGTTGGGATTCCTATTCATTTCTTGATTCTACGTTAAGCAGTCTTAAAGTTTGCGTGAAATATTCTTTAGGTGGCGACAAGTTAAATAACATTTTTTTTTCTTCTTAGGCAAGACGAAACAAGCCCATCTGACGTCACCGAATCTCCCCCACCCATCCCCCCAATAAGATGCCCCTCTGTCAGTCGGCCAGTCAGGCCAACAGGCCCGCCTTCACCCCCTAAGCCGCAATTCCACGACACACCCACCCGTGCCTCACCGCCACCGGACATGCGGACTAATCCGGACACGGAGCGTCGACCGCCTCCACTACCACCCGCACCAAAGAGGGCCATAGACCTTAAACCCGATTTCCCGCCTGTACCCACCCATAAAAGGTCCAAATCGGACGGAAAGGTCCCGTTTGGGGAGGACATCGCAGATATGGGGAGACCCGCGTTGGAAAAGAAGTCATCTTTCCCCCTGGGAGAGGGGGAGAAGGACGATTCAAAAGCATCTCGCCCCGAGCTTCCGCCGAGACCCACGGGCTTGGAAAAACCCGCGAACACCGGCCGTGTTAGTAATGACGTCGGCTTGACCAAAAATGCCCCGAACAAACCTAAGTCTACGACGTTACCGAGGTATGATGGTTATTTTAGTCTTTGTAACGCAGTAAACACCTAAACTTTCCCGCCTGATATAGGCGTCTTTCGGATTAACATATTTACCCTGCTAAAGCACTGTTACTCATTTTCTCGTAAATTTAGTAATTCGTTGCAGAGGTATGATAATTTTAGCCTTTGTAACGCAATAAGTGTGAACTTCCTCACCTCATATGGGCGTTTTTCGGATGAAAATGTAATCTATTCAAACCTGCAAATCAATAAAAATCCCTTCCCCGAAAATCAAGTAACTTCTAATTCAATCGTTTCCACGCTTACGGAACAACGTCCATTTATGTCCACACGCACGGAAAAACGTTAAGTGGATAGGTCAATAGTTAAGTAGATAGATAAATAGAATATCATTTTATATATCTTGGTTTCTTATCACAACCATTACAACCTAGCAATGCGTAAATCTCTTTATAATTGATGGTTTTGGCTCGTCTTTTGTATACGTCAAAGGCCGTATGTAATCTGCGTATTATTTTGTCAGGCCTTCCGTGACACCACCCCCTCCCAGGAGACAAGACTCAGACACAACAGTCAAAGGTAAAGCAGACAGTGCTGAATAACATATGCGCATGCGCGTGCTCTGTCGAAAACACAGGGAGCCCAAGCTCACAGTTAGTTGTCTTTTGGGTTTGTGAGAAATTCTTAATAAAAACAGTCGAGTGTGTCGAGTACGTCGAGTGAGGTAGGTGTGACCGAATTTTACGAAACTTCACAGAGGTAATCAAAATTATCACTTCTAACCGCTCGGTGAGTTTCGTGTGTTTTTATAGAGAATTTCTTTAAAAACCCAAAAACCACTAACTGTGAGCTTGGGCTCCCTGTGGCGAAAACAAACAAAATCTCAGTGTTGAATCGTTCGAGTAAAGGGTACGAAATGCTGACTTCAGTCGCTGTTCTGACTACCTGTACAGTATTAAAACC
The DNA here is from genome assembly GCF_932526225.1 of Nematostella vectensis. Taxonomy (NCBI): domain Eukaryota; kingdom Metazoa; phylum Cnidaria; class Anthozoa; order Actiniaria; family Edwardsiidae; genus Nematostella; species Nematostella vectensis. The sequence goes on from NC_064044.1 coordinate 5,485,814, forward strand.
AAAGTATACAAAAGCTGACAGATTTTTTGATAATGAGGGAGTATTGGCCAAAATGTGACAGATCGCCGCCATTTCAAAACAAAAAGGCTGGTTTCACCGCGCGGTACCGGAACTAGTTTTGCACAACTCCTTTCCCTCTTTACTGTGGTTTTCAGTATCCTGCAAACCCTCGCCAACGATTTCCAAGCTAAGTCGCCTTCTGTCATTTAAAATCCTTGGAGCGTTTTCATTTGTCAGCACAAGTATGGTTGCCAATCACGTCACTTCTCCCTGCCAGACGTTGACAAATCAGAAAGCTCCAAATGTAATCCCGTACTAAAGCCCCCAACAAGCCCTTCCACATTTTGCTCACGGCGCCCCGCCAATTTTATGTGAATGTTATTTTGTAATCGCAGTTTACCCACCAAACAAGGACAAGCCCTTACCAAAGGTGCAAGAAAACAGCAAAGTTGGCGACACCCCAGCACCGGAAATACCTTCTCGAAACTACAGCAGCCAGGTACGTGTACAGGGGAGAGGGGGGGGGGAGGGGGGAGGGGTGACCCATAAAAAGAGCCCTGACGCTCAGGAATTCCCAGAGACTCGTTCTATAGTTTGACGACTTCAAAAAAGCTTGGTTCTCGCTTCTTGGGTTTTTTCCGGATTCTTTGCTTCTCGTCCCTCAACAAGAATTAACAATTTTGATCATAAGCCGTTTTCTGTGAGTTATGATTTGTATAACAGCTACCGTCATTTCCAGGTTCCCGTTGGTCTTCGACCAATCAGAACCCATGATAGATAAGAGTTTTTTTGTACCTTCGCCCCCAGGTCCCCGTGAGCCAGTTCCCGCGCAGAGTTCAGGCGCTGAATGATTGCGAGGCTGACAATGATGACAATGATTTATGGAGGGTGACGTCATTCTCGTCAAAGGCGAAGGTGAAGACGCCGAGTGGTGGGTAAGTCTACCTGCGCTTAAGGAGCAACTATTCCACTAGCAAGAGAAGGTAAGGAATGTCGTGAATACAGATGTTCGCTAAGAAGGGAGCCAGAGGAATGTCCAAAAATACAGTGACATAAGCCTCGTTCCCAGGTTGCTCGTACCCAGGCTCCTCGTCCCCGGGGACAGTGCTGAATAACGCATGCGCGTGTTCTGGCGAAAACAAACAAAATCTCAGTGTGAATCTTTCGAGTAAAGGTACGAAAGGCTGACTTCGGTCGCTGTTTTGACTTACTGTACAGCATTAAAACCATACTGTACAAAAGATGAAAGATTTGTTTGATAAAGAGGGAGTCATAAAGAAAATTTTAGCCTTAGATTTGATCTAATTTTCTTAGCATTCGCCAAAATGTGACAGTTCGCCGGTAAAACCCAGCCATTTCAAAACAAAAAGGCTGGTTTAACCGCGCGGTATTGGAACTAGTCTTGCGTTTTTCAGCACTGCCGTCCCCGGGCGCTCCATACAAGCCCATAGACACGTCGATTTGCCGATTTCGAGTGTTTTGTCAGGTTTCAAGGCGAGCAGCAAATCGAAAGTGACGTCATTAACCGACAAGCTGCTCAGCCAATAGAAGGCAGGGAACGAGACTACCGTGACACTTTCCCCATTGTCACGGGACTCCCTTAGGCCGAATTTCCTATGCCTATCTAACAATATTCCGTGAATCCAGAAGAGTTCCATACCCCCTTCCTCCCTTTTTCTTGTGGGGATTTTGTCAAAGGATCCCCAAGCTCCAAATGTTACCCTTTTAATGCGCCAAAATAAAGACTGCGAACGTCTACAATACGTTTTTGTTCTTCAGATGCATTGTCAAATCCAGACTTCAATGTGGGCGATTGGGAGGGGAAAATGATATGTTTTCAACTTAAACTGCTTCTCGTTCTTTTTTAGCTTGGAGAGCTGGAGAGAAAGCCTGGGAATAGCGGCGTTTTCCCGATCAGTTTTGTTCGCGTGCTCTCGGAATAATCCAAGAACCCTCGTCAGTGAACCAATTTCGTCCACGTTTTCTTGGACAATTTACGAGAAATTCGGACAGCTTCCAATGCAGATAACTTCCAGTAACTGTCGCTCGACAAAGCTGTAGTCAAGATAGAGATTATTGCTTCACTAAGTTTGCTGGGATTGTATTGTCGTATGAGATATAACAACAGGGAAAGAAAATCAGAGTGAAATATTTTTAGGTAAGGAATTATAAAGTTTTTTATTGTAGGTTGTATTTGCTTGACAACCAATTATTTGCTTTAATGTCGATAGAGCCTTATTTATTGATGGGGACTAGATGCAATTTAATCAAATGAATACTTTTTATCAATGTTCATTTTTGGGGAGCTTCCATGGCAATTTTAGGAAAATGTTTTTCTAATTTGAGGTTTGTTATTGTGTTAAACACAACAAATTTTTAATTTCGTCACACCTAGTATTTAGTCAATATTTTTCTTTTTACACTTAGAAAGGATGGCAGCCAAATCCAGTGACGTGTTTATCGATTCAAAATCTATTTTTTTCGGATTATTAAATGTTTTTTTTTTTCATTTGAAAATGTTGAAGGTCGGCAACTTGGTAAACATTTTGTGAGAATGTCATTTTTAGGTCTAAAGCCCAACACTTGGCACCGAATCAGAAGTTTGTTTGGACAGACAGAGCAAAAAAATGGCATGAAATTTTCGAATTTTCAATATATAAGCTTAAGATTCCGCATACAAGGAGCTTAATTCCATATTTTAAAGAAATTTAGAAGATATGAAATTTAGATATTAGCGAGCAAAAGGTGGCTTAATTTCTGATCAGAGCCCGACTTTTCCCTAAAAACGAGGAGAATTCATAATTTTAACATTTGAAAATTGCACTTCAAGCCTCTTATCTCGAAGACAAATCCATTTAAAAAAAAACACTTTTTGATATGTTGGTTAACATAACATAAGGAACCTCTATGAAAAAAATCAAGCTTACCGAAGTTAACCAGACCTTATTTTGGGAAAACTTGCCATTTTTTGCTCTGTCGTTTGGACAGAAACTGCATTATGGCATCCACTAATTAACAGCCTTGAAGTTTTTTATTGGTCCATTCTTTATCACGTTGCCAATTAAAGAACTACAAATGTAATTTCTTTTCTTTTCCCGATGATAAATGACGGATGCCAAAATGATGGTATATATCAGTTTTTAAAAACATTTGCGTGGTTCGCATAATCTTTAAAAATCGCTGTAATGTAATTAAGAATGCAATACCAACAGACTTACTATAATTTGAAATATCAATTTTGTTGAAATTTATGTAATTTTGCCCTTTTGAGCAGAGGCTTTTCTTACATCGATTTTTTTTAAAATTGCACCAGGCTAGAACACAGAAGCGCTTGATACAGCGATTTTATAATAAAAATTTGACGCTTCCCATCCAGATAATGGAATTTCTGTGGTATTTGACCGCCAAAGCGAAGTTTACGCCTCAATTATCAATAGCTCACAGCCGAGAAAGAATAAATGTAAAATGTTATTTTTTTGGTTAACTTCTGCGCCTTTTATCCAGCATTTGTAGGCCTCCTGTATTTAACATCCCCGTAGTTTTAGTACTAGATATATATCATCAAATTCCAGTGGCCTCTTTTTGATTCGCTGTGCCGGTGTTCGCAAGGAAAATAGAATCTTGTCTTTTGGAGCGCGAAAAGAGAGACTAGTATCTCAGCTCAGCGAAATATAAAAAGAGGCCTCTAATATCAAGGAAATAATCAAACTGACCAAGTACAATTGCAAACCCTTTGTATAGTAATGATCATATTTTAGATCTTTGTACATTTATATTTTATATATGAAAAAGTAATGTTTAGAATATAGTTATTGCCTTGACATTTGTGCATTGCATATGCGCTTGAACATTTGTATGGTTCTTAAAACTCTCCTTCAAATCACCCTGTGTTGTTTGATTGTTTTGCCTTTTCGGGTTTCCTGTGGTTGCGTGTAACTGCTGCAGAGACTGCGTGATGGCCTCCTACACCCGTCCGTTTTCAGACCCAACATCTGTTGATCAGTTTTATTTTTTTTCGTTTGTGACAATTTTTTGGGGGGTTTTTGTTTATCTTTAAAACTATGTTAAAACCCTAAGCGGTTTAGAGTTTCTCTAGAGGGACTAAACCCCTTTCTGGGCCACAATTCACCTAACAAACACCACACACAAGGCTAATAAAGCAATGTTAATAGCTTTATTGAGAAAACATTCTATATTTCATTTTCCCGAAGGATCAAGAGAGAATGACCCATATCCCGGTTCACCTGTGGTGAACGTTCTAAAATGCAGAATGAAATTGCGCTCATAGCAACAACCTTATTATTGCTATTGATCATTAGCGTAATTCTCTTCCTAATAATTCATTAATTCTTATATACACTAAAATTTAAGAATTTCGTTAAGAACATATTTAGCCTATATTCAGCATATGTAATATAGCCACCGGGATTTTACCTACCGGGACCGGAATTTTGCGAAAACGAGAATCGGGCCTCCCTTCATGACCCTCGTAGAAAGGAAGTCGAGAATAAATGCTTTCCAACGTAACAACGTGCAGTTGGAAAGCGTTTTCGTTACGGTTCTGAGTATGTGTTATCACATTACGTGATCTTTTGTTTAAATATAACAACAATTTTTTATTTTGTAAGATTACGTAACTACTTTAGCCCTACATATCGTATATTTGCGATAGAGATATGATAATTATTTCATCTCGCATGTTGGACGCTAGTACCACTGTGTAACCAAACTTCATGGTATATTATATTAATGACTTAATTATCGAGGCTATATAATCAACACATGCGATCGAGGAATACGTTCCCGGTTTTTTGCCTATAGAGTTTTATCCGGGTTTTCGTATCGGGCGTGTGATTTTGAAGTTGTATTTTCATAAGATTATTGATATTTTTGAATTGTTTAATTGCACTTGCAGTAATATGTTAGGTATTATAATTTTTAAGTTAAGAATATTATCTGCATTGTATTTATATACCACGTTTGATTTCTAATAAAATGTGAAGTGGTACCAGTTCGTAGCAAGGAAGTCGTGAATAGCGCTTTACAGCAAGACTCACCTCTTACCTGTCAGCAAGTGTTAGTAAGACGTCACGATTTGCGCATACGTGCTTTTCGTCCTTTGTATAAACTTGACATTTCGAGATAAACATAAATACCACACTCGAATAAATGGGCGGGCCTTTTTAAGTGAGTAATCACAGGCGGTTTGTCCGTCTCTGATGCTTCTATTTGATTTGATTCAAGAATGAATGTTTTTAGATAATGAATTTTTTAACACATTCGTCTTGGGGAGGGAGAGCTGGCTTTGCTGAGTAAAAGAAATGTTCATATACGACAAGCTGCAATTTGATTGGCAAATGAACAATATTCACACCTCGACACAAAGAACGAGAAGAATGGAGACAAAAGAACTCCTTTGTAGAACAAAGATAATAGGAGAACAGGAGAACATCGATTAATCATACATTAATCAATTAAAGGCAATGGACTTATAGCTCTTGCATAGCTAGAGTTTTTTCAGTCGTGGAACTACCATTTGCCATTCGCCGGTTGCACTGACAACGTTTTTCTAATAAGATTCATGTGCAGATTATTGATATTGCAAACTGTTTACTTGATTGTATTTTTAAATATGATTGCATGTTTCGTTATTATAATATCTTTGATAATTATTGTGCTGGTGATAAAGGAAAATTATTTTGTTAAAAGAGCAACAAAATATTAAAGAATGATAGCTCAGTGCCAGCTTAAATAATCGATACTTTTCGATTTTTTAATCGTTCCAGTCCTCACTCCTCTGGGGGCTGCTTCCAAACTGGTTACGTCATCAACGGAATCCCAACATTCCCCGCGGACTCAGTATCCAGTGCTTGCCCAAGCGGACCTCCGAGGGGTGGAGCATGGTTCCAGGCAAAGGTTCTCGTCCAGGGTGCCAAAGCTCGCATATTCCTGGACAACAAACTAATCCGAGAAGTTTCTACCCATTACCGACCATATGGACGCGCAGGAGTCATCGTCGCGAACGGTTATAAAAATGTTATCTACTTTAAAAACTTCGAGATAAAAGGGATCTCGAAATTCTACCCCTTCCCGGCGAGGTCTTGTATGGCGACACACACTCTTCCTGGATATTACTTGCTGGACGCGGACCATGGCTCCTGGCCGCGAAGCGGGTTTTGCAGAACATTACTTAAACCTGCTTTACGCGGTTCCTCTTATCGGGTGTCGGCGAAGTTCTTGAATCTGATCGGGCGTGACGGTGTTAATTTTGGTCATCTTGGACTGATGTTCAATGCAAAGGACATTAACAATTTCGATTTCGTCTATTTTAGGTAAGTCGAGACGGCGATGCGCTTTTATTGATAAAGATATTTAAAATAACTCGCATGATAGCAGCATTTCAACAAAACATTTTAAAAATTATTGGACATTTCATGTGCATAATTTTTACTTTCAGTTTGCACTCAAAGACTTGATTGAGTTAAATTTATTTCAAAATGGTCGCCTGCAAGGTTACGTGGGAATTCTCGACGTGCACAGTTTTTGGTAAAAAAAGGAAACAATGATTTCGGCAAACTCCAAAAAATATTATCTTATGTCAACACTTGTCTCCTTTTAAAATTCTGACTATAATAATCATCTACTCATCTTTAGGCCACACTCTGCTGGGGGCTGCTATCAAACAATATATGTCGTCAACGGGGTCCCTAATTTTAGTGGTGCTTCCTCAGGGCCTTGCTCTGGTGGCCCCCCATTAGGCGGAAAATGGTTCAGCGCGCATGTTGACGTCATCGGAACACGCGGCAAAATCTTCCTCGGAGAGATCCTGGTAGCGACTATCACAACCCATTTTCCCGCCAAAGTACAAGGCGGTGTCATCGTTGCCAATGGTTACAAGAATGTCATATACTTCAAAGAGTATAAAATGAAGAAGCTATCGGATGGGCTCCCATTCCCTTCACGGTCGTGTCGAGCCACGTGACGAGGGCCTGAGTACTATGAGCTGGATGCTGCGCATGGCACGTGGCCTGCTAGCGGGTTCTGCAGAGTGCTCATGCCAAAAAGTCTTCATACTAAAGAGTACAGTGTGTCTGTTGACTTGTATAACGTGATTGGCTGGAAAGGCGTTAACTCTGGGCACTTGGGTCTCATGTATAACGCCAAAGACATTGACAACTTTGAATTCGTGTATTTCAGGTGAGTGCAACAAATTTGTTTTACTCCATTTTCACGTGCGCATCACATGCCCAATACAAAACAATTACGTGATTATCACATGATAGAATAACCATAGCCAGTATGAAGCGGGCTGGCAGTTGCCTCGTTCGATAGCAAGATCGTGAATAAAAAACTGTCTCACTTCGCACTCGGGCTTTTACACCTACAATGCCTTTGCCTTGCTACACCTTTTGATTAGAGCTCACAAAATGGGTTATGGATGCATCACATCGTTGATATAGCCGAATAAGCCCCTCTGACAACACTTATGTCAAACGCAATAACCTCTTTCTTCCCCACGTGCTTGTTACCCTTTTACACGTGATGATCACGTGTACTCTCTTATCTCAGACCCCATTGGGTGGCCGGTTGCTACCAGACCGGATATGTGAAGAATGGGGTTCCTGTGTTTGACAATCTCGCAGTTAACCGCCCGTGTGTTAATGGACCACCAAAAGGACAGACTTGGTTCACTGCAAAGGTAAATACACTTGTGTGTCATGCAACTATGCCATTGTGATATTTAGGAAATATGTGGTCGGATCCCCTAATACTTTCCTTAAAAACCGCTGCTGATAAGGGTAGGATAACATTCTTGAAAGTCATTTGGGGCCCAAATCAGGGGCGTAGGCAGGGCCAAGGGGGCCCGGGCCCCCCTTCTTAGGATAGAACCCAGGGGGGGTGCAAGCGGTGCGAACGCACCCTATCCCCTCCCCTTCCCACACAACAGCCGAAGGTCCACTTTGGGTTATCAATAGACGTGCTATCTGAAGACAACACTTAAAGCATAAGCTTGATCACTCTCGTAGCCATATCCGACAATAAACTTTCTGTGGATATACTGCAAAGGTATATAAAATAGCTTTTTGTGTCCTCCCCCCCATCCCCCCGGAGGGAAAAACTAGGTCCATTTTTTTCGGATTTCGCACCCCCCAAAGAAAAATCCTGGGTACGGGCCTGCTTCTAGCAGCCAAAAATACAGTTAATGTTTGAAACATTATCTAAAACACAAGAGACAATGCCTTGAAAAGGCCTTTTGGGCCCACTCCTGTTAAAAACTCCTGGCTACGCCGCTGGAAATGCTTTCACACTAAGCGCAAAATTCATCAGGCGTGTAGCCTTTAAATGTGAAATGGAATTGCTTTCACGTATCGCTAAAGCCTTGATATAATTCGTTTCAGGTCAGTGTTAAAGGAGCATCGGTAAAAATCTACAGAGATAATGTATATCTCAGCTCAGTCCCTACGCGCTTCACTCCCACACCAAAAGGTGGTGTCATTGTCGCCAATGGTTACCAGAACGTCATCCACTACAGAGACTTCAGACTCCGCCCACTCAACAAGCCAATACCGTTCCTTACCACTTAGTGTATTAGTGCAGCTTAGAAGGGCAGCAGTTATTCACTTCATGGTACAAACGGCGCATGGCCTGGGAGCGGGTTCTGCCGTGCGCTGTACGAAGAGGTAATTGCAGGCTCAAGTTATACAATCTCTGCTGATTTCTTCAACGTTCGCGGAAGGTCTAGTAGCCAGTCTTCTGGAGTTGGACATCTTGGAATAATGTTCAACGCAAAGGACCTGAACAATTTCGACTTCATTTACTTCAGGTAAGGCCTATTTACCGTTCCAAAAAGTGGTTGCCTTATTTCAACTCCTGTCACTGAAATTTTTATGGCTAATGTTATAACAAAACACACTCCTTCGTTATTGTTTATCATTGAAAATACAGTGATTTATTCGCATGGAAACTTCAAAATAACAATCTAGGAATAAAGTATGATATGCTTTAGATATTTGATTTAAAATTTCTTGATTACTTGCTTGAATTAGCCGATGGAAATGGATGCTTTGTGTGAATAGACATTGAGCGGGATCCTAAAATAGCGGCGTGGAACCATTTAAGCCCGCCAGTAACTTTTGCGGTAGATCTTTGTATCCCTTGGTTCAAGAAAGAGGTCATCCTACATAGTCGCAGTCTTGAATCATACTAACTTGTGTGTCTTCCGTGTGTGTTCCAGGCCCCACTGGGTCAACGGCTGCGTACAACCCGGATATGTCCAGACCAATGTCGTCCACACTACGTCCACGTTCCCATGCTCTAACGGCCCTCCCGCCACAGGAACCTGGTTCAACATCAAAGTTGTCGTGACCGGAAGTCAGGCTTGTGTCTATAGAGACGGAGTTCTCGTGCGCACCATTTCCGGTCACTTTTCCGCTCTCGCAAGTGGTGGCGTGGTCGTTGCCAATGGTTATGACAACGTTATTGAATTCAAGAATTTTAATGTCGTGAAAAACTAGGCATGCAGTTGTAATGGTACTTGGCCCTAGCCTTTAGTACAAATATTAAACAAAGAGAAACCAATCCCAACGCAGTTTTTTATCCATGCACACCCCCTTCACCCCCCTTCACCCCCTTCACCCCCTTCACCCCCTTCCCCCCCTCCCACCTCCCACTCCAAATATGTTGGAGTGGGAGGTGGGAGGTGGGAGGTTTTTATCCATGCACACCCCCTTGACCCCCCTTGACCCCCTTCCCCCCCCTTCCCCCCCTTACCCCCCTTACCCCTTCCCCCCCTCCCCCCTCCCACTCCAAATATGTTGGAGTGCTTTTAATCCACCCTTAGCAAAGTTACATTCTAAAGCACAAGAGAGAAGGTTACTAAAGATATTTTCCAATATTTGAATTGCTTACTTTAAAACTTACACAAGAGAAAGAAAATGATAAAGCCCTACCTTTGCAAGTTAAGTAAAGTAATTTAAAGAAGTAAAAGGAATTTGGACAGTACAGGCAGTGAATGAGTACTTTTACCTCAAATTCATTATGATAGTGTGATTTGCTGATATACTTATTAATGTATAGGAATTTGATATGTATTTGTTTATTGTTTTTAATTTTGAAGAGAATAAAATAGCACCCAGTTTTTTGTGAGGAACTTTAATTGATCCTCATTTTAAAATAAATATGACCTCCCTTCACACCTGAAAGCCTTTCCTGTTATTCAAAGCATAAATTCATTTTGCTAATATTGTTGTATCAGTTGTCTATCAAGTATAGTTTAGTTAATTATATCCTTAGTAATGTCAATAAATACTTTTTTTTACCTAGAACAAAAAAACATATTTGTTCTAGGTATTCCCAAGGAGGATTGGGAGGACACCTTTTAATGATAATTGCAGTATTTATGGAACATGCAATCTTTATATGTTTTACATATGGTGCCGTTTTTGTGGGTGGTGGAACATGATGCATAATGAAAGTGCAAGGAAGGGGGTTTCTACACAAGTTCATACTGGCTCCGCTTTTAGGCAGTGCCTAAATCTATATATTACGTCTTTCTCCACTCGAATTGATCGCAGAAATGTCTTCTTTCGCTAATCCTCCACAGACAGACGATAAGATATATTCACTAAAGAACTTCTCTTGAATGTGAATAAGTTAAGCCGGTTTTGCAGGTAAATGCTTATCATTTTTCTTCGTATGAAGAGAAGATTTGATGATTTTTCAATCCCAAATAAAAGGTTCCTATCCCAAATAAAATTTTGATAGCAAACTCGAAATTGTCTCGAGCGTGGCAAAATCATTATGGCGGGAAATTGTCAAAACACAGGAAATTTGAAACCGATTTTCCGTAAAGTCAATGATTCTTAGATAAAATGGCAAATAAAATGCCGTTTTAGTGTGAAGATCTATAACCTCGGGAATAAAATAACAGTTTTCGATGGTCATTTTACAAATCAACTCATTATTTAGAGCTTTGAAGGTGAGCGGTCCGGTATCGCGGGGTTCCGGATCGTAGGATACCGGACCTCAAGAGAGCCAATCAGAGCGCGCGATTTGATGGACACCGGACCCCGAAAAAAACAAAAGGGGCATCTAGCACGCATGACACAACGAACGCTCAAAGGTTAAAACTAGTTTTATTGTTATAAAAAATACTACCATAGCATTATCATAGATGCAGATACAATTATTAAAAATACTAAAAATTGTATTATCTGGTGCAAGCTCTTTACATTCGATCAGATAAATTCTCAAAATGAAAAGGAAAAACGGCTTAGTAAGGGTAAATAGCTTTTAAACCTTCTTGAATTATAAACATATATATATAAATATATAGAGATGTTACCTAGGTAACTAATATGACTTTATGATGACGTCATACATGTTTACCAAATGCATACCGCTGACAATGCTGTTTTTCTTGTCAAAAAGGTGTTTTTGCGGTGAAGGGTTGAATTCAAAAGTAAAAAAAATCGAAATCACGTCAAAACACACGACTCTATAATTAATTGATTCTGATTAACTAAAATCTGTGGTATCTTATGTAGTAAATACTTTAAAGTATAATCATAAGAAATCATAAGAAAAAGAGAGACAAATTAAAATGCATGTGCAAAAAAGGAAACCCCACTACATCAGATATACTACTTGTCTGGCCTGGGAGCTGGTAAAAAGCTAGACGCCGCAACGAGGCTTAGAACATGGCGGAAAAGTACATATATATATATATATATATATATATATATATATATATATATATATATATATATATATATATATATATATATATATATATATATATATATATACATATATCCCCAGAGTATATATATATATATATATATATATATATATATATATATATAAAATCCCCTGATGAGTGGGCAACCACGAAACAGGCCTGTAGGGAAACCTATGTAGTTTGTATTTTTCCCAAACCAACACTATATATATATATATATATATATATATAGAATCAAAAAGCCCAAACTGTCGCGATCTCGTACCAGAACAATGAATACAATACACCAAAAACTGGAAATCGACTCTGCCAAATTTTCGTCTTTAATAAGACTTCTTCAGGGCAGACTGAAGAAGGTGAATCGTAACAAGCTTATTTACATCAGAATAGTGGCACGAGACGCAAAAGCATTATAACTGACAAAAACGCGCATTTTCTAGAATACACCCTACACCTTTTACCGCCACACTTACCACAACCTCTAACCTGAGTACTATCCTCTTTAAGGGAGGAGTGCACCAACATATCTTTAAACTCCTAGGTTTCCTATAAGCCACCATAGGTACCCTACCAATATCATCCCTACATCTACTAGAAGATTCTAGAACTGGCTGTAAATTACGAAGAATCCCAGGTGAATTAGTTAAAGCTGGATGAAAAATGACTACAAAAGGTATACGATCATTCTTACCTTTACGCCTGTCTTTCAATGCGTCGTCCCTAGGAATACGTCTAACCCGGTCAACTTCCCTCCCCACAAACCTGCTTTCATAACCCCTATCAACTAAATAACCTTGTAACTCTAATACCCTCTTTTCGAAAGAAGAGTCTTCCAAACATATCCTACGAATACGTAGTGCCTGCCCAAAAGGAATGCCTTTCTTACAAGCAGACGGATGACAGGGCGTATGAAAAAGATATTGTTGCTTATCAGTAGGCTTACTATACAGATCTGTAGAGATAAACCCATCCCTAAGAGTAAGTGAAACATCCAAAAAAATTACCAATGGTAAGCCTAGGGCAGGTCGATTATATATTTATATATATTTATATTTATTTATTATATATAATATATATATATTAAAAGTCTATAAGCGGTTTCTCCTTTCTATAAGAGACTTTAGGTTCATTAAAGATTTTAGCCGTATGAGGCTGAGATCCGTGATAAGGTGCCAGTTTTTTTATAAGAATCTTTAGAAGATTCTGTTTAGCCGGGTGGAACCTCATGACAAAACGTTTAGATTCGTTTATTAGATGCCATGTTTGCCTTTTAAACGCATTTTGCCTGTCCGTGAATTCAACACTCGCCGTTATGTATGTTGTGAAATCGCGTAACCGTATCTAGAATGAGTTGCGGATCTCGGCTTAGAACGTGGCAAGTGAGGGATTTGTCCTCAACGGGCGTAGGCCATCTCTCTAGACACAAACCCTTTTTATAACTGAGAGGGTGGCAAGAGGAGAGAATGCGTGTTCTGAAAAGTTTCAGTAAGCTATGGACATCTTTAGCCATTTTAAAGCGGAGCCAGCGCGGAGCTCCATAGGTATAGAAATATGGTATAACTATGCGACTTGGTTTTGTGGTCATTGCGCGGGTACCCTGTGGTTTCACTCGCCAGCCAGCCAGCCAGCCAGCCAGTCAGCCAGTCAGTCAGTCAGTCAGCCGCGCGACTCCCAGGCCTCACTCATGGCGGCTAAATACAAGCACAGAGCAAGGGAAAAGTTCTTGTCATGCGTTGATTATTTCTTTTTGCCTCAAATTTTGTGACTTAAGGATAAAGTCAACTAGAGGAGATCTACTAACATTCATTCATGCCAAGATTTATGTAAGGATATGTCTGGTTTTTGCTAGTAAATTTAAGTAAGTAATAGTCCACATTAAAATGCGAACAAAACCACAAGAAAGCGACAAAATGCAAGGTGAGTTTCAGACGACGATTTCTTTTGTCTATTGAGGATATGACTGTTATTGGGATTTTTGTTGTCCTTTTTGTTTGCTTTGAGAATGAGCATAACACCTTTTGTTTTGACATTCTTTGTTAGTAGTAGGGTTTTGCCGATTCTGGGACAAATTTTTCATCACCCCAAATTTCATTCCAAAATGGCGCAAAAGTCTCCGCACACCTCCGCCAAGCCTCGCGACCTGCGCATACGCGAGTTTGCCCAAGACTCCTTGCACACACGAACACGACCACGCCCACCTGTCAATCATTTTGTCACGTGATAGCCACGCCCACCTGTCAATCACTTTGTCACGTGACGGCCACGCCCACCTGTCAATCACTTTGTCAAGAACCTGTCAATCACTTTGTCACGTGACGACCACGCCCACCTGTCAATCATTTTGTCAAAAACCTGTCAATCATTTTGTCACGTGACGGCCACGCCCACCTGTCAATCATTTTGTCAAAAACCTGTCAATCATTTTGTCACGTGACGACCACGCCCACCTGTCAATCATTTTGTCAAAAACCTGTCAATCATTTTGTCACATGTCGCACCTAGGGGGAGCTCGGGGAGGCTAGCCTCTCGGCCTCACATCTAAAAAGGCTTTTGAAAAGTGGTTTAAAGACATGACTGGTTTGATAGAAATGGAGAACCTGAAGGTGAAAGATCTGAAAGCCCTCGCCAAGGAGCGGGGTATCCCAAGATATTACTGGATGCGGAGAGACGAGCTCGTCGGGGCGCTGACCAGCACGTCACCGCCACCACCACCCCGGCGGGTCCCTTCACCCAAACTTCTCAAAGGGCTGCCACGGCCACCCCGCATTACCCCGTCCAACACGTCGGAGAGTATTCTCGACGGCCCGATACCTGAGATTAATGTCCCCATTCTCAAACCCTCCCAACCCACACGGAGTTCCCACGTCCAATCACTCAAGCATTTTGCAAACAGGGCGGCCAACTCGATCAAGAGCGAGTTAGACAAGTTTGCGGATTGGATACTATCTTATGTCCCTGAGCCCATAAAAAAGACCGCCAAAGAGGCTGTAGATAAACGGGTCAAACGTCTGAAGGAGAGGATTAAGCGTTTACACGAGGAAGCGGAAGATCGCTTCACACCCAAGGAACAACAGACAGCGTTGAAGGGGTATCTTAAAACCCACGGGATAGCCGGACAGAAAGGTTACGACCCCAAGACATTCATCGCCAGCATCAAACCGAAAGTCCTTGAACTCATCGGTCGACAAGAGAAGCCTATCAAAGTGAAGTTTATCTTTACTTGCGGGTTTATAAGAGAGGATCCGGCTACAGCTAAGATCGAGGAAGAACTAGGATATTTTCATACAGAAAAGCCTGAGATTGTGACAGAGTCGACTGATCTCTCTGATTTGTTCGATACGATGGCGAATTATTTACTCGGATTAGTCGAGAAGTTCCAGAAGCAAGGCTCCGGATGGAGGTTTGACCAAGTGGAGTACTTTGATATCAACATCGATCCTTTTAAGCCGTTGTCTGGATCTTCCTATATTCCGTTACCGTCGGAGTTAGCGTCCAAGAGGGCGATCATCAATGTTAAGAACGAGAATGATCACGAATGTTTCAAGTGGGCAGTAACCTCCGCTATCTATCCTAAGGAGACACACCCTGAGAGACTGAACAAACAAATGACAGAGAGCTCTAAGAACTTCAACTGGTCAGGAATAGAGTTCCCCATCTCACTGAAACAGATCGACGAGTTTGAGAAGCAAAACCCCCACGCAGTTAACGTCTACGGGTACGAGGGTAGTGTGTATCCCCTAAGAATAAGTAAGAGACATGACACTCGTACGATCAACTTACTTCTCATCTCAGATGATGAGACAAATCATTACTGCTGGATCAAAAACATGAGTAGACTTTTATCCTCTCAGATCGGTGATCACCAACACGCGTCTGAATTTTGTCCGAGGTGCCTGAACTCGTTTTGGTGTAAGAAAGCGTTGGAGAGACATTCTGAGTACTGTTCTAAAAATGAGGAAGTCAAGATTGAAATGCCAAGAGATATAGACGGAAACCCCCTCTACACAAAATTCAGGAGCTTTAACAGAAGAATGCGGGTTCCCTTTGTCGTCTATGCCGACTTTGAGTGCTTCACAGAGAACATAGACACGTGTTCCCCAGATGAGAGTAAAAGCTTCACTAAGCAATATCAGAAGCACAAACCATCCGGCTTTTGCTATCTAATCAAGTGCTTTGACGACAGCATATTTCCACCCACGCTTGTGCGGGAGACGCTTCAAGGACCTACCGAGGATGTCGCAAAGATGTTCGTAGAGTCTTTAGAGTCAGACATTAAGGAGATTTACGATAAGTTCAGGTTCTCTAAGAGGGTGGAGATGACACAAAGGGACAGAATTGACTATAGCAATGCCACTCACTGCCACATCTGTGAGGGTGAGTTAGGAGGGGACAAGGTTTTAGATCATTGCCACCTTACAGGGAGGTACAGAGGTGCTGCTCACAACGAATGCAACCTAAAACACAAAATTCCAAAGTTCTTTCCTGTTCTCTTTCATAACCTGTCTGGATACGATTCACACCTGTTTATCAAGAACCTCGGTGAGTCGGAGGGTAAAATAGACTGCATACCTAATAACGAGGAGAAGTATATCTCTTTCACAAAACAGGTTGTGGTCGACAGGTTTACGAACAAAGAGGGCAAACAGGTTGATGTCAAGCGCGATATCAGATTCATCGACAGTTTTAAGTTCATGTCGGCAAGCCTTGACAGTTTAGTGAGTAATCTACCAAAAGAGTCTTTCAAGAACCTCACGACTTACTATGAGGGAGAACAATTACGGTTGTTGTTGAGAAAGGGCGTCTTCCCATACGACTGGTTTGGCGACTTTGGCAAACTAGACGTGACCCAACTTCCACCTAGAGAGAAGTTCTACTCGAGACTCAACGACACAGACATATCGGAGGGGGATTACCAACACGCGCAAAAAGTGTGGGAGACCTTTGAGATGAAGACCATGAGGGATTACCACGATCTCTATCTTGTGTCGGACGTGCTCCTGTTGGCAGACGTTTTCGAGAACTTTAGAGATGTCTGTCTCGAGAACTACGGTCTGGACCCAGCCTGGTACTACACAGCACCCGGACTGGCTTGGGATGCAGCCCTAAAGATCACAAGGGTAGAGTTGGAGTTGCTGACCGATTGCGATATGTTACTAATGTTTGAGGAGGGTATTCGCGGAGGTGTCTCCATGATATCCACCAGACATGGCGAAGCGAATAACCCCTACATGAGAGAGTACGATCCCAATCTACCGATAAAGTACATTACCTACCTAGATGCAAACAACTTGTACGGCTGGGCGATGAGTAAACCTCTACCCACTCACGGGTTCAGATGGATGACTGACCAAGAGCTTACAGGCTGGAGAGACTACCCGTGCGTCTTAGAGGTTGACTTGGAGTATCCTCGCCATCTCCATGACCTGCATAATGACTACCCGCTAGCCCCAGAGAGCATCAAGATTGGCAAAGTAGACAAGTTGATCCCAAACCTTAACAACAAAACAAAGTACGTCGTCCACCATGAGGCTCTGAAACTTTACGAAAGTCTTGGTCTAAAAGTCACCAAGATTCACAGGGGTATTGCCTTCGAAGAGTCTGCGTGGCTAAAACCCTATATTGACCTAAACACCAACCTTAGGGCAAAAGCGACAAATGATTTTGAGAAAGATTTTTTCAAGTTAATGAACAACTCTGTTTTCGGGAAAACCATGGAGAACATCAGGAACAGGGTGGACATTCGGTTGGTGACGGACGGGAAGCAGGCCAAGAAGCTCATATCAAAGCCGAACTATCAACATCGCACCATCTTTTGCGAGAATCTAGCCGCCATCCACATGAAGAAGACAAAGCTGATCTTCAACAAGCCTGTCTACTTGGGCATGTCCATTCTGGACCTGAGTAAGACGCTCATGTACGATTTCCATTACAACTTTGTCAAACCCAAGTATGGTGAGGCGGCTAAGCTCTTATTTACCGATACGGACAGTTTGATGTACGAGATCGAAACAAAAGACTTTTACAAGGACATCAGCGGGGATGTGAGGTCCATGTTCGACACCAGCAACTTTCCGAGGGGTCACCCATCCGGTATTGAGGTGGGTGTGAACAAGAAAGTCATCGGAATGTTTAAAGATGAGGCTGGGGGCCAGCAAATTACAGAATTTGTAGGACTGAGGGCCAAACTTTACTCGTACAAGATGGATGAAGGTAAAGAAGAAAAGAAATGCAAGGGCGTCAAGAGAGCAGTCGTCAAGAAGAGCATCGGTTTCGATGACTACAAGGATTGCTTATTTGGTAAGAAACCTCAGATGAGACTTATGAATGTCATCAGAAGTCATAAGCATGATGTTTACACTGAAACGGTGAACAAGGTCGCTCTATCTCATGAGGATGATAAACGGGTCATCTGTGATGATGGTATTCACACCTTCGCTCACGGTCATTTCAGAACGCTATTAGGTGGTGGCTCAGTATCTTCAGGGACGACTTGAAGTTCTTCTCTAACGAACGACCTCCTTGGAGCGCCTTCGGAGAGGTAGTACAACACAGGCTGTCCAACTGAAACAACACTGCGTGATAGATCAAACACTTTTAAACTCCAAATAGGATCTGTGGCTCGTCTGCGTTCACCTCCTTCCTCTTCTCCAGGAGATAATAGATATCTAACTCTAACCCCTGGTGGTAGTCTAACTTCATCAAGTCCAACAGGCCGCTTATACGTTGGAGGATCAATATCAACCTCTTTCAAACCAATAGATTTTGCAGGCTCTTTGCCAGTAATTCTTATGGGTTGACTATTCAGAGTTTTCAAAACACCTGGCAATCGTTTCACCCAAACTCTGGACCGATCATCGCTAATCATTTCTTGAGCATACTGATGAGAAAACAACCTCTCCGCCAGCGTTCTATTGGCGCGTTCGACAAAAGCCTGTGCGCGATGGTTCCCAGCCTCGCTTCGCTGGATGGTGACCCCCTTCTTTTTCATAATCTTTGTTACCTCCCCCATGAATTCTGTCCCCGGGTCGACAATCACCGTATGAGGCCATTTAAGTTTTCTGGAGTATATCTTTTCAAACCCTTTAGCAATTCCACTCGAGTCCTTGGTAGTCAGTGCTTCTGCATCTTTATATCTCGAGGCAATATCAATCACGACCAACGCGTAACGGTAGGTTTTTCTGCCTACGTTATCGTGGGGCATAAACAACAGATCGGCTTGGTGAATCTGATTAGGTTTATTCACAGTCCAATGCGGTCTGGGGACATACTTTGGGGCTGGGAGGTAGATCTGCCACAACGCCTGTTTTTCAAGCCACCTCTTAGCCTCGGCTTCACTGACTTTAGCGACACTAGCTAACTTAGAAATAGCTGAATACCCTTTCCAGTATCCATCGGTGGAATAGTATATTTTTGATAACCTGCTTTCGTTACTCATTTAAAGATTATCTCTCTTTTCTTAAAATAAAAGATGGCACAAGCGATATCAGAAAAAATTAACCCAAACAGGATCCCACGGGAACCCTTCGGCCTGAAAGCGGAATCGTCGCTGAATCGGATTACATTCAATCCCTCATCGGCAAGTCCTGGAGAAACCCTCTATATAAATATTCCAAAACTTGCTGAAAATGTAGTGATTGTTCCAGGTAGTGTATCCTTACTATTTGACTTAGACGTCGCAGGACATGCGAATAATACTCTCGTCAACAACGTTGGTCGAAACCTAGTGTCAAGGCTCAAGATTCTCTTCGGCGGAGAAACACTACAGGATACTCAGAGATACGATCTCTTTCAAACCTATCACGACTTATACTTACAAGCTGAAGATCGTGGGGATAGAATAAGACAAGGTATCTCCTCTGAAAACATGAGGAAGCTCAGGACAAATGCAGGTGATAAAGTGACCGCAGATGCTAAGGAAGTAGCTCTTGCAACAGTTCACAACACCAAGTACTGCATTCCACTCGACCATCCTATTCTCGGCGAGCATGGGGTCTTTTATCCAAAGGCGTTACCTCATCCGCTAATCTTTGAAATTACTCTAGCCCCAGTTTCCGACGTCGTTGTCCAACGTACACCATCACAAACCTCGAGTTGGAATATGCTTGCATCTCAAGTGAATACTTGGCTCGTGAGGCGTTGTCGGCTTATCAGGTTGGTAGAGGATTCTTTTACGAGAACGTCATTCTCCACAAAACGTTCACCATTTCCAAACCTAATGATAGTGTCATAAACGAGCACATTAATCTACCGAGGAGGTCAATGACAGGGATATTGTGTCTGTTCACAGAGAGCTACACCGGAGGAGCAAGGGATTCCGAAAAGTTTGTCAATCCAAATATCACATCGATCAACATTAATGTGGATGGCATGCCAAACCGTCTCTACTCCAAGGGGATGACACCGCCGGACCTCTGGGAGTCGGTGAAGAAACGTTTCGGTAGAGAGGGTGTCAAGCAAAAGGATTTTTACGCTAATAACAAGTTTGCTCTGTGGGTCGACTTGAGGGCACACCCAGATAACAGCATTCACGGAGGAGGCCTGGTCTTGAACAACACGCGGGACGGAGTAAAACTAGAAATGAAACGAAAAGTTGGAGGAACGGGAAACATCACCTGCTACATGTTTGTAGTAGCCGACGCGTTGATGGAGGTTATGAACTCGAATTTGAGAGCAATCATGTATTAAAAAGGACTTGTGTGATAATACAAAAAGAATGGAAGAATTACGGGAAAAAGTTCCTTTTCATTGTATTATCACAGGACCTACTAATTGTGGGAAGACAAAGTACCTCACGGAACAGCTCCGGGGACCGTTCCGGCATGTGTTTGAATACATTGTGTTGATTTGTCCGACTTATGCGAAGAATAAGTCCTATCGTGGATTTGCTCACGGAGATAAACGTTTCTTGGTATTATCGCCGGATTCTAGTAACACCGATGAGATTAACGAGTTACTAACAGATTGTGCGGTGCTATTTTCTGGTACAAATACGTTACTCGTTTTGGATGACTGTGCTGTATCGAAAGATCTAAAGCAACGCTCGAACAAGTTTATCGATCTAGCGTTCTCAGGGAGACACGATGGGTTATCAGTGTGGGTATTGACGCAACAATTAACATCCATAGCAAAGCCCTTCCGTGATAACGTCGCCTGTGTGGTTACATTCCATAATCCATCTCAAACCGGTACCAAAACACTGTTTGAAGATTATGGAGGTGACTTAGACGCCGAGACTCGTAAAAAGTTTGTAGAACTGCTGAAAACTGAAAAGTATTCCAGACTCTGTTTCTGCCTACGGCATCCATTCCAAAATTATTTAGAGATTCCTGCGACGCGGTGAGCTCTAGGGCCAGCCCCTCGAAGTGGTTTAAAAACATCTTGGTCTACTTACAAAATAAGATGGCAAGCATTGAGGATTATATGGAAGAGGAACCTGAGTCTAAGGGGAGTTCGAGGGGTGCGCCTCCCGAAGATGATGTTGAAGTCAAACGAGAATCGCTGGCTATTCTCGCATCTCTTGGGACTACGAAGGAATTTCTTGGTGTCGGTATGAGTCTTGGTGATATCAAGAAGCTCTCGGCGAAAGACGTCGAGAAATACTTTGTCCGCTACCAGACTGTCTTAGGCAAGCAAGTTACTGATGGATTAGTAGAATCAGCACTTCAAGTGGTGTCTCAAGTCATTTCCTACGTGGTTCCTGTAGATGACACCGAAGCGCTTAGCAAAGACTTACAGAACGACGAGTTGGTTAAACGCGAACTGTCGAACTTTGCAGGTCTCTTGGTATTGAAGGGAGGAAGGATGGTAGCACTTGCTAGTGCCCTCTTCCGGGTCGCTAAGCATGTTAAACTAACACCTTCTTCACAGGAGACTTCCAACAAACTTCAAGAAGTTCCAAGCACAACTGAGCAAACTCTTGAGCACACCTGAGCACACCTAAGCAAGCTCTTGAGCACACCTGAGCACGTCTGAGCAAGCTCTTGAGCACACCTGAGCAAGCTCTTAAGCATGATGTGATTTAAAGATTCTTTATTCAGTGAGTAAAGAATCATGTCTGACGAAAATCAAGAGGTTGAACAAATTACAAAGGACCCTCCCCCCAGGAAGAAGAGTGCCGCTAAGGAGAAAGATCCTATAAAAGTCGCTTCTGGTAAGAGAGTTGCCGAATATAATAGGAGGTGTAGAGAAGCGCTCGCTAGGGAGATGAAACGCGAGGCGGAGGCGAGTTCAGAAGACGCTGCACGGGCAGAGACACCCCACCAAGAGGGAGCTCGAGGGGATAGCCTCTCGGACGCTTGGATTCCAGAGCTATCGTTTACAACTGTACTGGCTCTAGTTGGAATAGGGCTCACCGCATTGGATATGTATATGCGTTTTTACAAAAAGACGCCCAAGATCAACGCCAACGAGACTGAAACTTTCGAGAGGCCTGCCGCTCGAGGGGCTAGCCTCCCGAACGCGACGCCAAAAATAGGAATGTTGTGATTTAAAGATTATCTGAATCTGTAATAAATAAAAATCATGTCAACTGAAAACAAACTTGTGAAAACGATCACCGACTCAGCAGTCATCATCGGATTAGCCGCCGGTATGGGTTATGTTGCTAAAAAGGCTATGAAAGAGTCATTCATCAGCGACCCTTCGTCAAGTGTTACAAACTACGCTAAATGGGTTGCTGTCCTGTCCGGTAGTATGTATCTGAAAGATTATCTGGAAACACAAAAGATTTTGCCAAAACCGCTGTAGGCGACTTAAAGATTTTATAGACTGATTAATAAATGGCAAGTATAGCGCTGATGATTGGCGGGGCTATTCTTAATGCGACGGCATTTGTTGGAGGGAGTTACCTAGCAAGATACTTATCTTCTGATGCTACTCATGTTGATAAAGAAAAAATAAGACACGATAAAGCGCTTGAAAAGTATCAACAAGCAATGGGTGATTGGCAGAAAAAAAGACAGGAATACCAGGATTGGTTGGGGGAAGAATATAATAATAAACTTCGTGCAGACCAGAATGATAAGGAGACCGATCAGGCTTTCAAACTATACGCTCAAACACATCCAGATTTTGATTTGAAAGAGCCTGAGCTCTCAGATTACTAAGACCAAGTAGCAACCAAAAGATGGGAGAGATGGCGTATGTTGGGGGTGGAATGTTAGCCCTTGGCTATGTGGCGAGTAAATGGCTCTGAGCATATTCGGTGTAAAGATCACTTAAAGATTTCTTATTCTCAAACAAAATAAGAAATGGATATAGATTTTGATCCCACAACAGAAGAAGGTAGAGAAGATTTGAATACTACTGTAGACGAAGATTATGATTCTCTTATTCCAAACGATGGTGAGGGAAGAGAATCATGGAGTGAGAGGATCTCAAACAGATTTGGTAGAGGTGCAAGCTATGTGAGTAGGAGGTTGATTGATTTATGGAAAACACGAAACCCCGGGAGGGCTGTCCCCGAGTACATGGAGTTACAGAATATGGGAGGTTCTCCTTCAACGGACACACTTAGGGTAGACCTTTTGTTATCGAAATATCCAGATCTTGATGAAAATCTAGTTCAGATTTCAACGGATGAAAGAGGAAAACAATTCATTTCCTTCTATTCTGCGAGAAAAGGTGGTTGGACTAGACCAGAAAGGTTGTATAATGAGGATAAAACGGTGCGGAAGAGTGTTGACGCCAAAATCAGATCCGGAAAGTACAAGCAAATTCAGATTCAACTCGATGAACTAGACGCTACAGCTAATACACTCAGAGAAGAAGAAGAGAGAAACACCGAGCAAATGAGAAAAAATAATGAGGAACGAAGTGAAACAACTAACCAAGAAAGACTAAGAGCTATAGATCGTAAAAATGAAGAGCTCAGCGAGAGAAATTCTGTCATAGATGAGACTTTGGAAGAGAATCAATTGGAGAGAGAAAATCTTGAAGAGAGAATGTCGTTGAAAGATCGTGTCAAAGCGATTTTTAAGAAATACGGATTTACAGTCGCTGCTGTTCTAACTGCCACTGGTGTTATAGTTGGTGTTATTGTAAGCAATCTGAAAGCTGGGCTGACTAGTGTTGCAAAAGATGTTGGAAATGGTCTGAAAACAATAGGCAAAAAATTAGGAGAAATACTCCCAGGAATGGTTGGTGCGATAGCTAGTTTCATATTTAGAACGGCAGGTGAAGTCGTCGGCTTTTTAGCTAAAAACGCATGGCTTCTCATCGTCGCTGTCGTCCTGTATTTCGTAGAACGGTTTAAAAGGAGACGGAAATCATAACAAATGGTATTACTCTACATTGAAGGAAAAGTTTCTGACTTTACTGTCTATTTAGAACAACCTATTGAAAAGCCGCGGTTTATCGCGCTGCGAGGATGTGCGTTTCATAATCGTTGTAACAGTCTCTCAAGCGAGGGAACGGTCTCCGACGGTGAGAACATTATCCTTAGGATCCCCGCGGGGCAGTATACGATCGAGACGCTAAAACGTCAAATAGATGGGGGTATGCGTCTTGGTGAAAAGTCAGTCTCTATTAGAGACTCGTCACTCGAAGTTCATCGGAACGTCGTGTTGAATGAGCCGCTCGCCTGCCTGTTAGGACTCAAGACCAGGGAGCTGGAAGCAAACACTCGCCACGAGATAAAGATGATAGGTCACGAGGCTATTTTTATCCACTGCGATCTTGTGAACGCGTCTGACTCCCTCCAACAAGGGGCGCCCTCACAAATCCTAACATCTATAGAGCTCGATGAAGGAAAGATATACCTTAATCCACACGATCCGATACAGGTCAGTACCACATCAGTCGGTTACGTGAGTAGTCTCCGTTTTAGTGTAAAGGACGGCGACGGAAATACAATAGAGAGTGGCCTCTACCCGATACGTCTAATCTTAGAAATTACTTAAAGAATAGCCTCTTTCCATAATAAAACTATGGAAGAATACAATTCGATCTACCCAAATGTATCACAACGTGGTGATAACTTCAGACTTCAAAAGATCCACGATGTTTTGGGAAGTTTGGAACAAGAAGTTAAACATTACGAGAACGTGAGGAAAAAGTATAAACGAGCGCAGAGCGTGTTTTCAAAGATAAGTGTGGGCTTAGGACTCGCATCCGTCATTCTTGGGTCTAGCGGTTTAGGAACTTCTCTGTCAGGTTTTGGTATCATCGTTGGAGTCCCGTTAGGTGCTTTGGCTGGTGTTTTCGGTCTTACGTCTGCAGGCTGTGCGGCGGTTTCTAAACGACTGTCGCGAAAAGTCTCTAAGCACGACCAAACGGTGGCGATGGCAGGGGCAAAGGTGAATAGCATACGTGATTTAGTTTCTAAAGCTTTGAAAGACAACAAAATATCAGATGAAGAGTTTTCATTGATCTTGAATGAGGTGGATAAGTTTGAGGCTCTAAAGCTCCAGATTCGTCAAAAGTCAGGAAAAGAGGACGAAAAAAACGTAAACATTACCAAGCTGAGGGAAACAGTAAGAGAAGAGATTTTGAAAGACCTGGCGAGTCGACCCGCTCGGTGAAATTTCTGTTCGAAAGAACCCCCGTTGGATGGATCTACGAATTGAGGTATGCAAAGAACTGATTTAAAAAAAATCTTATATGTTAAATGAAGAACATATAAGATGAAGTTTACAGAATTTGTGAAAAGGTACCCTTACTACTCACGCTTTAGGTTCTCTGCCGACGAGCATGGCGATGTGCAATTCGTTTTCAATGGGGACGAATACGATCCATTCGACAAGAATGGGAATCTAGTCAAAACGTTATATCACTTCCCTGGTAATAGCTGGAAACCCGAGAATATCCAGGATTTTCTGGTCGCCGATGACGCACAGGCATACAAGGAAACGGTTCAGCAACTGTTTGGATTTCCGAAACAATATAGACTAGACGCGCGTGCAGAATACAAAATATCGCCATGGGACGAAAACCCTACGAAAAATAATTACGTCTCTTTTGATGTTTTTATAACACCAAAGGTGAAGACACACTTTGTTTTTAGGGATATATTCACCGACAGCTTGCTAGTATTCAGAACAGCAAAGGAGGCTAGTAGGTGGCTCGACGCCCCGAACCTCAGTTATTGGAGTCAAGCCTTAAATTTCGCTATGTTTTGCGCGACTGCTGGATGTGGTGTGACGCGTGACATGATTGACGACTCTCAAGTGGGGTCGTTCTACAGATTCCACATCATTTTCACTATCAGACGACTATTAAATGAGCTACAATGTCCTCTCCCGAAAGATAAGCTCTTTAGTTGGAATAAAAACTTCTACAGCGAAGCAGCTTACCAAAAATTAATGACAGAGTTCCGAACTGGCAGCGATTTTCGGTTCCTTGGACCGATAAATCATGGGTTAGGAAATGTTTATAACTATGATTATCACGGATTGTCATCTTCTAACGACAAGTATAAACCCTATGGGACCATTGACCAATTACACGACGAATGGGATGCTGCTAAAAGCGACGACGAACACATGAATCACTTTGAGATCGAGTACCTGAAAGACCCTAGAACCGAGTTTCAGTACGAGTGGTTCTTTCCAGAAAAATCAATGGGACTAACCAAAGCTGGGTTGTCTAGGATAAATCAAAGCATAGAAGCCTTTGTTTATTGTATTCTAGGCGCACAAGTTCAAACTCGATCGTCAATCGTCGGCGATAGCGGTTCAGCTCAAGAAACGAAACAAGTCTTTTCGAAACTCTTTGAAAGCGCAGTGATAGAAAACGATATATCAAAAAGTATACAAAGGTATCAGTTTGCTTTACAACAGGCGAGGCAAAAACTAGACTTGGCTTTCGCCCTCGGTTGTTGGTTGAGCCCATCGTATCTTGTGATAAATAACAACACTTCAATCGCTGGTTATAATAACAAGTTACAAAAAGCCACTACCGATATGAAATTGGGGCTAAATCCAATAAATAACGAGATAAAAACGATCCCAAAACATAATATGGGTCATTCAAAGATTTTGTTACCTCATACCGAGTCAGTCACGGCTCACAAACCGAAACCTGAAGCGAAAACAAACCCAAAGCCGGACGTGACTAAACCCTTGAACACGCAGCACGAAAATAACCTTGTCATGATCACAGTCTTCACGGCTGGTTTGGCTTGGTATCTATTCCGGTAGCATGTGAGATGCACGTGTACGGATGTGACGCATTGCAATAAAACAATACCTGTTCACATGCTAAACAATAGACCGCATACCAGACCTCCCTAACAACCACGAACTCTCGATGTAGACACAAAACCTATTTTCAGAACCGCTCGTTGTTAGGGTGATTAG
Source organism: Nematostella vectensis (assembly GCF_932526225.1). Classification (NCBI taxonomy): domain Eukaryota; kingdom Metazoa; phylum Cnidaria; class Anthozoa; order Actiniaria; family Edwardsiidae; genus Nematostella; species Nematostella vectensis. Next base: position 5,512,850 of record NC_064044.1, read on the forward strand.
GAATGTATGTGTTTTGTAACGTGAGACGCGTTACAAAACTGAGTGGGTCAATGTTAATTTCCGTTACACGTTCTGCAATGATGCTTTTGTCTATCGTGTTCGCATATTTGAGACCCTCCGCATAACTTACAAAAGGGTCTCTGTTTGCCGTGTTCACACATCCCTTTCCCCTTGCAGTCTTTACAGACATATCTTGCTCGTCTGTGCTCACAAATGCTACCGCCGTTACATTCTCTGCACCGCGTTTTTCTCCGGTTGTGAGGGCAGATTTGCGATCCGTGACAATCTTTGCAATAATATTTCACTCTGCCATGAAGACACTTATAATCCGTTGTTCGCTTTACGGGGGATACTTTCGGGTCCTTCACCGTTTGGTTCTCCATTTCTATCAAACCGGTCATGTCTTTAAACCACTTTCCAAAAGCTTTTTTAGATGTGAGGCCGAGAGGCTAGCCTCCCCGAGCTCCCCCTAGGTGCGACATGTGACAAAATGATTGACAGGTTTTTGACAAAATGATTGACAGGTGGGCGTGGTCGTCACGTGACAAAATGATTGACAGGTTTTTGACAAAATGATTGACAGGTGGGCGTGGTCGTCACGTGACAAAATGATTGACAGGTTTTTGACAAAATGATTGACAGGTGGGCGTGGTCGTCACGTGACAAAGTGATTGACAGGTTCTTGACAAAGTGATTGACAGGTGGGCGTGGCCGTCATGTGACAAAGTGATTGACAGGTGGGCGTGGCTATCACGTGACAAAATGATTGACAGGTGGGCGTGGTCGTGTTCGTGTGTGCAAGGAGTCTTGGGCAAACTCGCGTATGCGCAGGTCGCGAGGCTTGGCGGAGGTGTGCGGAGACTTTTGCGCCATTTTGGAATGAAATTTGGGGTGATGAAAAATTTGTCCCAGAATCGGCAAAACCCTACTACTTTGTTCTATTTTTATTGTTGATTCTGTTGAAATATTTCATAAAGGCTAACCAATATCGTGTTGCATTTGTCATATACTGGTAAAGAAGACCGTTCTTGTCTTTATATCCTGTGCCCTTAGTCCTAAGAAGATACATATCCTTAGAAGATACAGCAACTTTTTCAACTTACAAGAGAAATTTTCCTTACCGAGGATAAAAACAAAACAAAATTCAACCCCTGTTGCCAATATGTATTGTTATTGTCTGCATCTTACATCTCATGTGTTTATTATTATTTTTTCAAATATTTGTGGAAATTATTCAGATTATAAATGTCTTGATGAAAAGATTGTTTTGAAAGAAATGTTACTCTTTTATGAACCAGGGACTACCTGAGGGCCAAGATGAATGCTAAAGACTGGAAGACATGAGAATTGAAAACCATGTCTTGAAAGACATGTCTGAAAGACAGTAGGGAGTTCTTATTCACTAGTCATTTGATACCCCCACACACATGGTCCCAGGAAAGGGTGGGGGATTAGACTTTTATAAAAGCCTGTTTCCAAGTTAAGAGGCAAAAACAGTCAATACTACCACCCCTCTTGATATATTCTGGTTAAAAAGTAATCTAAAACCCCACATTAACCCCTGACTTCCCCAGGACCATAAGGGAGGGGGCTCAAATGACTAGACTATGTGATTCAGCAGTACACACTCAATAGGTTTTTTTTAGAACAAGATACTTATATTATATAGAACTAAAAACATAATTTTGCTTTTTAAATAATAAATCTGTAACGAAAACAGTTTTCTCTCAACCTAAAGATAATGGGAAAGGGGATATTTTAGGAAAGTACTGAATATAATTATCACATTATTGTTATCATATTTTCTTTTCAAACATTTAAAGAAGAGTCATATTTCTTCCTTTCCTTCTCCCTGTTGACTATTTTTATGCAATTGATGCTCTTTGCTATTTCCCCTTTACACCAAAAATAAATTAATAAACAGATTTGATTTTTAAATTAGAAATTTTCATTTAGTACTTTCACTTATATCTTCTTTTTAGGATTTCCTTTCTTTTTCCATTACATTTATTTTAAAGGTTTAGATTTATTTCATTGGAATGGTTGGATCCAGGGTTTCTAAAAAAAACACCAAAATATAATGCATTACTGGATGTATATTTGTAGATATTAATTCCCATGGGGATGGAAAATCACCACTTAAAATGGTTCATTAAAACTTCAGTATTGCATCTTATTAAAATTGTGTCTGACACTATATTCTATCTTTGAAATCCTGTTTCATCCATTACTTGTTCTTCGCAAGGACAAAGCTTGTCAGAATGTAGCTTTACAAATGTACATTAATGAAACTTTTATTAAGGGAAGGGTTTTTTAGGGCAAGATACTTAAACTTTATAACACTAGCAACAACCTTGTTCTTTTTTAATAATATAATTCTGTTCACAAAGCTTGGATAGCATAGACATGGCCTCTTTAGAGGCCTGTGGTGATGAAAGGGTTAAGATAATGGGAAAGGGGAAATGTCAAGAAATGCTCAATCAAGTTATTTTCATTACTGTTATATTTTTTTCAACAAACCTTTCAAGTTGAGTCAATTCCCTTTATATCTCCTCCCCCGTCAACTATTTTTTAGTCAATTGATATTCTTTCCTTCCTCTCTACCCTAAACATAGATCACTGAAAGGGTTTGGTTTGGAATTCTGAATATTCGGTCCAATGAAGGAGAGAATCGCCACTAAATCAATACATAAAAATTACAGAATGGCATCTAAACAGTCTAAATATATTATTTCAATTCTGTGGAATGCTGTTACATCCATGACCTATTCTGCACAAGGGCAAAGCTTTTCGGAGTATTGTTTTGATTAAAAAAAATATAAACTTCTATGATGGGACATAAGAATTTACCATTAGACTCTTGACAACTTTGACAGCCATATTCACACCAGGAATTGTGTTTGTTAACTTTGATGTACTGTATAATTTAAATTATTGAATAAGGCCTGGATCCATTTGGTTGGTACAATAAATAAATCTCAGTAAAGAGCAGGATCCTAGATCCCCCCAAAATACCTCAATCAGTCAACACAGAAGGTGTTCAATGCTGGCTCCGCTTTTAGGCAGCGCCTAAATCTATATATTAGACTTCTGATGAAGTAAATAAAGTGCGTAGTGTCTTTGAGATTACACCTTTGCTTGAGCGTTATATGCCGCAGAAATGGATCTACGGAGGACGATATACGCTAGACGTTGGTTCATGAGGTGACAAAAACCTTAGGTGACATATTATATGTCTTTGTGGTGGAATTTGTCGTTCTTTAATGTTTCACGTCTATGGGAGCGTTGCTCGACCTGACATAAGCGCTTTCTTTGTGCATGTTAAGTTTCTTAGAGTTATTTAGGACATATCTGCAGTACAGCTCACTCCTGTTTTAATAGATTTTTTAAAATCAAACAGGAAGATTTGAGGCTGCCGTGAATCGCCACTGTAACTCGTAGAAATCAAAGTGCACTTTGGCTAAATCTGGCTTTTTTCTGAGAGAGGGCTCGCTCATCCCGTCTAAGGTACCTTCGATGTCGTAGTTTGATAAAAGATCGGCGGGCGGTTATAGCGTTTGTATTTTTGTTTTGAACAAACACTTACATACTGCATGTTAATTCTTAAGGGAGGGGAGTAGAAGAGAAGCAGTCTATACACAGTACCTTTGCAAGATGATATCCACCCTATCTTTACTTTGGTCAAATCACTAGCTAGTGGTCTATCATAAATGCTTCATTTTGATTGGTTGACCTACTAGTAGGCTATCATCAATGCTGCAATCTGATTGGTTGACCTGCTAGTAGGCTACCATCTATGCTGCATTCTGATTGGTTGACCTGCTAGTAGGCTATCATCAATGCTGCAATCTGATTGGTTGACCTACTAGTAGGCTATCATCAATGTTGCAATCTGATTGGTTGACCTACTAGTAGGCTATCATCAATGCTGCAATCTGATTGGTTGACCTACTAGTAAGCTATAAGTCAAAGCCCATCAGTAGCGAAAAGTGCTGGATTTAAAAGCCGCTTGGGTTTCCAAATTGACCTGCAAGTGTGACTAAATCAAGGGGTGGGGTGGTGGTGATCCACTAAGAGGGAGGGGGGTATCCACTTGAATCCACCAATCCAACTGTATTGTTTAAATACATGTGTTTGTTATTTCAGGCCGGCGACGATAGCTCTATATAAAAAGTTCCTGTATTGTTTAAATACTTAGTTCCATGTGTTTGTTATTTCAGCCCGGCAAGGATAGCTTTATATAAGAAAGTTCCTGTATTGTTTAAATACTTAGTTCCATATGTTTGTTATTTCAGCCGGGCGATGATAGCTCTGTTGTACATAACATAAAGAGGTACGTCTGTCAGTTTGAGTTTAAAAAATGGTATTGCTGTTTCCGACTTTCTAGACTCTCGGATTGTAAGCTAAATCGGGCCTAATGACCTCCCGTTTTTGTCTTAACAAAAAAAAATTAGAAATTTGCTGAGCTGAATAAAATTCAGTGCATTGTGTATCTTTGCTTATTAGAGACTGACCACCTATCAACGGCCGTATTAGCCTAGGCTTTGTTGGTTTTTGCCCCTTCACAACGCATAATTCAAGATGGCGGTCGTGATATTTGAACTCCGTGTTTTCGGCCGAAAAAAACGGTAAAAGCCTACAGGTTGGCTACGGGTGAATGGAATTTCTGTGGAGTCAATACGCAATTTGCTAATATTTATCCTTTTTCAGCTGCGCCTTAGTATAGTATAGTAAAACAAGTTCAGCGGTTACCTGGCAATGATACATGCGCAGACTGTACCTCTAAAGGTGAGAATGAATTTTTTTTGCATTTAGTTTTATTCCAGGCTGGACAAAACAAATGAGATAAGCGCAAAATCTTTTATTTCCGTTCATGAAATTTTCATTCATGAAATTTGCACGAAGAATTGAAAATTGGGACTTTGGAAAGAGTCTGCGTAGTAGTCGTCTGTTATACAGGGGTTATACTGTATTTATTTTTTTCTTTATTTCTTGATATCTTTCTTTATTTCTTACTTTATTTTTTTCTTTGTTTGTTTTTTTTTTTGTTTGTTTTCCCACGCTATGTCTTTCGTAAATATCATGTTTGTTTTGTACAGATCCCACATGGTTGTCGACGAACCTCGGCGTCTTGACGTGTATCGAGTGCTCCGGAGTTCATCGCGGGATGGGTGTCCACGTTTCTAGAGTCCAGCCATCACGCTCGACAATATAGGCAACGCTGAACTGCTCGTGACTGACTTTTTATTCTTATTTTTGTCCAACTATTGTTTGTTTAATGTTTAACCATTTAGAGTTAGACATGAGGAAGTAGAGACAAGTAAAGCCCTTTTTGGGAACTGATTGTTGTGTGGATTTATACTCTTTCTTGACTATTTGGATAATAGACTTTGATGACATGACTGAAAAACATGGAAAACGCGCAATTCCAGATAGATAGAGAAGACACAATTTCTTCAGTGGCTATAGGTTCCTTGTATTACGGACTGATTTTGAAAACACAAATAATGTGAGGCCAAAGTGCGCATAACCAGATTTTGGCTTTTTAAGATAATTTTTCCTTGATTATCATTGCCCTGTGTATCAGTTCTGGGACGAAAAGCTCAAATTTCAATGACACTTTACAAGAAGTCGCATCAATTTAAAAAAAGTCGCACTTGATATTTTGTTTGCTTATAAGTTACTAAGTACTCAGAGAATTCTCCGCCTTATTCGATGTGAAATTGGCTTATTTGAAGCGTCACATCATGTTTTTCCGTCATGTCTACTTTGATAAATGGTTTTCATATATCCAAAGCAATACCCTAAAACTATGTAAAACCATGCTCGATCTTCAATATTATTCTGTCATCATAATAACCCGCCATTAGAGGAGATACTGAAGAAAACCGAGCCCGCGGCAAGCAGTAAAATGTAAGAAAGTTGGCAGTTTCAAAATCTGATCACAGCAAAGAGGCAGAGAAGAAGACTCGTTGGCTTAAAACCGGACTATTACAATTCCTAAAGAAATATGCCCTATGCTTTTCTACCTTGTTATTGACTGCTTTTTGGCGTCATATTTCAGGGACGAAAAAAGAAAGAGTTTATTCACACCAAGTACATCAAACACCAGTACGCACAGAAATCGGGAGAAAGCCCCGAGAAGGTGTTGCAGGTCTGTGTATATATACGGCTGCACCGAACCATTTGCCCTCGACTATTTTGCCGATCAAAAAATCCACTGAAGCCCTTAAGAGACACTAGCTACTAAAATAATTTTATCAAGAAAAAAGATTTTTACTATTTTTCGAATACATGGCATTTTTAATACCTTAAACTACTATATATGCACTGACATCTAACTCGTCGCAAGAACATTTCTTTGACGTGTATTATAAAGAAATTGCGGTTTCATTGCCTAGGTATTGTTTTTTTGTATGACGTTTTATTTATTTATTTGTTTGTTTGTTTGCTTGCTTTCTTGCTTGTTTGCTTGTTTGTTTATTTATTTAATCCATGAATTTGTGCTTTATAAAATGCGATGCATTTCACTATTTCCGATTTTCTTCTCCAAGGAGCTGCACCAGGCGGTCAAGTCACGTGATATTCTGGCCGTGTTGCAAGAATTCGGCGAGGGAGTGGACCTGAGTGCGATGCTACCAGGATCGGTAACACAACCCTGTCACGCAACTATATCACGCATTTGATACTGTGTGCATTGCTTTGATCATCATATCAAGAAAATTTAGCCAAAAAGTGTCGTTTTTGACAAACGCCGACACTTCCATATAAGGAAACTAATATATGCCTTATTTGAAAAAAACCCGCATAATTTTTCGCACCGCAGGTACTTCGTAAACTTTATGACTTGTAAACAGAAGAGTTACTGTCACAGTTACTGTGTACATCTTTAGTCAACGGAGAAAGTATTTAAAAAGAAACTAAAATTCCCCGGTACCAGACCCCCCAAAAAACAACGTTTTCTTCATATGGGTGACTTTTTTGAAAAAGAGATTCCTCATCAAAGCTATGCACTATGCATCATGGGAAGGATAAATAAGTCGAAAAGGATCGTGGGAAGGGTAAAGTCTTCCCGTTACCCGTTGTGCCTATCACGCATTGTTATGTGGTATGATCTAAAACTTTTTCTATTTAACGCCCCCCACCCCACTTTTTTACCTTTACTTTTTTGACCCTTTGTTTTCCTTTTACTTCTCTGCACATCGTCGACTTTCTAGCGCAGAACGGGTACGATTCGCCCTTTGATTCCAAATTACATTGAATGTGGGATTCTAGAAATAGTCCATACCCCCAACACGAAGGGACTTGAGAATTCGAGGGCAGATTTCCCCATCCTCATAAACCCAGTGCTTCGAGGTCACAGGCGCGAGAACGAGGCGGAAGGGCGGAGGAGGAGGGGGTAGGGGGCGGGAGAGAAAAGAAAGGACAGAAAAGACGTCTTTTTTTTAATTTTCTTCTCTCCCGCCCTCTTCTGCATCCACCGCCTTGTTCTCGCGCCATTTCCCTTGGGCTAAAGCGTCGTTTTTCCGACACAAAATCACTGTCGCTTGAAACATTAATAAGTGTTAATTCCTGGACTTAGACGAAGGGTGTTTCTATTAAAGAATTATCTTCCATGAGGATTGAGGAACTGAAAATTAACGTCTCTTGTCTGTATCTCGTAACGCAGGAATGACGCAAATGTTGTGAATATGGAAGGGAACACCCCATTACACTTCGCAGGGAAGGCCGGGAAAACAGAGGTTGCTAAAGTCTTGCTCCGCTCAGGCGCCGCCGAGAGTATACACATCGGTGAGTCAATTATGTCATCGGTGAGTCAATTAAGTGACGTCGCTACGTCACGCAAAGAGTTTCATCACGCATATTGCGTCAATAGTACATCATTTTTCAGCTTTTTCGTTACGCCTTCACGTCGACTCATGCCATCACGCACTACTTTAAAAGATTATGAAAGTATGTATTGGCTTGAATTTATTACTAAAACTGCTCATTAATTCACAGAAAACTCAAACGGTAAAACGCCTGTACAGCTAGCAAAGGAAAGAGGTCACAGCGACACACTGGAGTTGCTGAGTTATGATTACGGGTCTTATACTTTTCCATTGCCCTTAGAAAACTATTTCCTAAAAGTGAGTATAATGAATAAATAAGGCCGATCAAAGTATCGACCAAGCACTGCGATAATATGAACACCCTCTAGAAACAAACTGGAAAAATGAAAGTATAAATTGACCAATCAAAGGCCATCTAGACAACAGTTGTTTGATTTTACCAACCACAGTCCTTGGAAGTCAAACGCTAGTCCAAAGTGTACTACAGTTGTCTTGTTAGTACTATAGTTGTCTATTTTTTACCACAGTTGTCTGAAAAGTATGAACCCACCAATCAGACGTGACCTTCCCTTTTCATATCGAATACATTTCACATCACTGAGAGGTACTTAAAAATCGTGTTTATTCTTATCTTGTTTCAATCTTTTCGGCTTGAATTAACGGTAAAGCTCATAGTGTTTGGCCCAACTAAAGACCCTGTGCAGCATTGTTCAAATAATGTCCTCCCTCGCATTTTTCTGGGCCCAGAATTTTGACAAGTTTAAAGGGTGTCGATCAACCACACATTTGTTATTGGTTACATTTTGTGAATACAATTGTCTCGTTGCGTGAAAGCTTAATCCTTCACGATTAAAGCCTGGTAAAGTGTAAACGATATCTAATTGAAGGTGTCTCAATTACTTGTCTGAATTAGGGTGTAATAATAAACTCGTGTAATGGAAATGTGTAGCTCGGTAATAAGCGGGAGCATAAAATGGCGGCGTGATTCTCTTTCTTTAAACGCACTTCCTTCACCTCGCTTTCCTGGTCTCGTTGCCAAGTTATCGCACCTTCACGATAAACCTTGAGAATATAGGCTTTAACCTTTTTTTCCTTTGAGTGTGTGCGTTCCCAAGATTAGCCGTTGGGGGGAAGGGGGGGGGGGGGGGGGGGTGGGGGTGCGCAGTCATAGGTATCATATGGAAAAAGCATAGTATTTAAAGATTCCTTAATATGAAATGACCCACTTTCTGGCCGCCGAGGGTGGGGGATGGGGGTGCGCACCCTGTGTACGCTCCTGGTGCCCATCCATCCCCACCAAATTATACCACAGAAATATTTTCCTCTGATTGAAAAGTAAAACACGTCACAAGCAATTGTTTCTTTTTAGCTGAGGAAATGCGCTAAGGGCAAACTGACCTTCTGTGATCACGTGAAAATCGACTGGGGACTGAACCAGGCCGAGGACTTCACGGATGACGTCATCGAGCTGACAGACATCAAAACGAGTCTGAGTGATGACGAGGCGCTGAATGATGTCAAACTTTCTTCCAAGGTACACACAACACTATAGCCAATAGGCAACTTGCACTGAGTCACATGACTTCTTAGGTTGAAAACTCGCGCGCTCGTTTAATTCGCTCTTTTAGCGGTATATTAAAAACAAAAAAAACAAAACTTATCCAGCTCTTACGGATCAGTCAGAAAGTTTCTTTGTCAGAAAGAACTTATTTCATTAAAAAAAATATTTTTTTTTCGTCTTTCTCTGGCATGACGACCAGAGAAATCATTTCTAAGTTTTTTTGTAACCCAAACAACACGTTACCAGCAAATAGGCGAATAATACTAGAATCACTCTCCAAGTACCCCTGTAATTCCATCAACCTCATTCTTAATGCCATTCCCTATTCTTCCAACAGGGAAAGTCCGGTCCCCCTTCCCCTCCCCGCCACCGTCGCAATTTGCCTCCTCGCCCCGTAAGCCAGATGATTATGTGTCCGACAAAGTGTTGCGTTACCTTGTTATGCGAATGTCGCTACGGGGAGCACATTCGGGCATGGCGTTAAATCATGGTAAGAAAAATAAATAAATAAATTGGAGTAGCTAATCATTCTCGTCTCAGCTAGATGCTGAAGTACGAGAGTGCAGATTAAGACGTCTGACCACGGATCCAGATAAGATCGAAATTAATTAATCTTGTGGAGAGAGGAAAACCGGAGAACCCGGGGAAAAAACGGAGTAAATGCGGGACCAACTAACTCAACTCACGTCGGAACCATAAGGAATCGAACCTAGAACCCAGAGAGAGGCACAGGTACTAAAGAGTGACGCTCTGCCAACTGCGCCACCTAGACTCCTCAATTGATTATCCCGAGTATGTCCTAGTCCTAACGAGAACTTTCCGAGTGTTTGAGTCGGAATCCAGTTTAACTGTTGGGATTCCTATTCATTTCTTGATTCTACGTTAAGCAGTCTTAAAGTTTGCGTGAAATATTCTTTAGGTGGCGACAAGTTAAATAACATTTTTTTTTCTTCTTAGGCAAGACGAAACAAGCCCATCTGACGTCACCGAATCTCCCCCACCCATCCCCCCAATAAGATGCCCCTCTGTCAGTCGGCCAGTCAGGCCAACAGGCCCGCCTTCACCCCCTAAGCCGCAATTCCACGACACACCCACCCGTGCCTCACCGCCACCGGACATGCGGACTAATCCGGACACGGAGCGTCGACCGCCTCCACTACCACCCGCACCAAAGAGGGCCATAGACCTTAAACCCGATTTCCCGCCTGTACCCACCCATAAAAGGTCCAAATCGGACGGAAAGGTCCCGTTTGGGGAGGACATCGCAGATATGGGGAGACCCGCGTTGGAAAAGAAGTCATCTTTCCCCCTGGGAGAGGGGGAGAAGGACGATTCAAAAGCATCTCGCCCCGAGCTTCCGCCGAGACCCACGGGCTTGGAAAAACCCGCGAACACCGGCCGTGTTAGTAATGACGTCGGCTTGACCAAAAATGCCCCGAACAAACCTAAGTCTACGACGTTACCGAGGTATGATGGTTATTTTAGTCTTTGTAACGCAGTAAACACCTAAACTTTCCCGCCTGATATAGGCGTCTTTCGGATTAACATATTTACCCTGCTAAAGCACTGTTACTCATTTTCTCGTAAATTTAGTAATTCGTTGCAGAGGTATGATAATTTTAGCCTTTGTAACGCAATAAGTGTGAACTTCCTCACCTCATATGGGCGTTTTTCGGATGAAAATGTAATCTATTCAAACCTGCAAATCAATAAAAATCCCTTCCCCGAAAATCAAGTAACTTCTAATTCAATCGTTTCCACGCTTACGGAACAACGTCCATTTATGTCCACACGCACGGAAAAACGTTAAGTGGATAGGTCAATAGTTAAGTAGATAGATAAATAGAATATCATTTTATATATCTTGGTTTCTTATCACAACCATTACAACCTAGCAATGTGTAAATCTCTTTATAATTGATGGTTTTGGCTCGTCTTTTGTATACGTCAAAGGCCGTATGTAATCTGCGTATTATTTTGTCAGGCCTTCCGTGACACCACCCCCTCCCAGGAGACAAGACTCAGACACAACAGTCAAAGGTAAAGCAGACAGTGCTGAATAACATATGCGCATGCGCGTGCTCTGTCGAAAACACAGGGAGCCCAAGCTCACAGTTAGTTGTCTTTTGGGTTTGTGAGAAATTCTTAATAAAAACAGTCGAGTGTGTCGAGTACGTCGAGTGAGGTAGGTGTGACCGAATTTTACGAAACTTCACAGAGGTAATCAAAATTATCACTTCTAACCGCTCGGTGAGTTTCGTGTGTTTTTATAGAGAATTTCTTTAAAAACCCAAAAACCACTAACTGTGAGCTTGGGCTCCCTGTGGCGAAAACAAACAAAATCTCAGTGTTGAATCGTTCGAGTAAAGGGTACGAAATGCTGACTTCAGTCGCTGTTCTGACTACCTGTACAGTATTAAAACCAAAGTATACAAAAGCTGACAGATTTTTTGATAATGAGGGAGTATTGGCCAAAATGTGACAGATCGCCGCCATTTCAAAACAAAAAGGCTGGTTTCACCGCGCGGTACCGGAACTAGTTTTGCACAACTCCTTTCCCTCTTTACTGTGGTTTTCAGTATCCTGCAAACCCTCGCCAACGATTTCCAAGCTAAGTCGCCTTCTGTCATTTAAAATCCTTGGAGCGTTTTCATTTGTCAGCACAAGTATGGTTGCCAATCACGTCACTTCTCCCTGCCAGACGTTGACAAATCAGAAAGCTCCAAATGTAATCCCGTACTAAAGCCCCCAACAAGCCCTTCCACATTTTGCTCACGGCGCCCCGCCAATTTTATGTGAATGTTATTTTGTAATCGCAGTTTACCCACCAAACAAGGACAAGCCCTTACCAAAGGTGCAAGAAAACAGCAAAGTTGGCGACACCCCAGCACCGGAAATACCTTCTCGAAACTACAGCAGCCAGGTACGTGTACAGGGGAGAGGGGGGGAGGGGGGAGGGGTGACCCATAAAAAGAGCCCTGACGCTCAGGAATTCCCAGAGACTCGTTCTATAGTTTGACGACTTCAAAAAAGCTTGGTTCTCGCTTCTTGGGTTTTTTCCGGATTCTTTGCTTCTCGTCCCTCAACAAGAAGTAACAATTTTGATCATAAGCCGTTTTCTGTGAGTTATGATTTGTATAACAGCTACCGTCATTTCCAGGTTCCCGTTGGTCTTCGACCAATCAGAACCCATGATAGATAAGAGTTTTTTTGTACCTTCGCCCCCAGGTCCCCGTGAGCCAGTTCCCGCGCAGAGTTCAGGCGCTGAATGATTGCGAGGCTGACAATGATGACAATGATTTATGGAGGGTGACGTCATTCTCGTCAAAGGCGAAGGTGAAGACGCCGAGTGGTGGGTAAGTCTACCCGCGCTTAAGAGGCAACTATTCCACTAGCAAGAGAAGGTAAGGAATGTCGTGAATACAGATGTTCGCTAAGAAGGGAGCCAGAGGAATGTCCAAAAATACAGTGACATAAGCCTCGTTCCCAGGTTGCTCGTACCCAGGCTCCTCGTCCCCGGGGACAGTGCTGAATAACGTATGCGCATGCGCGTGTTCTGGCGAAAACAAACAAAATCTCAGTGTGAATCTTTCGAGTAAAGGTACGAAAGGCTGACTTCGGTCGCTGTTTTGACTTACTGTACAGCATTAAAACCATACTGTACAAAAGATGAAAGATTTGTTTGATAAAGAGGGAGTCATAAAGAAAATTTTAGCCTTAGATTTGATCTAATTTTCTTAGCATTCGCCAAAATGTGACAGTTCGCCGGTAAAACCCAGCCATTTCAAAACAAAAAGGCTGGTTTAACCGCGCGGTATTGGAACTAGTCTTGCGTTTTTCAGCACTGCCGTCCCCGGGCGCTCCATACAAGCCCATAGACACGTCGATTTGCCGATTTCGAGTGTTTTGTCAGGTTTCAAGGCGAGCAGCAAATCGAAAGTGACGTCATTAACCGACAAGCTGCTCAGCCAATAGAAGGCAGGGAACGAGACTACCGTGACACTTTCCCCATTGTCACGGGACTCCCTTAGGCCGAATTTCCTATGCCTATCTAACAATATTCCGTGAATCCAGAAGAGTTCCATACCCCCTTCCTCCCTTTTTCTTGTGGGGATTTTGTCAAAGGATCCCCAAGCTCCAAATGTTACCCTTTTAATGCGCCAAAATAAAGACTGCGATCGTCTACAATACGTTTTTGTTCTTCAGATGCATTGTCAAATCCAGACTTCAATGTGGGCGATTGGGAGGGGAAAATGATATGTTTTCAACTTAAACTGCTTCTCGTTCTTTTTTAGCTTGGAGAGCTGGAGAGAAAGCCTGGGAATAGCGGCGTTTTCCCGATCAGTTTTGTTCGCGTGCTCTCGGAATAATCCAAGAACCCTCGTCAGTGAACCAATTTCGTCCACGTTTTCTTGGACAATTTACGAGAAATTCGGACAGCTTCCAATGCAGATAACTTCCAGTAACTGTCGCTCGACAAAGCTGTAGTCAAGATAGAGATTATTGCTTCACTAAGTTTGCTGGGATTGTATTGTCGTATGAGATATAACAACAGGGAAAGAAAATCAGAGTAAAATATTTTTAGGTAAGGAATTATAAAGTTTTTTATTGTAGGTTGTATTTGCTTGACAACCAATTATTTGCTTTAATGTCGATAGAGCCTTATTTATTGATGGGGACTAGATGCAATTTAATCAAATGAATACTTTTTATCAATGTTCATTTTTGGGGAGCTTCCATGGCAATTTTAGGAAAATGTTTTTCTAATTTGAGGTTTGTTATTGTGTTAAACACAACAAATTTTTAATTTCGTCACACCTAGTATTTAGTCAATATTTTTCTTTTTACACTTAGAAAGGATGGCAGCCAAATCCAGTGACGTGTTTATCGATTCAAAATCTATTTTTTTCGGATTATTAAATGTTTTTTTTTCATTTGAAAATGTTGAAGGTCGGCAACTTGGTAAACATTTTGTCAGAATGTCATTTTTAGGTCTAAAGCCCAACACTTGGCACCGAATCAGAAGTTTGTTTGGACAGACAGAGCAAAAAAATGGCATGAAATTTTCGAATTTTCAATATATAAGCTTAAGATTCCGCATACAAGGAGCTTAATTCCATATTTTAAAGAAATTTAGAAGATATGAAATTTAGATATTAGCGAGCAAAAGGTGGCTTAATTTCTGATCAGAGCCCGACTTCTCCCTAAAAACGAGGAGAATTCATAATTTTAACATTTGAAAATTGCACTTCAAGCCTCTTATCTCGAAGACGAATCCATTTAAAAAAAAACACTTTTTGATATGTTGGTTAACATAACATAAGGAACCTCTATGAAAAAATTCAAGCTTACCGAAGTTAACCAGACCTTATTTTGGGAAAACTTGCCATTTTTTGCTCTGTCGTTTGGACAGAAACTGCATTATGGCATCCACTAATTAACAGCCTTGAAGTTTTTTATTGGTCCATTCTTTATCACGTTGCCAATTAAAGAACTACAAATGTAATTTCTTTTCTTTTCCCGATGATAAATGACGGATGCCAAAATGATGGTATATATCAGTTTTTAAAAGCATTTGCGTGGTTCGCATAATCTTTAAAAATCGCTGTAATGTAATTAAGAATGCAATACCAACAGACTTACTATAATTTGAAATATCAATTTTGTTGAAATTTATGTAATTTTGCCCTTTTGAGCAGAGGCTTTTCTTACATCGATTTTTTTTAAAATTGCACCAGGCTAGAACACAGAAGCGCTTGATACAGCGATTTTATAATAAAAATTTGACGCTTCCCATCCAGATAATGGAATTTCTGTGGTATTTGACCGCCAAAGCGAAGTTTACGCCTCAATTATCAATAGCTCACAGCCGAGAAAGAATAAATGTAAAATGTTATTTTTTTGGTTAACTTCTGCGCCTTTTATCCAGCATTTGTAGGCCTCCTGTATTTAACATCCCCGTAGTTTTAGTACTAGATATATATCATCAAATTCCAGTGGCCTCTTTTTGATTCGCTGTGCCGGTGTTCGCAAGGAAAATAGAATCTTGTCTTTTGGAGCGCGAAAAGAGAGACTAGTATCTCAGCTCAGCGAAATATAAAAAGAGGCCTCTAATATCAAGGAAATAATCAAACTGACCAAGTACAATTGCAAACCCTTTGTATAGTAATGATCATATTTTAGATCTTTGTACATTTATATTTTATATATGAAAAAGTAATGTTTAGAATATAGTTATTGCCTTGACATTTGTGCATTGCATATGCGCTTGAACATTTGTATGGTTCTTAAAACTCTCCTTCAAATCATCCTGTGTTGTTTGATTGTTTTGCCTTTTCGGGTTTCCTGTGGTTGCGTGTAACTGCTGCAGAGACTGCGTGATGGCTTCCTACACCCGTCCGTTTTCAGACCCAACATCTGTTGATCAGTTTTATTTTTTTTCGTTTGTGACAATTTTTTGGGGGGTTTTTGTTTATCTTTAAAACTATGTTAAAACCCTAAGCGGTTTAGAGTTTCTCTAGAGGGACTAAACCCCTTTCTGGGCCACAATTCACCTAACAAACACACACAAGGCTAATAAAGCAATGTTAATAGCTTTATTGAGAAAACATTCTATATTTCATTTTCCCGAAGGATCAAGAGAGAATGACCCATATCCCGGTTCACCTGTGGTGAACGTTCTAAAATGCAGAATGAAATTGCGCTCATAGCAACAACCTTATTATTGCTATTGATCATTAGCGTAATTCTCTTCCTAATAATTCATTAATTCTTATATACACTAAAATTTAAGAATTTCGTTAAGAACATATTTAGCCTATATTCAGCATATGTAATATAGCCACCGGGATTTTACCTACCGGGACCGGAATTTTGCGAAAACGAGAATCGGGCCTCCCTTCATGACCCTCGTAGAAAGGAAGTCGAGAATAAATGCTTTCCAACGTAACAACGTGCAGTTGGAAAGCGTTTTCGTTACGGTTCTGAGTATGTGTTATAACATTACGTGATCTTTTGTTTAAATATAACAACAATTTTTTATTTTGTAAGATTACGTAACTACTTTAGCCCTACATATCGTATATTTGCGATAGAGATATGATAATTATTTCATCTCGCATGTTGGACGCTAGTACCACTGTGTAACCAAACTTCATGGTATATTATATTAATGACTTAATTATCGAGGCTATGTAATCAACACATGCGATCGAGGAATACGTTCCCGGTTTTTTGCCTATAGAGTTTTATCCGGGTTTTCGTATCGGGCGTGTGATTTTGAAGTTGTATTTTCATAAGATTATTGATATTTTTGAATTGTTTAATTGCACTTGCAGTAATATGTTAGGTATTATAATTTTTAAGTTAAGAATATTATCTGCATTGTATTTATATACCACGTTTGATTTCTAATAAAATGTGAAGTGGTACCAGTTCGTAGCAAGGAAGTCGTGAATAGCGCTTTACAGCAAGACTCACCTCTTACCTGTCAGCAAGTGTTAGTAAGACGTCACGTTTTGCGCATACGTGCTTTTTGTTCTTTGTATAAACTTGACATTTCGAGATAAACATAAATACCACACTCGAATAAATGGGCGGGCCTTTTTAAGTGAGTAATCACAGGCGATTTGTCCGTCTCTGATGCTTTTATTTGATTTGATTCAAGAATGAATGTTTTTAGATAATGAATTTTTTTAACACATTCGTTCGATCTTAGGGAGGTAGAGCTGGCTTTGCTGAGTAAAAGAAATGTTCATATACGACAAGCTGTAATTTTATTGGAAAATGAACAATATTCAATTATTATTTTTTTTTTTTTTTTCACTATTGTCGATATGGAGACTCTGCAGAATCCGCTCATTGCCGGATTAGCTTGCTAGGGGCAATTATCCTAATTAAAGAATAAAGATTAAAGAATAGAGACAAAAGAACTCCTTTGTAGAACAAAGATAATAGGAGACAAAGCAGGTGCGTAATTACTCCTTTATACGAAGGTCGAATACGTGACACAATTCTCACGAGTGCTATTTGATAATTTGTAAACTATCCGACACTGCATCCATTGTGTCATCGCATAAGATTGGGGATAAATTTGGCGATTCAACAATGGTCTCAAAGCAATGGTCGCAGTGCGAATTGTACCAGGGTGGGAGGGAGGGTAGTTGTAATGCCACCTTTCCCCACCCCGCCACCTCAGCACTCACGTGCTAATCACTCTGACCTTGGCATGCTTCCTCAGCTTCTGTAGTTAAGCACACTGGGTTAATTTATTAATGGTTGTAGATCTTATAAGCGCTGACCGTAATGTATGCAGCGCGAATAGTTCCGCTATTCAATACCGGAGTGTATAAAAAGCCCAGTGTTGACTTCACGAATTGTATCTACAAGGCTTTGGCTTACTCCATCTGCAGAGTCTCCATATCGACAATAGTGAAACAAAACGTCTTTTAAGAAAGCTTTGCGTACAAAGATGCAGTTGGTGCTTGGCTTGCTTGCCCTGTCTTGTGCAGCGGGCCTGCAGTCTGCTGAAGGTAGTGTGCAGTCTTTACATTTCTTAAGTTTCTCCTGGATAGTTTAAATCTTTCTAAACCGTTGCCAAATTGCACCTCGGCCTTCACGCGCGGCCACAGAAAAATATTCCGTGCCAACGGAAAAAAATACCGTGGCCACGAGAAATAAATCCGTGTCAACCGAAAAAAAAACCTTTCAACGCCCGTGCCCACAAGTTAGAAAACCTAAATTTACGTTTTCCCGTGGACGGCCACATATTCGAAAAGAAAACCTTTCCGGATAACCCGAAATAAGAGCGGGCTAGCAGGCTACTTTTAGTAAAAAAAGGATAACAAGTATACAACAGGACTGTTACATTGTTACAAGTGAGTCATGTAATTTTTGTGAGGTATGTCATTCTTTGGAATCTAGCGAGGTATTTTCTATTTCATTCTTTGGCAGGTGCAAAGTACGATGTGCTATCCTGCAATTCCTTCAACTTAGCGAATAACCAATACGAACAAAATGCAGACCACGGCTCATGGCCAGCCAGCGGCTTCTGTCGTGCAATTCGTAACCAGATCCTCCCTGACGGCGCACACTATTCCTACGAGGCTTCGGTGTCGCTGTATAACGCGAGGGGGAGGGGCGGGGTGAATTTTGGTCATCTTGGATTGGCTTACAATGCGCTGGATGCGAACAACTTCGATTTCGTATACTTTCGGTAAGTGCATCTTTATATACCCATTTAAAAAAATTGGTAATGATTAGTGCAAACGGCAAATGTCGATTGGAGTTGGAGTTCCACTACTTCTAAGTACTATGTCTTATATGGTATCATATTATATATATATATATTTTTATTATATTTAAAGGCAATGGATTTATAGCTCTTGCATAGCTAGAGTTTTTTTCAGTCGTGGAACTGCCATTTGCCATTCGCCGGTTGCACTGACAACGTTTTTCTAATTAGATTCATGTGCAGATTATTGATATTGCAAACTGTTTACTTTGATTGTATTTTTAAATATGATGGCATGTTTCGTTATTATAATATCTTTGATAATTATTGTGCTGGTGATAAAGGGAAATTATTTTGTTAAAAGAGCAACAAAATATTAAAGAATGATAGCTCAGTGCCAGCTTAAATAATCTATACTTTTCGATTTTTTAATCGTTCCAGTCCTCACTCCTCTGGGGGCTGCTTCCAAACTGGTTACGTCATCAACGGAATCCCAACATTCCCCGCGGACTCAGTATCCAGTGCTTGCCCAAGCGGACCTCCGAGGGGTGGAGCATGGTTCCAGGCAAAGGTTCTCGTCCAGGGTACCAAAGCTCGCATATTCCTGGACAACAAGCTAATCCGAGAAGTTTCTACCCATTACCGACCATATGGACGCGCAGGCGTCATCGTCGCGAACGGTTACAAAAATGTTATCTACTTTAAAAACTTCGAGATAAAAGGCATCTCAAAATCCTACCCCTTCCCGGCGAGGTCTTGTATGGCGACACACACTCTTCCTGGATATTACTTGCTGGACGCGGACCATGGCTCCTGGCCGCGAAGCGGGTTTTGCAGAACATTACTTAAACCTGCTTTACCTGGTTCCTCTTATCGGGTGTCGGCGAAGTTCTTGAATCTGATCGGGCGTGACGGTGTTAATTTTGGACATCTTGGACTGATGTTCAATGCAAAGGACATTAACAATTTCGATTTCGTCTATTTTAGGTAAGTCGAGACGGCGATGCGCTTTTATTGATAAAGATATTTAAAATATCTCGCATGATAGCAGCATTTCAACAAAACATTTTTTATGTCAAGCAAATTATTGGACATTTCATGTGCATAATTTTTACTTTCAGTTTGCACTCACAGACTTGATGAGTTAAATTTATTTCAAAATGGTCGCCTGCAATGTTACGTGAATGGGAATTCTCGACGTACACATTTTTTGGTAAAAAAAAAGGAAACAATGATTTTAGCGAACTCCAAAAAATATTATCTTATGTCAACACTTGTCTCCTTTTTAAATTCTGACGATAACAATCATCTACTCATCTTCAGGCCACACTCTGCTGGGGGCTGCTATCAAACAGGACATGTCGTCAACGGGGTCCCTAATCTTAGTGGTGCTTCCTCAGGGCCATGCTCTGGTGGCCCCCCATCAGGCGGAAAATGGTTCAGCGCGCATGTTGACGTCATCGGAACACGCGGCAAAATCTTCCTCGGAGAGATCCTGGTAGCGACTATCACAACCCATTTTCCCGCCAAACTACAAGGCGGTGTCATCGTTGCCAATGGTTACAAAAATGTCATATACTTTAAAGAGTATAAAATGAAGAAGCTGTCGGATGGGCTCCCATTCCCTTCACGGTCTTGTCGAGCCACGTTACGAGGGCCTGGGTACTATGAGCTGGATGCTGCGCATGGCACGTGGCCTGCTAGCGGGTTCTGCAGAGTGCTCATGCCAAAAAGTCTTCATACTAAAGAGTACAGTGTGTCTGTTGACTTGTATAACGTGGTTGGCTGGAAAGGCGTTAACTCTGGGCACTTGGGTCTCATGTATAACGCCAAAGACATTAACAACTTTGAATTTGTGTATTTCAGGTGAGTGCGACAAATTTGTTTTACTCCATTTTCACGTGCGCATCACATGCCCAATACAGAACAATTACGTGATTATCACATGATAGAATAACCATAGCCAGTATGAAGCGCGCTGGCAGTTGCCTCGTTCTATAGCAAGATCGTGAATAAAAAACTCTGTCTCACTTCGCACTCGGGCTTTTACACCTACAATGCCTTTGCCTTGTTACACCTTTTGATTAGAGCTCACAAAATGGTTATGGATGCATCACATTGTTGATATAGTCGAATGAGCCCCTCTGACAACACTTATGTCAAACGCAATAACCACTTTCCTCCCCACGTGCTTGTTACCCTTTTACACGTGATGATCACGTGTACTCTCTTATCTCAGACCCCATTGGGTGGCCGGTTGCTACCAGACCGGATATGTGAAGAATGGGGTTCCTGTGTTTGACAATCTCGCAGTTAACCGCCCGTGTGTTAATGGACCACCAAAAGGACAGACTTGGTTTACTGCAAAGGTAAGTACACTTGTGTGTCATGCAACTATGCCACTACATTGTGATATTTAGGAAATATGTGGTCGGATCCCCTAATACTTTCCTTAGAAACCGCTGCTGATAAGGGTAGGATAACATTCTTGAAAGTCATTTGGGGCTTAAATCAGGGGCGTAGGCAGGGCAAAGGGGGCCCGGGCCCCCCTTCTCAGGCCCGAACCCAGGGGGGGGTGCAAGGGGTGCGAACGCATTCCATCCCCATCCCCTCCCCTCCCCACACAACAGCCGAAGGTCCACTTTGGGTTATCAATAGACGTGCTATCTGTAGACAACACTTAAAGCATAAGCTTGATCACTCTCGTAGCCAAATCCGACAATAAACTTTCTGTGGATATACTGCAAAGGTATATAAAATTGCTTTTTGTGTCCTCCCCCCCCTCCCCCCGGAAGGGAAAAACTAGGTCCATTTTTTTTTTTCGGATTTCGCACCCCCCAAAGAAAAATCCTGGGTACGGGCCTGCTTTTAGCAGCCAAAAATACAGTTAATGTATGAAACATTATCTAAAACACAAGAGACAATGCCTTGAAAAGGCCTTTTGGGCCCACTCCTGTTAAAAATCCTGGCTACGCCGCTGAAAATGCTTTCACACTAAGCGCAAAATTTATCAGGTGTGAAGCCTTTAAATGGGGAATGGAATTGCTTTCACGTATCGCTAAAGCCTTGATATAATTCGTTTCAGGTCAGTGTTGAAGGAGCATCGGTAAAAATCTACAGAGATAATGTATATCTCAGCTCAGTCCCTACGCGCTTCCCTCCCACACCAAAAGGTGGTGTCATTGTCGCCAATGGTTACCAGAACGTCATCTACTACAGAGACTTCAGACTCCGCCCACTCAACCAGCCAATACCGTTCCTTACCACTCAGTGTATTAGTGCAGCTCGAAAAGGCAGCGGTTATACACTTTATGGTACAAACGGCGCATGGCCTGGGAGCGGGTTCTGCCGTGCGCTGTACGACGAGGTAATTGCAGGCTCAAGTTATACAATATCTGCTGATTTCTACAACGTTCGCGGAAGGTCTAGTAGCCAGTTTTCTGGAGTTGGACATCTTGGAATAATGTTCAACGCAAAGGACCTGAACAATTTCGACTTCATTTACTTCAGGTAAGGCCTATTTACCGGTCCAAAAAGTGGTTGTCTTATTTCAACTCCTGTCACTGAAATTTTCATGGCTAATGTTATAACAAAACTCACTCCTTTCTTATTGTTTATCATTGAAAATACAGTGATTTATTCGCATGGAAACTTCAAAATAACAATCTAGGAATAAAGTATGATATGCTTTAGATATTTGATTTAAAATATCTTGATTACTTACTTGAATTAGCCGATGGAAATGGATGCTTTGTGTGAATCGACATTGAGCGGGATCCTAAAATAGCGGCGTGGAGCCATTTAAGCCAGCCAGTAACTTTTGCGGTAGATCTTTGTATCCCTTGGTTCAAGAAAGAGATCATCCTAGATAGTCGCAGTCTTGAATCATACTAACTTGTGTGTCTTCATTGTGTGTTCCAGACCCCACTGGGTCAACGGCTGCGTACAACCCGGATATGTCCAGACCAATGTCGTCCACACTACGTCCACGTTCCCATGCTCTAACGGCCCTCCCGCCACAGGAACCTGGTTCAACATCAACGTTGTCGTGACCGGAAGTCAGGCTCGTGTCTATAGAGACGAAGTTCTCGTGCGCACCATTTCCGGTCACTTTTCCGCTCTTGCAAGTGGTGGCGTGGTCGTTGCCAATGGTTATGACAACGTTATTGAATTCAAGAATTTTAATGTCGTGAAAAACTAGGCATGCAGTTGTAATGGTACTTGGCCCTAGCCTTTAGTACAAATATTAAACAAAAAGAAACCAATCCCGAACGCAGTTTTTTTTATCCATGCACCACCCCTTCACCCCCTTCCCCCCCTTCACAACCTTTCACGCCTTCACCCCCCTTCACCCCCCTTCACCCACCTTCACCCCCTTCCCCCTCTTCACCCTCTTCACCCCGTTCACCCCGTTCACCCCCTCCCCCCCCAGTGAATTCCTCCTCCCTCCACTCAAAAAAAGGGATGTAAGTGCGCTCATCCATATAAAGAATAAACGGTCTTCCAGGAGCATTGAACATGCAATTTTGCGAATTTATTTCTTAATTACCATCATCGTTATCATTTCCTTGATGGTAATTTTTAACGACTCTTGACTAACAAAAGGCATACAATGGCGTAAACTTTTTCCCACGCAAAGGTGAACGTTGACATAAAAATAATAATAACAAATAACGACAGATCTTTAAGTCGTTTAGCACAAGATAAAGTTGATTAAACTAAAATAATTCAGTATCGATCAATATTTTATTAACCTATAAATAAACACAGTCCAAATATAATGATACTATGATTGGGCTTATTATAGCCAAATTGCACTGTAATAAATGTTCTTTACTTCATATTTGGTTGGTGGTAAGGGGCCACAGGGATCCCAAAACAAATAATATTATAACAGCACTTACACGTCACATGAGTTTTAAGGGTTAATTCAAGCCAAAATAAACACAGAAATGGCTGTACTCCTCACGACAGAGAACGACTAAAAAAAATTGTCGACCTAGTGAGTTCAAAGTATTCTACATTTGATATACACCTTTTGCTTATCATTAACGAGAAATACGCATTCATTTTAGCCAAAATTTCAAACATTGACGCCGATGTACTGTCATTTAAGCGATAGTAAAATCATTTGAACTAATATATAGATTTAGGCACTGCCTAAAAGCGGAGCCAGCATTGAACACCTTCTGTGTTGACTGATTGAGGTATTTTTTGGGGATCTAGGATCCTGCTCTTTACTGAGATTTATATATTGTACCAACCAAATGGATCCAGGCCTTATTTAATAATTTAAATTATGCAGTACATCAAAGTTAAAAAAAACACAATTCCTGGTGTGAATATAGCTGTCAAAGTTGTCAAGAGTCTAATGGTAAATTCTTATGTCCAATCATAGAAGTTTATAAATATATTTTTTTTATTAAAAACAATACTCCAACAAGCTTTGCCCTTGTGCAGAATAGGTCATGGATGTAACAGCATTCCACAGATTTGAAATAATATATTCAGACTGTTTAGATGCTATACTGTACTTCTTATGTATTGATTTAGTGGCGATTCTCTCCTTCATTGGACCGAATATTCAGAAAAATGTCTGGAAATTAAAATAAAAAAATATATCTCCTTTCATGCATTACACATTGGTGCACCCACCATTTACCATATAGTGGCCTTGTTGTTGGTGGCCTACTCCAAAATGAACGCAATGAAGAAAAAACAGATTGATTTTGGAAGCAAATCCTAAAAAAAAAAAAAAAAAAAAAAATCTAAGGCATCACTGACAGTGCTAAAATGCTAACTTCTAATTTCAAACCAAACCCTTTCATTGATCTATGTTTGGGGTAGAGAGGAAGGAAAGAATATCAATTGACTAAAAAATAGTTGACGGGGGAGGAGATATAAAGGGAATTGACTCAACTTGAAAGGTTTGCTGAAAAAAATATAGCAAATTAGTGTGTGACATCCGTAGTCAGTAGAAACATTATAAAATAATTTGATTGAGCATTTCTTGACATTTCCCCTTTCCCATTATCTTAACCCTTTCATCACCACAGGCCTCTAAAGAGGCCATATCTATGCTATCCAAGCTATGTGAACAGAATTTTATTATTGAAAAAGAACAAGGTTGTTGCTTAAGTGTTATAAAGTTTAAGTATCTTGCCCTAAAAAAACTCTTTCCTTAATAAAAGTTTCATTAATGTACATTTGTAAAGCTACATTCTGACAAGCTTTGTCCTTGCGAAGAACAAGTAATGGATGAAACAGTATTTCAAAGATAGAATATAGTGTCAGACACAATTTTAGATAAGATGCAATACTGAAGTTTTAATGTACCATTTTAAGTGGTGATTTTCCATCCCCATGGGAATTAATATCTACAAAAATATACATCCAGTAATGCATTATATTTTGGTGTTTTTAGAAACCCTGGATCCAACCATTCCAATGAAATAAATCTAAACCTTTAAAATAAATGTAATGGAAAAGGAAAGGAAATCCTAAAAAGAAGATATAAGTGAAAGTACTAAATGAAAATTTCTAATTTAAAAATCAAATCTGTTTATTAATTTATTTTTGGTGTAGAGGGGAAATAGCAAAGAGCATCAATTGCATAAAAATAGTCAACAGGCAGAAGGATAGGAAGAAATATGACTCTTCTTTAAATGTTTGAAAAGAAAATATAATAACAATAATGTGATAATTATATTCAGTAGTTTCCTAAAATATCCCCTTTCCCATTATCTTTATGTTAATAGAAAACTGTTTTCGTTACAGATTTATTATTTAAAAAGCAAAATTATGTTTTTAGTTTTATATAATATAAGTATCTTGTTCTAAAAAAACTATTGAGTGTGTACTGCTGAATCACATAGGTAATGCCCTAGTCATTTGAGCCCCTTCCCTTATGGTCCTGGGGAAGTCAGGGGTTAATGTGGGGTTTTAGATTACTTTTTAATCAGAATATATCAAGAGGGGTGGTGGTATTGACTGTTTTTGACTCTTAACTTGGAAACAGGCTTTTATTAAAGTCTAATCCCCCACCCTTTCCTGGGACCATGTGTGTGGGGGTATCAAATGACTAGTGAATAAGAACTCCCTACTGTCTTTCAGACATGTCTTTCAAGACATGGTTTTCAATTCTCATGTCTTCCAGTCTTTAGCATTCATCTTGGCCCTCAGGTAGTCCCTGGTTCATAAAAGAGTAACATTTCTTCAAAAACAATCTTTTCATCAAGACATTTATAATCCGACTAATTTCCACAAATATTTGAAAAAATTATAATAAACACATGAGATGTAAGATTCAGACAATAACAATACATATTGGCAACAGGGGTTAAATTTTGTTTTGTTTTTATCCTCGGTAAGGAAAATTTCTCTTGTAAGTTGAAAAAGTTGCTGTATTTTCTAAGGATATGTATCTTCTTAGGACTAAGAGCACAGGATATAAAGACAAGAACGGTCTTCTTTACCAGTATATGACAAATGCAACACGATATTGGTTAGCCTTTATGAAATATTTCAACAAGAATAAAGATAGAACAAAGAATGTCAAAACAAAAGGTGTTAACTTTTCCCTTGCTCTGTGCTTGTATTTAGCCGCCATGAGTGAGGCCTGGGAGTCGCGCGGCTGACTGACTGGCTGACTGACTGGCTGGCTGGCTGGTGAGTGACACCACAGGGTACCCGCGCAATGACCACAAAACCAAGTCGCATAGTTATACCATATTTCTATACCTATGGAGCTCCGCGCGCGGCCTACGGCCGCGCCGGCTCCGCTATAAAATGGCTAAAGATGTCCATAGCTTACTGAAACTTTTCAGAACACGCATTCTTTCCTCTTGTCACCCTCTCAGTTATAAAAAGGGTTTGTGTCTAGAGAGATGGCCTACGCCCGTTGAGAACAAATCCCTCACTTGCCACGTTCTAAGCCGAGATCCGCAACTCATTCTAGATACGGTTTTTTTTTTGGTTAACTTCTGCGCCTTTTATCCAGCTTTTGTAGGCCTCCTGTATTTAACATCCCCGTAGTTTTAGTACTAGATATATATCATCAAATTCCAGTGGCCGCTTTCTGATTCGCTGTGCTGGTGTTCGCAAGGAAAATAGAATCTTGTCTTTTGGAGCGCGAAAAGAGAGACTAGTACATCAGCTCAGCGAAATATAAAAAGAGGCCTCTAATAGCAAGGAAATAATCAAACTGACCAAGTACAATTGCAAACCCTTTGTATAGTAATGATAATATTTTAGATCTTTGTACATTTATATTTTAATTATGAAAAAGTAATGTTTAGAATATAGTTATTGCCTTGACATTTGTGCATTGCATATGCGCTTGAACATATTGTATGATTCTTAAAACACTCCTTCAAATCATCCTGTGTTGTTTGATTGTTTCGGAGCTAGCCTTTTCGGGTTCCCTGTGGTTGCGTGTAACTGCTGCAGAGACTGCGTGATGGCCTCCTACACCGTCCGTTTTCGGACCCAACATCTGTTGATCAGTTTTATTTTTTTTCGTTTGTGACAATTTTGTTTTGGTTTTTGTTTATCTTTAAAACTATTTTAAAACCCCATATCAAACATATTCCCCACGGATAGTGTCCTTCGTATAAGGCATTGCCTTATATGGGCATTGATGCCCATATTTAGAAGAGCTAAAGTTTTTCCGCTCCCTTATCTCCAAAAAACATCGTGAAAAATGCTGATTCCTTTCAATTTAAGACTCGAGGCAAAAGTGTGTCAAAAAAACTTTATCGCTTGGTCAAATCTTTATCACACAAGTCTTGAAAAGCCCTTAGACCCAGGCCTCCAAGAGATTGGCCGAGCGAGATTTAAGGTCACCCAAATATTGATATGTAAGCGGTTTAGAGTTTCTCTAGAGGAAATAAACCCCTTCCTGGGCCACAATTCCCCTAACAAACACACACAAGGCTAATAAGGCAATGTTAATAGCTTTATTGAGAAAACATTCTATATTTCATTTTCCCGAAGGATCAAGAGAGAATGACCCATATCCCGGTTCACCTGTGGTGAACGTTCTAAAATGCAGAATAAAATTGCGCTCATAGCAACAACCTTATTATTGCTATTGATCATTAGCGTAATTCTCTTCCTAATAATTCATTAATTCTTATATACACTAAAATTTAAGAACTTCGTTAAGAACATATTTAGCCTATATTCAGCATATTTAATATAGCCACCAGGATTTTACCTACCGGGACCGGAATTTTGCGAAAATAACGGCCGGAAAACGAGAATCGGGCCTCCCTACATGACCCCGTAGAAAGGAAGTCGAGAATAAATGCTTTCCAACGTAACAACGTGCAGTTGGAAAGCGTTTTTGTTACGGTTCTGAGTATGTGTTATCACATTACGTGATCTTTTGTTTAAATATAACAACAACTTTTTATTTTGTAAGATTACGTAACTACTTTAGCACTACATATCGTATATATACGATAGAGATATGATAATTATTTCATCTCGCATGTTGGACGCTAGTACCACTGTGTAACCAAACTTCATGGTATATAATATTAATGACTTAATTCTCGAGGCTATATAATCAACGCATTCGGTCGAGGAATACGTTCCCGGGTTTTTTGCCTATAGAGTTTTATCCGGGTTTTCGTATCGGGCGTGTGATTTTGAAGTTGTATTTTCATAAGATTATTGATATTTTTGAATTGTGTAATTGCACTTGCACTTAAGTAATATGTTAGGTATTATAATTTTTAAGTTAAGAATATTTTCTGCATTGTATTTATATACCACGTTTGATTTCTAATAAAATGTGAAGTGGTACCAGTTCGTAGCAAGGAAGTCGAGAATAGCGCTTTACAGCAAGACTCACCTCTTACCTGTCAACAAGTGTTAGTAAGACGTCACGATTTGCGCATGCGTGCTTTTCGTCCTTTGTATAAACTTGACATTTCGAGATAAACATAAATACCACACTCGAATAAATGGACGGGCCTTTGTAAGTGAGTAATCATAGGCGATTTGTCCGTCTCTGATGCTTCTATTTGATTTGATTCAAGAAAATGTTTTTAGATAATGAATTTTTTTAACACATTCGTTCGGTCTTGGGGAGGGAGAGCTGGCTTTGCTGAGTAAAAGAAATGTTCATGTACGACAAGCTGCAATTGTATTGGCAAATGAACAATATTCACACCTCGACACAAAGAACGAGAAGAATAGAGACAAAAGAACTCCTTTGTAGAACAAAGATATTAGGAGACAAAGCAGTTGCGTAATTACTCCTTAATACGAAGGTCGAATACGTGACACAATTCTCACGAGTGCTATTTGAGAAGTTGTAAACTATCCGACACTGCATCCATTGTGTCATCGCATAAGATTGGGGATAAATTTGGCGGTTCAACAATGGTCTCCAAGCAATGGTCGCTGTGCGAATTGTACCAGGGTGGGAGGGAGGGTAGTTGTAATGCCACCTTACCCCACCCCGCCACCTCAGCTTCACACTGTGTTAATTTATTCATGGTTGTAGATCTTATAAGCGCTGACCGTAATGTATGCAGCGCGAATAGTTCCGCTATTCAATACCGGAGTGTATAAAAAGCCCAGTGTTGACTTCACGAATTGTATCTACAAGGCTTTGGCTTACTCCATCTGCAGAGTCTCCATATCGACAATAGAGAAACAAAACGTCTTTTAAGAAAGCTTCGGGTACAAAGATGCAGTTGGTGCTTGGCTTGCTTGCCCTGTCTTGTGCGGCGGGCCTGCAGTTTGCTGAAGGTAGTGTACAGTCTTTACATTTCTTAAGTTTCTCCTGGATAGTTTAAATCTTTCTTGCATAGCTTTATAACGTGAGGTCTTAAGACATCATATATGCTAGTCGGCTCTTATTCGGACTTATTTGGAAATGATTTGTTTTCGAGTGGGAATTCTTTTTATTTGGATCACGAAGAAATGATACATTTTCTCGCACCGTTGCCCAATTGCACCTCGGCCTTCACGCGCGGCCACAAAAAAAATATTCCGTGCCAACGGAAAAAAATACCGTGGCCACGAGAAATAAATCCGTGTCAACCGAAAAAAAAAACCTTTCAACGCCCGTGCCCACAAGTTAGAAGACTTAAATTTACGTTTTCCCGTGGACGGCCACATATTCGAAAAGAAAACCTTTCCGAATAACCCGAAATAAGAGCGGGCTAGCAGGCTACTTTTAGTAAAAAAAAGGATAACAAGTATACAACAGGACTGTTACATTGTTACAAGTGAGTCATGTAATTTTTGTGAGGTATGTCATTCTTTGGAATCTAACGAGGTATTTTCTATTTCATTCTTTGGCAGGTGCAAAGTACGATGTGCTATCCTGCAATTCCTTCAACTTAGCGAATAACCAATACGAACAAAATGCAGACCACGGCTCATGGCCAGCCAGCGGCTTCTGTCGTGCAATTCGTAACCAGATCCTCCCTGTCGGCGCACACTATTCCTATGAGGCTTCGGTGTCGCTGTATAACGTGAGGGGGAGGGGCGGGGTGAATTTTGGTAATCTTGGATTGGCTTACAATGCGCTGGATGCGAACAACTTCGATTTCGTGTACTTTCGGTAAGTGCATCTTTATATACCTATTTAAAAAAATTGGTAATGATTAGTGCAAACGGCAAATCTCGATTGGAGTTGCAGTTCCACTACTTCTAAGTACTATGTCTTATATGTTATCATATTATATATATATTTTTTTATTATATTTAAAGGCAATGGATTTATAGCTAGAGTTTTTTTCAGTCGTGGAACTGCCATTTGCCATTCGCCGGTTGCACTGACAACGTTTTTCTAATAAGATTCATGTGCAGATTATTGATATTGCAAACTGTTTACTTGATTGTATTTTTTGCTGATTTTTAAATATGATGGCATGTTTCGTTACTATAAAATCTTTGATAATTATTGTGCTGGTGATAAAGGGAAATTATTTTGTCAAAAGAGCAACAAAATATTAAAGAATAATAGCTCAGTGCCAGCTTAAATAATCGATGCTTTTCGATTTTTTAATCGTTCCAGTCCTCACTCCTCTGGGGGCTGCTTCCAAACTGGTTACGTCATCAACGGAATCCCAACATTCCCCGCGGACTCAGTATCCAGTGCTTGCCCAAGCGGACCTCCGAGGGGTGGAGCATGGTTCCAGGCAAAGGTTCTCGTCCAGGGTACCAAAGCTCGCATATTCCTGGACAACAAACTAATCCGAGAAGTTTCTACCCATTACCGACCATATGGACGCGCAGGCGTCATCGTCGCGAACGGTTACAAAAATGTTATCTACTTTAAAAACTTCGAGATAAAAGGCATCTCGAAATCCTACTCCTTCCCGGCGAGGTCTTGTATGGCGACACACACTCTTCCTGGATATTACTTGCTGGACGCGGACCATGGCTCCTGGCCGCGAAGCGGGTTTTGCAGAACATTACTTAAACCTGCTTTACCCGGTTCCTCTTATCGGGTGTCGGCGAAGTTATTGAATCTGATCGGGCGTGACGGTAATAATTTTGGACATCTTGGACTGATGTTCAATTCAAAGGACATTAACAATTTCGATTTCGTCTATTTTAGGTAAGTCGAGACGGCGATGCGCTTTTATTGATAAAGATATTTAAAATATCTTGCACTCACAGACTTGATGAGTTAAATTTATTTCAAAATGGTCGCCTGCAATGTTACGGGAATGGGAATTCTCGACGTACACAGTTTTTGGTAAAAAAAAGGAAACAATGATTTTAGCGAACTCCAAAAAATATTATCTTATGTCAACACTTGTCTCCTTTTAAAATTCTGACTATAATAATCATCTACTCATCTTTAGGCCACACTCTGCTGGGGGCTGCTATCAAACAGGATATGTCGTCAACGGGGTCCCTAATTTTAGTGGTGCTTCCTCAGGGCCTTGCTCTGGTGGCCCCCCATTAGGCGGAAAATGGTTCAGCGCGCATGTTGACGTCATCGGAACACGCGGCAAAATCTTCCTCGGAGAGATCCTGGTAGCGACTATCACAACCCATTTTCCCGCCAAACTACAAGGCGGTGTCATCGTTGCCAATGGTTACAAAAATGTCATATACTTCAAAGAGTATAAAATGAAGAAGCTGTCGGATGGGCTCCCATTCCCTTCACGGTCTTGTCGAGCCACGTTACGAGGGCTTGGGTACTATGAGCTGGATGCTGCGCATGGAACGTGGCCTGCTAGCGGGTTCTGCAGAGTGCTCATGCCAAAAAGTCTTCATACTAAAGAGTACAGTGTGTCTGTTGACTTGTATAACGTGGTTGGCTGGAAAGGCGTTAACTCTGGGCACTTGGGTCTCATGTATAACGCCAAAGACATTAACAACTTTGAATTTGTGTATTTCAGGTGAGTGCGACAAATTTGTTTTACTCCATTTTCACGTGCGCATCACATGCCCAATACAGAACAATTACGTGATTATCACATGATAGAATAACCATAGCCAGTATGAAGCGCGCTGGCAGTTGCCTCGTTCTATAGCAAGATCGTGAATAAAAAACTCTGTCTCACTTCGCACTCGGGCTTTTACACCTACAATGCCTTTGCCTTGTTACACCTTTTGATTAGAGCTCACAAAATGGTTATGGATGCATCACATTGTTGATATAGTCGAATGAGCCCCTCTGACAACACTTATGTCAAACGCAATAACCACTTCCCTCCCCACGTGCTTGTCACCCTTTTACACGTGATGCTCACGTGTACTCTCTTATCTCAGACCCCATTGGGTGGCCGGTTGCTACCAGACCGGATATGTGAAGAATGGGGTTCCTGTGTTTGACAATCTCGCAGTTAACCGCCCGTGTGTTAATGGACCACCAAAAGGACAGACTTGGTTTACTGCAAAGGTAAATACACTTGTGTGTCATGCAACTATGCCACTACATTGTGATATTTAGGAAATATGTGGTCGGATCCCCTAATACTTTCCTTAGAAACCGCTGCTGATAAGGGTAGGATAACATTCTTGAAAGTCATTTGGGGCTTAAATCAGGGGCGTAGGCAGGGCCAAGGGGGCCCGGGCCCCCCTTCTCAGGCCCGAACCCAGGGGGGGTGCAAGGGGTGCGAACGCATTCCATCCCCTCCCCTCCCCACACAACAGCCGAAGGTCCACTTTGGGTTATCAATAGACGTGCTATCTGTAGACAACACTTAAAGCATAAGCTTGATCACTCTCGTAGCCAAATCCGACAATAAACTTTCTGTGGATATACTGCAAAGGTATATAAAATTGCTTTTTGTGTCCTCCCCCCCTCCCCCCGGAAGGGAAAAACTAGGTCCATTTTTTTTTCGGATTTCGCACCCCCAAAGAAAAATCCTGGGTACGGGCCTGCTTCTAGCAGCCAAAAATACAGTTAATGTATGAAACATTATCTAAAACACAAGAGACAATGCCTTGAAAAGGCCTTTTGGGCCCACTCCTGTTAAAAATCCTGGCTACGCCGCTGAAAATGCTTTCACACTAAGCGCAAAATTTTATCAGGTGTGAAGCCTTTAAATGGGGAATGGAATTGCTTTCACGTATCGCTAGAGCCTTGATATAATTCGTTTCAGGTCAGTGTTGAAGGAGCATCGGTAAAAATCTACAGAGATAATGTATATCTCAGCTCAGTCCCTACGCGCTTCACTCCCACACCAAAAGGTGGTGTCATTGTCGCCAATGGTTACCAGAACGTCATCTACTACAGAGACTTCAGGCTCCGCCCACTCAACCAGCCAATACCGTTCCTTACCACTCAGTGCATTAGTGCAGCTCAGAAAGGCAGCGGTTATACACTTCATGGTAATAAACGGCGCATGGCCTGGGAGCGGGTTCTGCCGTGCGCTGTACGACGAGGTAATTGCAGGCTCAGGTTATACAATCTCTGCTGATTTCTACAACGTTCGCGGAAGGTCTAGTAGCCAGTCTTCTGGAGTTGGACATCTTGGAATAATGTTCAACGCAAAGGACCTGAACAATTTCGACTTCATTTACTTCAGGTAAGGCCTATTTACCGGTTCAAAAAGTGGTTACAATTCTTATTTCAACTCCTGTCACTGAAATTTTTATGGCTAATGTTATAACAAAACTCACTCCTTTGTTATTGTTTATCATTGAAAATACAGTGATTTATTCGCATGGAAATTTCAAAATAACAATCTAGGAATAAAGTATGATATGCTTTAGATATTTGATTTATCTTGATTACTTGCTTGAATTAGCCGATGGAAATGGATGCTTTGTGTGAACCGACATTGAGCGGGATCCTAAAATAGCGGCGTGGAGCCATTTATGCCAGCCAGTAACTTTTGCGGTAGATCTTTGTATCCCTTGGTTCAAGAAAGAGATCATCCTAGATAGTCGCAGTCTTGAATCATACTAACTTGTGTGTCTTCATTATGTGTTCCAGGCCCCACTGGGCCAACGGCTGCGTACAACCCGGATATGTCCAGACCAATGTCGTCCACACTACGTCCACGTTCCCATGCTCTAACGGCCCTCCAGCCACAGGAACCTGGTTCAACATCAAAGTTGTCGTGGCCGGAAGTCAGGCTCGTGTCTATAGAGACGGAGTTCTCGTGCGCACCATTTCCGGTCACTTTTCCGCTCTCGCAAGTGGTGGCGTGGTCGTTGCCAATGGTTATGACAACGTTATTGAATTCAAGAATTTTAATGTCGTGAAAAACTAGGCATGCAGTTGTAATGGTACTTGGCCCTAGCCTTTAGTACAAATATTAAACAAAAGAAACCAATCCCGAACGCTGTTTTTCTTATCCATGCAACACCTCTTCCCCCTTCCCCCTTCCCCCTCCCCCCCAGTAACTCCGAGGAAGGTGAATTCCTCCTCCCTCCACTCAAAAAAGGGATGTAAGTGCGCTCATCCATATAAAGAATAAACGGTCTTCCAGGAGCATTGAACATGCAATTTTGCGAATTTATTTCTTGATTACCATCATCTTTATCATTTCCTTGATGGTAATTTTTAACGACTCTTGACTAACAAAAGGCTTACAATGGCGTAAACGTTTTCCTACACAAAGGTGAACGTTGACATAAAAATAATAATAACAAATAAAGACAGATCTTTAAGCCGTTTAGCAAAAGATAAAGTTGATTAAACTAAAATAATTCAGTATCGATCAATATTTTATTAACCCATGAATTAACACAGCCCAAATATACTGATGCTATGATTGGGCTTATTATATGCAAATTGCACTGTAATAAATGTTCTTTACTTCATAATTTGGTTGGTGGTAAGGGGCCACAGGGATCCCAAAACAAATAATATTATAACAGCACTTACACGTCACATGATTTTTAAGGGTTAATTCAAGCCAAAATAAACACAGAAATGGCTGTACTCCTCACGACAGAGAACGACTAAAAAAATTGTCGACCTAGTGAGTTCAAAGTATTCTATATTTGATATATTTTATGCGTTTTGCGAATTTGCACCCAGTCAACCATGATAAGTGCAACTTTCACGGCTGGTCGCTTTGTGGCTTATTTAGCTTAAATTCTATTGTTTTATTAAGAACCTTGTTTATATGAAAGCCCAAAGATTTCACCATATTTTAGAAACATGCTAAGAACATGTCGAGGATCAGATAGCAGTAAAACATTAATTTAATAATGATGCATTCTAAAACGTAGAATCAAGTTATGTTCATGATGACAATCTATCGATCACTCGTGTAATTGTGTTTGTAGTACTTTGAGTTTTCTATTCTTATATACTCAGAACACTGAAACCTAGCCGCGCGCCTCTTTTAAATATTATACGATCGAAATGCATGTCATACGCTGTGCTTGTTGTAAAAGTTTATGTCCTGCCACGCCCAGTTTTTGTCATAACTGTATCCATGGAAACAGCAATTTTTGAAGTAAAAATCTAAATTCTGCTTCAAATTTCAATAAAATTAAGAACGAGTAAGACTATCAGACATGTTTTGTGAAAACGATAAAAAATGACCATGCCTGTCCCCCCCCAACAAAGTCAGGGGGGCACCTATAAGTAGAGTTTGTATCCCCGAAACACGCCACTTATTTAGAATCAGTATACGGGCGAGTTGAAGTAGATATGTAACTTTGATTTGAAGAAATTAGGTTTTTCATTGGAGGAAGAGGGTTTTCCCCGCAACGAAAAGCAAAATCTAAAAAAATTACCAAATTATTAATTATGAATTTTTAAATGGATGGAAAAGCCTTCTTATTTCCTCCAGAAACCATGACGCTTGTTATATATCAATTCCAGCTTTTATGTTTAAATTCAAGCTGTTTATTTATTTTTTTTTTTTTTTTGGCTTTGAGGCACTAAAGTCATCATAGAGAAACTAAAAAAAAACGGATGTGTTGCGATAAAAAAAATGTTTGGGAAAATCTTAGGACCGTCCCTATTTATGACAGGGTAGTTTTAAGAGTATCTATTTTTGACCCCTGATCCTCCTTTAATACATCAAGCAGTAGCGGATCTAGGGGAGGGTTTAGGGGGTTTACCCCCCCCCCCCCCCCCCCTTTGGGCTGCCAGAAAGCTACTATTCATGAATGAATTGAATACAAGTTACCAGAGCTGTCAACTCTGTCACAAGATTTTGGACCTCATCATAAACCAGTTTTTGTGAGAATGTTCATACATTCTCTGTATTCATCCGCATTGCCTGTCTTGTTTTTTTTTTTTTCACATATTAGCTGTATTTCATCCGATTTTACAAGATTTCTGTCCAAGTTGGGTTGACAGCTATGATATATGTACTAGAAATAAAACCAAAAGTGATTTTTAATTCATTTCAATGAATGATTGGTCAAATTCTAACAAAGATTAGCAAGGCTTAAATGAATTACTTTGGAGAAAGAAATAGAGAACTGGTTTC
This sequence comes from Nematostella vectensis, assembly GCF_932526225.1. NCBI lineage: Eukaryota > Metazoa > Cnidaria > Anthozoa > Actiniaria > Edwardsiidae > Nematostella > Nematostella vectensis. The sequence goes on from NC_064044.1 coordinate 5,549,363, forward strand.
ATAAAACCTTAAAGAAATTGAGAGCTGGTCTCCGAAAACCCTGAGTATTAGTAATTTGTGAAAAACAACATATATTCGATAAACACTTGAAATTTGAATCGACCATTCTTGAATTCCGTTTTGATTTAAAAAAAAAAGGTGCACATACATATTAGGACCTTGAGGATCTGTTATTACCTAAAAAAATATGCCTTGTTTTTATACCACCTACAATGTTTTCAATAACCCTGGGTACCTCAATGTTTTCTTACAAACCTTAAAAAAAACTTTTTTTTTTACTCATGTCACAATTTAATGTGGTCCAAAAGTAAAATTCAGGTTTCATAAAAAAGGCAAGACTCGACAAGACAGCTTTTTTGTAGAGGAGCAATTTCTCAAAAGCAATAGTTTTTTTCCCTCTGCAGCTTCTCCTATAAAAGCTCTTTCAACCTCTGGCTCATCAGATCATAGAGCTTATGAGACAGCAAAGTTCATATGTTAATTTTCTGTAATGGGTATCATTTTAGAAAATTCTAGTTGGGACTATTTTTAGTTTTAGGTTTTATGAATTAGGTTTTTGTGGTATAATATTTGTATCCTATTTTTAGTTTTAGGTTTTTTTGAATTAGGTTTTTGTGGTATAATATTTGTATCGTAAGGAAATTACCAGTTTTTATTTTCTTAAATGCTTTTCTCCAAACTTCTTCAGGTTAATCTCAGCCAGAGAATCTGAAATCAACCTGAGACACAAGCTGCTGGCTAAGAGGCATGACCCAGGGCAGGATGTACCTATAAGGCATTGGTATTTAATGTAGGTCACCAAAAATAAACATATATATAGTAACAAAAAGTAAGACAATATTTTAATGGAAAAATTGTTCTAAAAAAATGAACCAGAGTTATAAAAGTAAAAAAAAAAATTTTTTTTTCATGTTAGCCTGACAGGTTCTTGTATAATGTGTGGTTAGTGACAGTTAGGCTATTTAGGTTCATAATTAGTCTCTTGCTATTACAATGACTCATGGTAAAGTAATTGAGGTAGTAATTAATCATAAACAAAAAAAACAGGTCTCCTATATGATCCCTTGAGATCATATTTCAAACTATTTAGAAATAAATTTTCCTATTTTAACCTATTTCAAATTCTAATTTGATAATTTTAGGTTAACAGGTTCATTTTAGGTTCTTATATTTTTTCAAATATGTTGGAGTGCTTTTAATCCACCCTTAGCAAAGTTACATTCTAAAGCACAAGAGGGAAGGTTAATAAAGATATTTTCCAATATTTGAATTGCTTACTTTAAAACTTACAAAAGAGAAAGAAAATGATAAAGAAGTAAAGAAGTAAAAGGAATTTGAACAGTACAGGCAGTGAATGAGTACTTTTACCTCAAATTCACTATGATAGTGTGATTTGCTAATATACTTTTTAATGTATAGGAATTTGATATGTATTTGTTTATTGTTTTTAATTTTGAAGAGAATAAAATAGCACCCAGTTTTTTGTGAGGAACTTTAATTGATCCTCATTTTAAAATAAATATGACCTCCCTTCACACCTGAAAGCCTTCCCTGTTATTCAAAGCACAAATTAATTTTGCTAATATTGCTGTATCAGTTGTCTATCAAGTATAGTTTAGTTAATTATATCCTTAGTAATGTCAATAAATACTTTTTTTACCTAGAACAAAAAAACATATTTGTTCTAGGTATTCCCAAGGAGGATTGGGAGGACACCTTTTAATGATAATTGCAGTATTTATAGAACATGCAATCTTTATATGTTTTACATATGGTGTCGTTTTTGTGGGTGGTGGAACATGATGCATAATGAAAGTGCAAGGAAGGGGGGTTCTACACAAGTTTATGCTGAAAAAAGTCATGCTGGCTCCGCTTTTAGGCAGTGCCTAAATCTATATATTACGTCTTTCTCCACTCGAATTGATCGCAGAAATGTCTTCTTTCGCTAATCCTCCACAGACAGACGATAAGATATATTCACTAAAGAACTTCTCTTGAATGTGAATAAGTTAAGCTGGTTTTGAAGGTAAATGCCTACACTGGCTTGTCATTTTTCTTCGTATGAAGAGAAGATTTGATGATTTTTCTATCCCAAATAAAAGGTTCCTATCCCAAATAAAATTTTGATAGCAAACTTGAAATTGTCTCGAGCGTGGCAAAATCATTATGGCGGGAAATTGTCAAAACACAGGGAATTTGAAACCGATTTTCCGTAAAGTCAATGATTCTAGATAAAATGGCAAATAAAATGCCGTTTTAGTGTGAAATAACAGTTTTCGATGGTCATTTTACAAATCAACTCATTATTTAGAGCTTTGAAGGTGAGCCGTCCGGTATCGCGGGGTCCGGATCGTAGGATACCGGAACTCAAGAGAGCCAATCAGAGCGCGCGATTTGATGGACACCGGACCCCGAAAAAAACAAAAGGGGCATCTAGCACGCATGACACAACGAACGCTCAAAGGTTAAAACTAGTTTTATTGTTATAAAAAATACTACCATAGCATTATCATAGATGCAGATACAATTATTTAAAATACTAAAAATTGTATTATCTGGTGCAAGTTCCTCACATTCGATCAGATAAATTCTCAACATGAAAAGGAAAAATCGAACTAAGTCCGTAGCAATAACAACATAACAACAGTTAACAATGACCTTAGCTAGAGGATTGTTCAGTTGGCGCGCGCAGTTCCCCTTCCCCTGTTCCCTTTGAAGCCAAAGAGCGGTGTTTCTGTACACAAAGAATCTCCAGATTTTACCCGTTTTTATTTGATATCTATGTATGCCTAGATTTCCTTTGGCAATTCCTGGCAACGCTACAGATGTCTTCACAATAAGAGTGCAATCATAGTCAAAATAGTTGCGCCATAACACAGCATCAAACAAGAAGTCATGCTACGCCATTGATATTAGGACGGCTTAGTACGGGTAAAATGCTTATCCTTCTTCTTAAACAATCATTATATTATGTCGTTCTAATTAGAAATGTCACCTAGGTAACGAATATGACTAAAAAGACGTCATACATGTTTACCAAATGCATACCGCTGACAATGCTGTTTTTCTTGTCAAAAAGGTGTTTTTGCGGTGAATGGTTGAATTCAAAAATAAAAATCACGTCAAAACACATGACTCTATAATTAATTGATTCTAACTAATATCTGTGGTATCTTATGTAGAAAATACTTTAAAAGCATTATCATAAGAAACTAAGAAAAAGTGAGACAAATTAAAATGCATGTGCAAAAAGGAAACCCCACTATATCAGATATAATACTTGTCTGGCCTGGGAGCTGGTAAAAAGCTAGACGCCGCAACGAGGCTAAGAACATGGCGGAAAAGTACTGTCACAGCCTCGGCCCCCACACGGAACACCACTTACACATGCCCTAGCCGCAAGCAAGTATATATTTGTCTATTCTACAAAGATTTCGGTAAACAATTCGAAAAATCTTCTTCTTCACTTAACCTTCAACTGTTACCAGCCTCCTGGCAACCTTAAACAGTTGAAAATAATTCAAAGCCGGAAAGGCTTAACAGCAGTTGAGGCACATACGACGGCCATCCGACTTCAGCGCGAACTTGGCTCCGGAGAGTGGCTTTCGGCAGCGTGGGTTCTGGCACACGAAGCACTCATTGTGGTAGAGTTTTTCGTCGTACTTGACGAACTCCACATTGGCTTCCAAAGACTGATGACACATGTTGCAGCGCTTGGCGTAACGATCATGATAGCAGTCGTCACATACCCACGAGCCCTCGTGCTCAGTGAAAGTCTTTCCGGCCAGCGGTTTCCTGTAAAATTGGTCAACGTTACTGACGACAATTTTTGGCTAAAGTTTACGTAGGAAGCACCTGCGGTATAGCAACCTTAAAAAATGGCAATAATTCTACAGCTTAAATAATATATTAGTTTCCTTATATGGAGGTGACCGCGTTTACAAAAACGACAATTTTTGGCTAAATTTTCTTGATATGGTCACACGTTTTGGATGAGTAAAATAAATAATCACGGAGTTATAGTTAATTAAATGCTTTGTGAGGCTCTTTGAAAACAGAGTTTTTTGGTCACAAAGGAAGGATGGGATAACAGCTGGTGTTTATTTCTCAGGGCCGTATCAAGAGGGGGGGAAACTTTAGTCACATACCCTCCCCCCCCGCCCACACACACACACACCTTCTCAGAAATTATAATTATATGTTTCTGTATCATGTCCCCTCCCCAATATTTCAAGGCAGCTCTGTTTCTATTCACAATTAAATAAGCCTTATTATTGCAAGGGATTTTTAGGGAATTGTATTGAGGGCAGTATTTTTTCAGGAGTAGAAAATTCATATCCCAATTTTGTGCTCTGCCGGACCATAGTTATGTTTGTAGCCGAACCGCAGTTCTTCTGACTTAATCACCAGTTTTCCCCGTACTTTATATCTTAGTATCTTACTTAGTATCCGTACTTATAACTTAGTATCCCGTTACCTGCATCGGGAGCAGACGAAACAATCACTATGGTAGGTTCCCTCATCTCGCGTCACAAACTTCACGGTCCCCTCAATGTACTGACGACAGGCCACACAGCGCTTGGCATAGTGAATACGGTTACACTACTTTGCCGAATACCTAAGTATCTTCCTTAGTATCCGTACTTATAACTTAGTATCCCGTTACCTGCATCGGGAGCAGACGAAACAATCACTATGGTAGGTTCCCTCATCTCGCGTCACAAACTTCACGGTCCCCTCAATGTACTGACGACAGGCCACACAGCGCTTGGCATAGTGAATACGGTTACAGTCTTTGCAAACCTGGAAGATGTGAAATTCTTTGAATACTTTGAGTTGGGACTATGTTGCATGTATATTGCATGAGTGTTACCGGTGTATTGTGTTACGTGTTGCACCCATGTAATATTCTTTTATGAATACGGTTACAGTCTTTGCAAACCTGAGAGTTGCGAAATTCTTTAAATACTTTGAGTTGCGTCTACATTGCATGTATATTGCAAGAGTGTTGCCCGCGTTTTGTGTTGCGTGTTGCGCCCAGTGTATAAACCATGTCTGTATTTATCTAGCTGTTTTGTGCTGTGGGTATGTTGCATGCACATTGCCCCCAGTGTTGCCGGCGTGTTGCACCCCTCTTACCTTCCTATCATCTCTCATCTGGAAGGTTTTTCCCGCGAGTGGCGTGCGGCAGTGGAAACACACAAAGCACTCGCTGTGGTGGGGCTTGTTTTGATAGCGCACCACTGATGATGTGATGGTCTTGAAGCAACTGTTGCAGATCTACAATAAAATACCGGAAATTGGTGTTGACTTACCACAAAGTAGTGGGCAGCCTGTGGTAGGCCTTCGAATAGACTTTTTCCTGGCTAGAAATATAATACTTGGGAGGCCTATGTTTTTACAAGGCTTTTCGGGCAAATTCTGGCGGGAATGCTATTGTTTAGCCTCCTCCGCAGGCATCTCTTCTCTCCGGAAAGAAAAAGCGCTTTTTTTTATGCGGGGTTTCTGTGGCGAATAGAGGAGAAAAATAAATCACAAACACAGGTATCCCGAATCTGAATAAAGGCCATTACAGAGTAGAGTTGCCTGCGGAGGAGGCTAGCTATTGTTGCTGTCTTGTGTGTTTTACTTGTTTTGGCGGGAAGAAGAACGCGCAAACCTGTTTGAGCCTCTCTTTGGTGTAAAGCCTCAGGCCTCCCAAGTTTTGTATTTCTAACCGCGAAAAAGTCCTTGCCGCCCTTGTTTATTGTTGTTCATCTTATTTCGCTTGATTTCACAGAAGGCTTAGATCACACGTTCCAGAGCTCGCGGGACTCGCTAATGGACCCAAACTTCTAGAAAGTTACTCAGGAACGTAAAGAGGGCCAACAGGCTTGGCCCTTGACCCTTAATTTGAATTTCACGTCAACTACGACTACCATTATCATCGGTTCTGGGTTAAATATTTAATTGCCAAAATGTTTGGTTTTGTGTTATGCCGAAATTTAAGAAGTAAATCAATGGATTAATATTAATGGATGGAATAAGTAAACAAATAAATATATATATATATAATTAAAATATAAATGTATGTCATTAGGTCTTCTTTTGTTGATCGGACTAGTCTTTTATCTTTTAATCGACTCTTCTTCACTTCAAAACAGAACAAAATCCCAGAAAAACAACCAGCAAAGATTACAAAACGAGCTACATGTCCTATAATTTATGCCCCGCTTTGGCGTTTTCCACCTTCTTTCTTCTACTTCTCAGAATCTTGATAAACTTTATCACATCACGGAAGCGTTGTGTACTACAAAAGGGGCGGTTGGATGAATTTATGCTTCGTTCGTGTTCAAAAGGTAATCTTACTTAGCTATCGTCTTCTAGGGGCCCCATAATTGATTGTCTCGCGAATTTCGCGTGGGCCAACGCACGTCGTAAATTCAAAACAATCCTAGTTCGACATGAAATACATTTAAGTGCGTATGTCATCCGAGCGGCACAACGCCAACTTTAAGTGGAGAAAACAGGTCCAATATATTTAAGCCGTATTCAAATATTTCTAATCACTTCATCTTCAGAGGCTATGCAGTTTGTCATGAAATCGTATGAAATGTTTATCGCACATGACATCGCACATGGCATCAAAAATGATTGGAAAGCAAAAGGAAATAAAAAGAAATGTAAATGATTTTCAAAATAAAATTAACGTTTATGATTAGTCAATAATGGCTGATTTTAATTAAAAACCTTCAAAGTGAGCAAACTTCCGAGGACTCTCACGCACGATTAGCAATCCGAATGGTTTTTGTTTAGCGTCAGTTAACCATCATAAGACATTCCAAACGGCACACCTTTTAACTTAACCAAACCATTCATATGAAAGAAAAAAAAACGAGGAAAATTGATAACGTATATATAACGTGTATATAATAATATGATATCACGCATTTTTAACACCAACATTGAAAAATGTCACTGAAAATAGATTGTGTCTCAGAATAATCGATTGATGACTGAAATTAACAAATAACCGCACGAAAAACTACGATTTCGAGTATCGAAGTTTATAAAAGAAATTACTTATTTCCTTCCAGATATCACACATTTTGGGGTGTTTTTAGGTAAAGGTCACAGACCTTTGTTAGTTTACGGTATTAAGTTTGCATGAAAATTTTCAATGAAATCAATACTCTAGCCTTCAGCTTAGCAGTTTTGGTTTTCAATAATGGTATGATATTAATCAATCAAAATAGTGATGGTCGGAACCGATGCGATGGCATCGGAGTCAAAGGATATGTCCCTTCGAATAAGATAGCAGTGGCTTGGTAATTCTAGAATTTATCGCAGGGTGTGTGCCCGTCAAAATACTTATTTACACTGTAAACAGTCTCACGTTTCTTTCCAAAATCTTAATCGGCAAAGTATTTTCATACTTACATTTCAAGCCGTAATAGCCGTTTTGGCAGTAGAAAATATATTTTGGAAATTTGTTACACCCTCTAAGGGTATAAAATCTTCCATATTAAATAATTGGATAATATTTGCGCTTTAATTATGTTCATTGTTATAAATGTATTATCCATGGCACCTTAAGCTCCTGTAATCACGAACAAGCTAAACTTTCGCCAGAATTACGAATAAACTACAACAATTTATTATGCGGTGAACCTATAGTATGAATAATCGCATACGTTATTTCGAGGAGTGGTAATGCTTGGAAAGGCTTTGGTTAGAATAAACCTTCTATTCTGCAGCTGGTTTCTACCATAGTACCTTCCTCTTCTTTAGATAAAAAATAGCAAACACCAGTGCACCGCTTGACGGTAGTTAATTACAGTGTTAAGTATATTTTACCCTCAGCGGAAATTTCTAAGCGTGTTCTAGGCTTAGTACTAAATTATATCTACGGAAAATGCATCTGAATACAAAAAAAAAAATCAATAAATAGTGTAAATAAGTACATCTACTGGCGACCGTCTGAGGATATAACTGAATTATAACATATAAATTTACCTCTCCAGACATGGTGACGGAATTTGAAAGAGTTTTCAAGATTGTAAAGGAATCGCGGCTCCAACACACCTCCTCGGCCAAGCGGGTTTACACTAAACTGATTCAGGGCTATTTGGACGAAAATAAATGTATCGCCAGCCTCGATTTCAGGCCCTTGCTCTAAGGTGTGACCGTATAGCCCGAGAAGCCAAGCATCTTTGAAATTCCATGGCATCTGATTGGCTCTCTAAATTCAACCCACGCCAAGAGTTATTGACTTGCGAAAAAGATTAAATTTTGCAGTGAGATCTCTTTGAGGAGATAAATATCTGTCAGGTATTTGAGCAGATTTCAGGTCTCATTTTTTTTCTCAGGAAAGGTGACTATTTCCTGGTGATTGTCAGTTGAATGTGGCATAGAATATTCTCGCGACAGACTTGCCAGAGAGCTAGGCAATGGTCGCGTTGAATAATGACTTTTCGGAACGTCTAGACACAAGAAACTAAACACGCAACGGGGTTCACAGTAGCGTGACACGTAGGGCTTATCCACCACCATCATCACCCCTCATCTACCATCATCTACCCTCACACACAATCATCAGCCATCATCAACCCTCATCCACCATCATAAGCCATCATCAACCCTCATCCACCATCATCAGCCATAATCAACCCACATCCACCAACATCAGCCATCATCAACCCTCATCCACCATCATCAACCATCATCACTCCTCATCTTCCATCATCAACCCTCATCCACCATTATCAGCCATTATTAGCCCTCTCCAGCCTTCATCAGCCCTCATCCACCATCATTAGGCAACGCCAACCCTACGATCCACGATCATCATTAACCCTCACCTACCATCATCAACCCTCATCTACTCTTCTACCCTCTTCTACCCTCATCTACCCTATTCTATCACCATGAATTCTTATTAACCCTCACCTACCAGCCATAATCAAGCCTCATCAAGCCTCATCCACCATCATCAACCCTCATCCACCATCATCAACCCTCATCCACCATCATCAACCCTCATCCACCATCATCAACCCTCATCTACCATCATCAACACTTATCCACCATCACCAACCCTCATCCACCATCATCAACCCTCATTCACCATCATCAACCCTCATCCACCATCATCACTCCTCATCTTCCATCATCAACCCTCATCCACCATCATCAACCTTCATCCACCATCATCAACCCTCATCCACCATCATCAACCCTCATCTACCATCATCAACCCTTATCCACCATCATCAACCCTCATCCACCATCATCAACCCTCATCCACCATCATCAACCCGCATCTACCATCATCAACACTTATCCACCATCACCAACCCTCATCCACCATCATCAACCCTCATCCACCATCATCACTCCTCATCTTCCATCATCAACCCTCATCCACCATCATCAACCTTCATCCACCATCATAAACCCTCATCCACCATCATCAACCCTCATCCACCATCATCAACCCTCATCTACCATCATCAACCCTTATCCACCAACATCAACCCTCATCCACCATCATCACTCCTCATCTTCCATCATCAACCCTCATCCACCATTATCAGCCATCATCAACCCTCATCAACCCTCATCCACCATCATCAACCGTCATCCACCATCATCAACCCTTATCTACCATCATCAACCCTTATCCACCATCATCAACCCTTATCCACCATCATCAACCCTTGTCCACCATCATCAACCCTCATCCACCATTATCAACCCTCATCCACCATTATCAACCCTCATCCACCATTATCAACCCTCATCCACCATCATCAACCCTCGTCCACCATCATCAACCCTTATCCACCATCATCAACTCTCATCCACCATCATCAACCCTCGTCCACCATCATCACTCCTCATCTTCCATCATCAACCCTCATCCACCATCATCAACCCTTATCCACCATCATCAACCCTCATCCACCATCATCAACCCTCATCACCAATCATCAACCCTCATCTACCATCATCAACCCTCATCCACCATCATTAACCGTCATCTACTCTTCTAATACGTCTACCCTCTTTTACCACCATGAATTCTTATTAACCCTCACCTACCAACATCAACCCATATCCACCATCATAACCCCTCATCTACCATCATCTACCCTCACGCACAATCATCCACCCTCATCAGCCATCATCAACCCTCATTAACTCCTATCAACCCTCATCCACCATCATCAACCCTCATCTAACATCATCAGCCATCAATAACCCTCATCGACCCTCATCTACTCTTCTACCCTCATCTACCCTTTTCTACAATCATGAATTCTTATTAACTCTCACCTACCAGCCATCATCAACCCTCATCAACCCTAATCCACCATCATCAATCCTCATCTACCATCATCAACCCTTATTTACAACCATTAACACTCATCCACCATTATCAAACTCGTAGACCCTCATCAACCATCACCAAACATTATTAGCCTTCAACAGCCTTCATCCACCCTCATTTACCATTATCAACCCTCATCAACCCCCATCAAACCTCATCAACCCTCATCAGCCGTCATCCACCAGCTGTCAACCCTCATCCACCATCATCAACCAACCTCAACCATCATCAACCCTCATCTACATCATCAAACATCATCAGCCCTCTCCAGCCTTCATCAACCCTCATCCACCATCATTAAGCAACGTCAACCCTTATCCACCATCATCATTAACCTCACCTACCCTCTTCTACCACCATGAAGTCTCATTAACCTCATCTTCTACCAACATCAACCCTTATTTACCACCATCAACCCTCATCCACCATTATCAAACTCGTAAACCCTTATCAACCATCATTAGCCTTCAACAGCCTCCGTCCACCCTCATTTACCAGTCAACCCTCATCAACCCCCATCAAACCTCATCAGCACTCATCAGCCGTCATCCACCAGCCGTCAACCCTCATACACCATCATCAAACAACGTGAACAATCATCAACCCTTATCGACCATCATTAAACATCATCAGCCTTTTCCAGCTTTCTCAAACCCTCATTCACCATCATTAGGCAATGTCAAGCCTCATCAACCCTCATCTTCCATCATCAAACCTCTTCAACTCTCATCCACCATCATCATTAACCCTCATCTACCATAAACAACCCTTATCCACTATCACCCACCTAGCCTGCTTGCAGGCGGTAATCAGTGTTATTATTGTGGAAAACCCTCTCCGTTCGGTGATCGGGCGCCTGCGTCCTTTTTAGTGCTCGCCCCCAGGAACCACGCGGCTTATAATACAAGATGGCACATTGTCAACCTACGTACATCACCTATTAGCCCTAATCAACCCACATCAGCCCTAATCAGTCTCTTCTAACCTTCATCAACCGTCATCGTCCACCATCGTCCTCCATAATCAAACTTCGTCTACCATTATCTACAATCATCAACCCTAATCTACCCTCGTCAACCTCATCTACCCTCATCGACTTCATCTTAACCTCACTCACCATCATCAGCCCTCATCAGCCGTATCTAACCCTAACCCTAACCCTACCAGCACAGGCCCGTATCCAGGATTTTGAGCGGGGTGGTTTGTTTTTCCATTTCAGCGGACCAAATTTCCCGGTATACCCCTCTCCTTGCCTTATTACATTAGGCAATCTATATTGTATTTAAAATGTTATTAACAGGGTGCTTTTTTAACATATAGCAATAATAATAAAGATTTTAAAGACATATATTGATGTGCATGGTATATCTCTCTCTCTCGAACCCCCTGAACCTCCCCTGGCTACGGGCCTGATCATAATCCCTAAACTTCTCTCATCCATCGTCATCAGCCCTTCTTTTTCCTCGTCTACCACCATCAGCCCCCCTCGGGGGGGACTGGGGACTTTCATAGACACCGAAACGCCCCTCCGGGCCAACTATCAACTATCATCAACCCTTATCCACCATCATTAACCAACGTCAACCTTCATCAACCCTCATCCACCATCATCCACCATCATCAACCCTCATCCACCATCATCAACCCTCATCTATCATCATCAACCCTCACTCAACCCATCATCAACCCAACTCCGGGCCTCCCAGCCCCATTTTAGGCTTGGGAGGTGCGCTGGGTCCCGCCGAGCCCCCCAGCCCCGAGCCCCCCAATAATTGCTAATTATCAATCTACGTCGGGACCACTTCGCGTAGATAAATAATTGGCAATTACTAATCTACGTCGGGACCACTTCGCGTAGATAAATAATTAGCAATGGTTAGCAATCATTAATCCCCTGTACGGGTGGGAACCTTGCAATTAGACCCCGGTCTGTCCTGTTGTATATATATATATATATATATATATATATATATATATATATATATGATGGTTGAAGGCTTTCATAGAAAGTGCTCAATACTCGAAAGTAGAGCGGTGTATAGTGTTGGTTTGAGAAAAATACAAACTACATAGGTTTCCCTACAGGTCTGTTTCGTGGTTGCCCACTCATCAGGGGATTTAATGAGAATATTCCTACCATCGTATATATACTATTAACATTGAAATTTACATAATAATAGACTGATAGTTTTAGCTAAGGCGGTAAGAGGAACAATAGCGAGTTACATTAAATATGCGGGGCGAAAACTAACAGTGCGGGACGTGTGAAAAATTGATAGCGCGAAAATTTAACGGTGACGGGATTAACAGTTCTAATTGTTTCGTAGCAGGGCTTTGTTTCTGTGGCGGCACGAGGACACGAGTTCATTGCGTTTATTTAGAGTTGATAGTTTGGGTTGGCAGATGATCGTCAGCTTTTCCTTGAGGCAGAGGTTGCAACGCTTAGTGGTACTGTTGTAGGCGGAGTAGGAAGAAAGAATGCGCCATGAAATAAAGTACTCAATCATGTTGTCCTTGAGAGTCCAGACGTGTTTGCTGAGTTCGGTGGAGTTTCTGTGTTTGGCGTGTCGGAATGATGCGGTGTGGTTTCTGTATCTGGTCTTGAAGCTGTTTTCAGTGAGCCCGACGTATGTTTCCGAGGTGTTGTTGTCTTTTCGAGTTACGGTAGCTTGGTAGGTAGTTCGGCTTTGTATAAGGCTGGTGTGCATTACGTTTTAGGTCGAGGGTGACGTCTAGGAAATTGACAACTTGTTTGTTTGCCTCAATGGTGATTCGGAGTCCGTTGTTGTTGAAGATGCGGCATAGTTCCTTTTTTAGGTTTTCGGTGGCTCTGGGTGTGGCGTTGGTGATGGCTAGTCCGCCCCTACCACTAACAACAACAAGACATGCAACTGCCGACAGAAAGACACCTGCCCTCTAGACGGAAACTGCCTACAGACATCTGTTATCTACCAAGCTACCGTAACTCGAAAAGACAACAACACATCGGAAACATACGTCGGGCTCACTGAAAACAGCTTCAAGACCAGATACAGAAACCACACCGCATCATTCCGACACGCCAAACACAGAAACTCCACCGAACTCAGCAAACACGTCTGGACTCTCAAGGACAACATGATTGAGTACTTTATTTCATGGCGCATTCTTACTTCCTACTCCGCGCTTTGCACGTCGCCGCCGATGCCTGCCGGAACGGCATGCGTCATGTGCGTACCCTTCGGGGGGCAAACACTGGGAAGCGAGGGGTATATATACCACTGCTAACGTCGCTGTTTGCCATGCCTGTTATGTCGGACCTAGGTTAGCTCTAATACAAGGCGAACAGGCTTGCCCTTAAAGTCCACCCGTCTACCGTAGTTATCCCTTATCCATATTTGGATACTCGAGACAAACTCAGAGGAAGTTGCTGCGACACAAACGGGGATGTCGGGTCCATAGACGACTTTCTCGTGCGGCCTCCCGCGGGTTTCTAGGCAAGCGAGAACGTTTGAAGGCTCGCCTAAGGAGAGGCATTGCGTGCGGTCTACGATATCGCAGCAGATGTAGAGGGCCTCTATTTTCGGCAAAGCCACGTTAAGTGGGGGCACCCCAGGGGCAGTGCGAGGCCCCGCTCCCCAACTGATCGTCTTTAGCCTCTAGGCCAAATAGTGCGCCAAGCTCGGCATTCAGGAACGCAACGCCATTGGACATGAGAGCGATCTTCCCGGTGAGGGGATCCAGCTTTGCGGTCAGAATCTCGCATTCAGCGCGGCGTGGACTCGGCCGTGTGGTGCCCGGCTGGCAGAGTAGCGATGGGCGAGAGGGCGGCTATAGTCGTTATCTGATGCTCCCGCTCGAGGTTATACCAGCTGTTAAACAGCGAGCACTGCCGGAGCGCCACGAAGCGTGGGCGCATTATCGGCTGCTCGAAGAAGAGCGTCTGTTCGCCTTTGATGAGCACAGTATGTAGGACCACCATTGTGTTGAACACAGCCCGCCTTCGTGTTTAATAGAACTGAGCATGGATTGGGAAGGCTGGCGGATGCTGAACGAGGAGGCGATTCCCCGAAGGGAGGTGGAAGAGACGAAGAAGGCGGCAACTGCGGCGGGAGCCTCTATAGCCGAACATATCAAAGTCAAACGCGCAAAACCCGGTTTCCCTAGGTCTCTGACCCTCGCGCAAAAGCTGCTCTACGCGTGCCCGCGACCCCCGTGGAGAGCACGGCCTCAGACATCACCCCACTACTCACCCAGCTAGAGATACATGTGGCTGAGGACAAATCATTCACGACTAGGGTCCGAGACATATTCAAAGAGACAGTAGTCACGCACAAGTCCGCCAAGGAGTCTCGCCGGTGGCTATCGGAGCCTTCCTATGGGTACTGGCCACAGCAACTCAACTTTGCGGTCTGGTGCGCAACCGCCGGATGCGGGGTGTACCTAACCGACCCCGCTTTCGCCACGCTCCCCTCTGTCATCAGGGGATTTCTAAGGTTTCACGTCTACTTTACCACGCGGAGGATACTCTACGAGCTCGGCGCCCCCCTGCCTGGCAACAGCCCGTTCACGCAAAAAGATAACCCCTACAAGAAGGCCGCTTTTGAGCGTCTATGCATAGAGTTCGGTCTGCCGCGTAAGCCGGACTTCCGATGGAAAGGCGGGCGGAACCATGATCCGTGGCTACGACACGGCGGCGGCAGAGTACGCGAGCCACCTCAATCTGTTTAGCGACGAAGGTGGGACGTACAATAGTGGGAAGCAGGTGGGTTTCATACGCAACGACGACCATGGGGGGTGCAATACAGCTGGTTTGCGCCTCCCAAAGGTGAGGGGCTGACAAAAGCAGGGCTAGGAAGACTCGATCGCTCGGTCGAGGCGTTCGTCTACGCAGTGCTTGGCGCGCATGTAAACTTCCGTTCCTCTATCGCGGGGGCCGGTGGGCCGGCCATGGAGGCGCAGGCGGAGTTCACGAAGCTGCTTGAAGACGCAATCATAGAAAACGACATCGCTCAAAGCGTGCAAAGGTACCAGTTAGCCGTGCAGGAGGCCAAGGTGAGACTGAGTCTTGCGGTCGCACCAGGAGTGTGGCTGATGCCGAGCGATCTGGTGATAAACACGCAAAGCGTCGTGGGCTACAACAATAAACTGCAGAAAGCCACAGACTCCATGACGCTTGGCGCAAACGCGATCAACACCGAGACAAAGCCAGTCGGTGCTCATAACATGGCCGGTGGGCATCCTATGGTGCAACACGTGACTGATCCGAGGGTCGACCGCGTGCCGTTCCGGCGGCGAAGCAAGGCTTTAGCACCTGCGAAAGCGCAAGCAGAGGGCGCGGTGCCTGCCCCTGTTCAAGTATGCATGCTGCGCATAGCATGGCCGCCGCCGGGACGGCAAGCGCACCCGGACCGGGCGAAAAGAGTGACCACGGCGTATTACTTGTTCCGATGATTGCTTTGCATTCGACGAACCAAGAACGCGGCTACGGCTAGAATGAGCAGCCACGCATTCTCGCCAAGGAATTTCACCGCTTCCGTTGCAGCCTTAAATACGAAGTTCGCGATGCTGCCTACTAGCCCAGGGAGAAGCTCGCCTAGCTTTTTCCCGATAGCCTTAAGCCCGTTACCGACCCCTCTGGCCACGGAGGAGAGCGACCTGCCGAGCGAGGTCATAATGGCCGCGATCGTCGTCGCTACGGACAACCCGATAGCGGTGACGGTAAAGCCGTACTTTTTGAAGATGGCTTTGATGCGCTCCGCTCTCTGAGCGGCTTTCGGTTCTCGACCTCTCGGTTTTCGCGTTCTAGTTCGTCAATCTCGGATAGCCTCTCCTCGTTGCGCTCACGGGCCTCTTGGCGGCGGCTCTCTGACGTGTTAGGGTCGTCTATGGTTTCCCTGTCTGTGGCTACCGCCCCTTGCAGCTCTTGCACTCGTTCTGTGTTCTCCTGGATGACCGCGTCTATCTCTGCCATAGACCCCATCGCCAGCTTGAAGCCTTTCAGCTTCGCAATGTCCTGTCGAACGCCCCTGTTCTCATTGAACAGCTGTCTTGGCTTAGTTCAACCTCCTTTGCCTAGGCTGCGGAGGTGTATTAGCGTCTTTCCCCTCTGGTCTGACTGAAACCGTCTCAGATTCTCGTTAAGGTCTGGGTATTTCTCCCTGAGGGACTGGAGACCTAGTCTCGTCGCTGCACCTTCTGTGGTGAACGAAATTTCAGCGGTCGTTTGCGTCCGGGCCCCCCGCGATGACGTGCTGGTCATTGGGATCGACTCCCCATCGTCGGGGTCAAACGGGATAAGGGGCGTCGTCTCGTCGTCCCCCGCTCCGCGATCGGCGGACTCACCCGGCAAGGTATCGTCAATGTCAACGTCAACATCATCCATGATGCGTGCGCATAGCCCATGCTACGCTATATTAGACGTGTCTAACAGTCCGCACCATAGCCACGTGGCTTTCTACTTTATGTATATATATAATATATATATATATATAATATACGTAATACATAATAGAAATGTCAGTCAGCGATAAACTTGACCCCCAACGAACACCCAGAACTCCTCTGGGGTTGAAAGCCGAGAGAACTCTTCACCGGGTCACTCTCAACCCGTCGACGGCTTCCCCCGGCGAGACGCTATATGTGGCGGTCCCAAAGCTATCGGAAGGCGTCACGCTCGTGCCTGGCTCCTTGAGGGTCGGTTTCGATCTCTCCATCTCAGGCCAAGAAAATAATACCGTCGTGAACAACGTCGGCCGAAATCACGTTTGCAGGAGAAACGCTCCAGGACACCAGCCGCTACGATGTCTTCAAGACGTATGAGGAGCTTTACCTGTCCAAGGTCGAGAGGACCGCCTGGAGCAGGGCATACAGTCAGAAAACATGCGCAAGCTTCGCTCCAAGGCTGGCGATAAAGCGACTAGTAACGCCAAGGAGAACGCTCTGAACGCCGCCTACGGGGCGAAGTACACCATCCCGCTAGACCATTCTCTGCTGACGGACCACGGCGTACTGTACCCAAGGGCGCTCTCCGAGGCGCTGCTCTTCGAGATCACGCTCGCAACGCTTGATCAGGTAGTCGTCGGAAGCGATTCTACCAAATTATCCTACGGCATCAAAAATCTAGAGCTGAAATACGAAAGCCTGAGGGACGACAACCTCGCCCGGTCTGCAGCCGCTGCCTACCAAAACGGCACAACGTTCTTCTACGAGCAAGTGAACCTCCACAAGACCTTCGTGATTAGCAAAGAGACGGACAGCATAATTAACGAGAGTGTCAACCTGCCGCGAAGGTCTATGAGTGGTCTGTTGCTTCTCTTTGTGGAGCCATACACGGCTGTGGCTCGCGACTCTGAGAAGTTCGTGTACCCCGACATCAAGAGCGTTCGCGTTACAATCGACGGTATGCCAAACAAGGTCTTCAGCCAGGGACAGCGCCCCATGGATTTCTGGAGAGAGGCGTAAAGGCGGTTCGTCCGCCCCTTCCCGGGGGGGCACAGCGGGGCGCCTGCCGCCCCGGCAGTCAACCCCGAGTCGTTCTATGGCGATAACAAGTTTGCTCTGTGGATCGACCTTCGAACGACGGACGACAGTGCTATCCATGGGGGTGGTCTTCGATTGGTCAACACCCGCGACGGTGTGCATCTCGAGATAAAACGCACGGCAAGCGGCCAGGGTAATAACATATGTTTATTATTCCCTATTGCAGTTGAGACTGAATTGCAGGGAGAGCGCCAACAAACTTACAGTACACACAATTAACAATTAACATATTTTACAGTTACAAAATCGTTTAGTCTTTTGGTTTTTGTCATCTGTTTGCGCCTCTTAGTACCCGACCTAAGACTGTATTTGGCGGGTACTACACGTCCTCAAGTCTATCAGCTGTAGGACGGGATGCTTGGGTGGAAGGTTGGCTACATACTGGCGGCATAGATTATTGCGGCGCGTCTCAAAAGTCAGGAGACCAGCTGACACTTATGCATTATCGTAAGAAGTGTCTGGAAAACTAATCCACAAACACGCTTCTGGGTTTGTTCCAGGGATGATGATAGGTACATTGGCAAATTGGCGAATACGACGCAGCCGTATTCGACTATTGATCTGATTAACGAACAATAGACGCCCACGAGATCATTATGGGAGACGCCGGATTTTTTCAGTTGCCTTAGGGCGTATAGTCGCTTGTTGGCTTTCTTGACTATAACATCGCAATAGGCCTCCCATTTCAGGTCGTATGTGATGGTAAGTCAGAGCACCTTAAAACTACGTACGCGTTCTAAGACCGTGTCACCGATGAAAATGGGAGACCACTCGCAGCTGTTTTAGTCAAGAAAGTCAACCGCCATAGATTTACATTTTTTTCGGATTAAGCACCATATTATTGTTGGATGCAAACTGGTAAATGTCACTAACTAAGTAGTTCATCACGGGGGGGGGGGGGGGGGGGGGAGTGGAGTTCCTTGGGACGATTTCAAGAATGGTTAAGTCGTCGACAAATTTCGCACGCGGGAACCATTTTCTCATAAGGTCGTCTACCATAACGGCGAAGAGAATTGGGCCAAGTTTGGTCCCCTGCGGAATACCTCCATTGATGGCGTGAAGGCTTGAGGACACATCAGAGATCTTGACAAATTGGGTGCGGCCCTCGGGGAATGCAGCAATCCAGCGCACAATACAGGTGTGGAGGTCATAACCTCGAAGCTTGTCCAGGAGAATCGTGTGGTCGATAAGGTCGAAACCTTTTTTGAAGTCTGCGAAAAATAAATACCCAGCACAGTTCCCACGATCCAGGTTATGAAGCAGGATGTGCAATAAATAAACAAGTGCATCTGTTGTAGATTTCCCACTGGCTGCAAACTGGTTGGAGTCGAGCTTGCGCACAATAGAGGGAAGAATCCTGCTGAGGGTAAAACCCTCCATCACCTTGGCTACTTGGCACGTCAGCGCGATAGGCCTGATATCGTTTTCCACCGTACTGGGGGGCCGCTGTTTTGGGATCGGACACGTAGCAGCGCGCTTAAGTATTGGTGGATTGAAGCCGCCACGCAGTGAGGAGTTGTAAATATCGGCAACTACCTGCGCCAGCTCAAACGAGAAAAGTTTCCATATGACGTTTGGAGTAGCGTACCGTAAACTGTCACGTGTTTGTAGTGGCCGACGCCCAAATAAACATTATGAACGGACAGCTAGAGTCCATACCATACTGAGCACAGACACGAAGTGCGCGAAGCGCTGCGCCGGAACGGCAAGCGGTATGGACCCGAAAAAACATCCCACTTAACGCTCTCATCGTGGGCCCGACGTCATGCGGGAAGACCCGATTCATAGTGGACCGGCTGCGCGGCCCTTTCCGGGGCAAGTTTGACTACATCGTATTCGTGTGCCCTACCTTTGTCTTCAACAAAACATACGACGGCTTCGGCGAGGGCGACAATCGTCTGTTTGTCGTCACACCTGAGGCAGGTCAGATCGACATACTGCTAAGGTTTGTCTCCGCTGTCTTCGAAGGCACTAATACGCTAATCATACTCGACGACTGTGCGGCCTCGAAAGACGTGAAGAGGCGCTCTGACCAGCTCGTCAACTTGGCGTTCAGCGCGCGCCACGTGGGTATTAGCGTGTGGGTAATCACGCAGCAGCTCACCAGCATCACGAGGCCGTTTCGTGAGAACATCGCGGCCTTGGTGGTCTTCTATACGCCAAGCAAGGCAAACATGAAAGCTACCCTGCATGACTACGGCGCGGAGCTCTCAGAAGAGAAGATGAAAGAGTACATAAAGGCCCTCAAGACGAAAAAGTTATCTAAGTTAGAGTTTTGCTTGCGTCACCCTTATACCATCGCCCTAGTTAAAGGGTAAGAGCAGTAAACCACCGCCCACGTATACGTATACGTATACGCATCGATCACACCGCCCTCAAGGCACGTGAAACGTACACACGTGTTACACCCTAGGGTGCATGATGAGCGACGAATACTTTGAGATTCTTGAGGGGGACGCCGCCGGCCTCCCGGCCGTCGAGTCGCTGGGCTGCTCGACGCAACCAGCCGGGACGGCTACCGGAGGTGAGCAAACTGAGATAGCAGACGCAAGGGAGAAACTCGCGATTCTCGTAGCCTCGGGGAAGTCGAGAGAAATGGTAGGCAAGGCCCTAGCTCACGACGACGTCAAACGCATGAGCGCCGAGGAGGTGAGGAAGTACGAGAAGCGATACGAGACCGCTCTAGCCAGCCGGACTACAGACGCCCTGGCAGACAGCTTTCTGAAGCTTACGACCAAGCTAGTAGGCATGGCGCTGCCGATAGACAGTGTGGTCGATCTCCACAATGACCTAGTGTCCGACTACATCATCAACAACGAGCTCCGCACATTGTGCGGAAGCCTGTCTCTACGCTGCGGTCGTTTGATGGCTTTAGCCGTCGGGGCGTTAGACGTAGCACGCCATGTGAACACCGCGGGAACGGCAAGCGCTGACACGCGGTGCCAACACGAGGTAGCAGTCGCGTACCCACCAGTGGTTTACCCCCCGAAGGGTACGCACACTGGCGAGTCTGCCATCCCAGAGTAGACGTTCATTTGAAAGCTTGCCACTTCTTCAGCAACCAAGTAGTTGCACCACAAATGGAGGGACCTCAAGGAAGTACTAGTGCCCAGCTACCCTACGGGTTAGCGGAAACTGACAAACAAGCTGCTGATGAATCAAAAAACTGCTCATGAAACTGCTCATCATCAAAAAACTGCTCATGAAACTGCACGTACGCCTTCGGCCCTAGTGGAGAGAATCACGAGCCTTGAACCACCCGCGACCCGACCTAAACACCCTGGACGAGTCGAAGCTGGAAGGCGCTTGGCAAAGTGGAACCGACTTAACAGAGCGAAGAAAGAGACACTTCGTGTCGTGCAAAACGTTGTGTCGCCAGTCGCTAGCGAGTCGCAGGGACGCGAGGGCTTGCGTAAGCGCGCCGAAGATGCCGCGCGAAGCGCTGGCACGCCTTCGGCACACACACCAGTCCCGGAAAGCAACTCTGCTTGGTCGGCTAGCTTGGTTGACGGGGTCGCTGGTCTTCTAGTGTCATTGATCGGCCTCTACACACGTAGGCGGGAGCTAGCTGCCGCGTTCACTCGTACAACAGCTGTTAATCAGCGAGCTACCGAAGGTACCGATGACGTGACCCGCCCGCAAGGCCCCCGCTTTCGGCCGCACAGCAGATCAAGGATCGACCACTTGCCGTTCCGGCGACAGCGATACGCGCTCCCGCACAGTGCAAATCTCGACTGTTAGCAATGGAGTAAGCAGACATTTAAACACAAGGGCCCCACCCATATCCGCACGTCCGTGCATCAAACGCGTGTACGCATATATATGTCGACGACGCAGCAAAGCAAGAATACAAAGACCATCACCGACGCCGCAGTCATAACCGGCCTCGTCGCCGGTATCGGCTGGGTTTGGCGCAAGGTCTTGCGCGAAGACTTCACCAAAGACCCCTCCGCGAACGCCATGAACTACGCAAAAATGACTGCGGTCGTTGCAGGTGCTGTCGCTTTGAAGGGTTACCTTAAGTACCAGAAGATCCTGCCCATGTAGTAGTGTACTGTGGCACACTACTACATGTGTAGGCCATGTATGAGACTCGTGTTCATGTATGTACACGTACACACAGCACGTGAAGTGTGCGAAGCACACATACTACTCGATGGCCTCGAGCCACACAGCTAGCCGCTTGCTGTGATGTAGCTGCCGTTCCGGCGCTGCATCTAGGCGGCTTCCATACTGCGCGTATACGTATGCGTATACGTATACGTATAAGATGATTGCAGACCAGTTGTGGAGTGCTATGCACGAGGTAGCAGCCGCTGCTAAGCGAGTGACACCGAAGGTGCCGTCGATGGGTGGGTTATGTAGCTTTGGTGACATTGCTAACCGAAGCCTCGAGTTGTGGCGCGCAGACAGGGAGTGCGTTAAAAGGTTCGCCAATGTCGTTCTCCGAGGGCCTACCGACCTCAGAAAGACCGCCTCGGCACTACCCGAGCAGACGGCAACCGCCTGTTGGAGACTGATACACCTGTTGCAGTACATTGCCGACACGTAATGGCGGCGAAGCGCATGTCCGACGAAGAACTCGATGCGTTCCTTCGTCCTATATACTGCGCCAGAGGTGGCTTCCAGGGAGTGACCGCTCTGCATGCCAAACTTCCCAAGGGCTCAGCCTCCATAGATCGAGTGCGCAAGTGGGTAAGCTCGCAGCCCGTCGGGGGCTACACACAGACACTCCCTCCTCCGACTACCTACGCCCACTTCTCGGAGAAGATACCAAACCGTATCCACCAGTCGGACCTGCTATTCTTGCCAACCGACCGCGGGTACAAGTATGCCCTGACTGTCGTTGACGTTGCTTCACGATATAAAGCCGCCCGCCCACTGAGGACTAAGAGCGCGGCCGCCGTCTCCCGCGAACTCGCTGACATCTATGCAGAGATGTCACACATGGTCTAAAGTCCTCATGGTTGATGACGGCACGGAGCTCAAGGGGGCTACCACAAAGCCCTAACAGACCACGGGGTGGAGGCCCGACGGGCTGAGCCAGGGCACCACAGGAGCCAAGCTTTCGCCGAGTCTTTCCACCGCTGGCTGGCACAGCGCCTATTTCGTGCGCAGTACCCGAAGGAGCTTGAATCCGGCGAAACAAACCGCGAGTGGGTTACCGCTTTACCAATCGTCATCTAGGACATAAACGCAACGAAGACTCGCATGACTGGCTTTGCGCCTAAAGACGCCATAAAGCTGAGGCGCGTGCCTCTCAAAGCCAAAAAGTCTCCCTTCAGAGGTCCCCTTAGAGGTCGGAACGGAGGTGTACATCGCCGTAAACGAGGAAGACCACCAGGACAAGGGCCGACGGCGAGCGACGGACCCGTGGTGGACAAGCAAGGCATCCCAAATACTAAAGAGGGTTGTGGAGCCCGGACAGCCAGTGTTGTATTACACGGCGTACTCTAAGCACGGCTTCACGCGTTCGCAGTTGCGTAGCGCCACGCGGTCTACCGTCAGAACGTGGTGCGATCCCGTGTACTTTTTGCGACCATTTTGCCTGTCGTCTAAAGCGTATCGCTTGATTCGCGCTATAATGAGCTCTTTACTGGGCATAGCCTGCAGTCCTGTGGGAACCAAGGCACCGGGGGTGTTATCAGGGGGGAACACGCGGACTATCTGGTCGGCGTGACGCACGCGGGAGACGCCGGTGTATACAGCATTCGTGATCCAGCCCTCTAAGCTGTGGTCTATGATAAACAGACGTCTTGGAGTCTGGATAGTCTTGCTCTGCACCCGGTGGACGGTTCCCCAGCCCGCGTATTTCCACTCGGGGGGAAGCCCGTTAAGGACCGCGTCAAGAGGAACCTCGACTACCGTGCCTTTGTACGCGTCGACCTTCTCTCCCCTTTTGCCTGGCACGGGCACCGGCCGCCCTTGCTTGCGATAACAATGCGCGACGCTAGGATCGGGGTCAAAGCGGATGGTTGCTGACAATCGGGGGTAGTTTTTCCTGTGGTGCTCTACCAATCGCTGCTGAACAAGAGCCCCCATCTTGTTGGTCGAGCACACCCACATATCGCTTGGGTGGGCCTGCTCGATCGCCGCGTCGAACGCCACCCCATCGCACTCCTCTCGAAACACCTCGAGCTGTTGGGAATCTGCCTGACACCAAATCCGGCCCTTTTTGTCGTGGAGCCTGGAGGAGGGCGCGGCAGAGCCGCAGTCGCATGTACTGTTCGGATTTCCGCAGTCTTCACACAGGCAGCGGTAGTCGGACTCGAACCAGCGGATGTTCCCTTGTGCCCACTCCTTGAGCATATCGTGAGGCCCCTCTTTATCTCCCCAGGGCGGGACCTGACCATAGTCGCCACAACACACTGCCTGACACGGCCGCGTGGCGAGATACCCTAGGATGGCGCGTAGCACTTTAGTCTGTACCTTACAGCACTCGTTAATGATGATTACTTCTGCGACGCGGTCGAGAGGGTACCCACTCCTCTATCGGCTTCTCCGCTGGTATGCAGAGGTAGTAGTGGTAGGTTTGAGCCTTCACCGCGAGGCGCGGGTTGTTGCGATGGCCGTGGGCGAGGTCGTTCTCGGGGGTGAGCACCACAACGTTGCGTCCGCGGAACATGCTCACCGCCCACTCGGTCTTCTCGATCCTCCTTGGCCGGCTAGATACATCTTTGCAGAGGTTGCGGCCACTAGATCGCACGGCAGACTCGGCGCAGTGCTTGGCTCCTTGGCCAAGCTCCCCGACTTCTTCGGACTCCAAGCCGCTTCGGGTCGCCACTCGTACCCAGGCTTCTTGTGGCGCCACTCTCCATACCTCGGATTTCGCTCCACGAGCTTTACACCACTGGGCACTGCCTTTGCGTATATGGCATCTGTGCACACTCGGAGGACGTCTTCGCGGTAGGCAGGGATCCGCCTCAACATGCGTCGCAACGCTATGTTTGTGTACGCCAAGACGAAGGCCCTGATATGGTACCATTGTCAGCGTCGGATACCGTCTTTGTATTGGATCAAATGAGCCCTGTCGGCATGGTCGAAGTTAAGTAAGTGGTCGGTGCCCGCAAGGAGGTTTGTCAGATACGCGGCTTCTTCATGGTCGCGGACTACGATCGAGGACTCGTCGCCATGGCGAGCGCACTTGCCTACGAAACGGACAGCGAGACCTCGGGTACTGCGAGTACGGGGAGGCACTCCATCGCGAGCCGGGGAGGCACGCGATGGAGTGGGGGAACTTGATGGAGTTTTTTTTTTCCGACGCTATACAACACCTTCCTCGCCGTGGCCATGACGAGGTCACCTGAGTCTAACAGGTCCTTGAGCTCTTGCGTGGTGATCCAGCCCTCGTTTTGTTCCAAGTGCTGCCCTACCCTCCCGGAAGTGTAGGGGTGGCAGGCCTCAGAGAACTCCCACTCGGTCAGCTGAATGGCCCCGGTTAGTTGAAGAACCTCGCTCAATGGCCGTCCCACAACATCCGCGATACGATACACGTTCGTAGGGAAGCCGTATTTCCGTACCAAATCAATGGCGTCCGAGGCGCCACCGGAGAGACTGTCCTCGCATCCTAGGTACACCGCACGCATGTCGATGTGCGCATGAGGCTGCGCCCCTAAGTTTTCCTTGCTATTCCACACTTTGGACTCAACCTGCGCCGCTCGCCAGACGTCCCTGTACTTAAGGGGCGTTGGCCTGATGTTCTCTCTTTGGGTCCACTTCTTGAAGCGATACCCTATTGCACCGCCCATCGAGTGCGTAGCTTCGGTGTACTCTTGGTAGGCTGGGTGATCATCAGGTAGCCATTGAGGATCATATCCTGTCTCGTCTGTAAACGCCCTGTCGATAGCCGCTCCGTCCTGTCCCGATCGATACAGTTTGCCTTGGTGAGTGACTATAACACGCCCGCACAGCCAGATCCCTGTGCTTCTGGGAATCACCCTGTTTATGAAGCGAATGAGCACCTCTCGCACTTTTTGCCTCGTGCGTTTTTGTGGCGGCACTGGTAGCGCGAAGCGCTGCCTTCTTCTGACATAACGAACGAAGCTCCCCCTCAGCCTTGAAGTCTAGGCCGTGGACGCTCGTGATCGCGGGTGGTTCGGTCGGGAGCTCCGCCCAGGCGTGGTTATTGTGGCAAGGGATAGTGACCCTCGCCTTAGTCTTGTACTTCCCCGAGTCCCACAGAACGTTACCCAGGGCGTCCACGGCTACTAGCCTTACCTAGAGCTTCTTTTCCATATCAAAGAGGTCTTTTTTGGTGCATCCCGTAGTGGCCAGCTTCTTGTCATATAGCTCGAGGATCTTGCCTCGTGTCTTGGTTAGACCAAAGGGTGCGCGAGGTGCTGCGATTCCTCAAGAAGTCGGCAACATAACTCACAACACAGCTAGCGAAGGTGTCACCCCCCTCTCGCTCAAACATTGGCTCAGGCTCACCATTTTGCTCAGGTAAAGGGCGAAGCTCGTATCTCACGTAGACGAGGTACTCTCGTCCTTTCTCCCAAATACCCGCATCGATGCCTTCCAAGGCGCCGACTGCGATTTGGTCCCCTCTTTTGACTAATGACCCACCGATCTTGTGCTCCGAGCGCCTTTCCTCCTCTGTGATTGGCGCCAATGGCTCTGCGGGGGCCTTACCAACGACCGTAAAGAGTCTGTAACGCCGGTCGGGGTCTACCATCTCAAGCACCGGTGGCAACACTGCGTTTGCCCGCAGAGACTCTCGCTCGTG
The DNA here is from genome assembly GCF_932526225.1 of Nematostella vectensis. Lineage (NCBI taxonomy): Eukaryota > Metazoa > Cnidaria > Anthozoa > Actiniaria > Edwardsiidae > Nematostella > Nematostella vectensis. Next base: position 5,575,981 of record NC_064044.1, read on the forward strand.
CGAGACCCACCACACCGAGCCATCGTCATTAATATCAGGCCCCCGCATAACCGGCTTTAGAGCAATGACACCTGCTCCACCAAGATCTCGTATCTCCTGGTAAACACAGGCGCTTATGTCTCGGCCCCGAAGAGTGGCATCCACGCTTAAGAACCGAAGATGGGCGCCGTCGACGAAGAGAGAATAGTTCTTCTCGGGGTCTAAGCTCTTTGGGCCCTTTTGCCGCCGTCCCGGCAGCAAAGGGTCGAACTCGCGCCAGACTTCCTCTGTCCACGCTTTCGCCGGTACGAGCGGCTTAAGCAGCTTGTGTTTGACATCGTCGGGGATGTCCTCGTCCAGGATGTTCTGGACCAGCCCTGCTAGTACGGCAGGCGCCTCTTTGTCAGGCATGCTATTGAGAGCCTCCTCTATGTAGGCGTCCATGTTTGGGTATGCCTTGTGCCACCCAGTCTCTAATTGCCCGTATCGCGGACTGCGACGTCAGACAGGACGAGTGTTTGGGTATGCCTTGTGCCACTCAGTCTCTAATTGCCCGCATCACAGCCGGCGGGACGAGTGTTTGGGTACGCCCTGTGCCACCCAGTCTCTAATTGCCCGTATCACAGCCGGCGGGACGAGTGTTTGGGTATGCCTTGTGCCACCCAGTCTCTAATTGCCCGTATCGCGGGCTGCGATGTCAGACAGGACGAGTGCGAACCATTCCCGAGCGCGCCTCTCGGTGCCGCGCATCCTCTGCCCTACACGATTCGCTCCGCAGGGGCGACACAACCGCGTCTCCGACTGCGTCCCTATGCCGCGGCACGGGGAAGGAGCTACCCTTACGGAGCCTTTGGAGGTGCACCTTGCAGTAGGTGTCCATGCACCTCTGGCCGCACGTGTCTGCATGCCCGACCTTTAGCCACCCGCAGTTATCTTTTCCGCACTTCATCCTTCGAATGCTATGCACATGCTATATACATATATGTATATATACTACAGGACAGACGGGGGTCTAATTGCAAGGTCCCCACCCGTTTCTATGAAAGGCCCCAGTCCCGCTGCTGTCGATAGACAGCGGATTAATGATTGCTAACCATTGCTAATTATTTATCTACGCGAAGTGGTCCCGACGTAGATTAGTAATTGCCAATTATTTATCAACGCGAAGTGATCCCGACCTAGATTGATAATTAGCAATTATTAATCTACGCGGGGCCTCATCTGCATGAGACGGGGCTGGGGGGCTCGGAGGGGCGCGGCGCGCCTCCCAAGCCAAAAATGGGGCTGGGAGGCCCGGAGGGGCGTTTCAGTGTCTATGAAAGTCCCCAGTCCCCCCTCTTACCTCATCAGCCCTCATCAGCCCTCATCAGCCCTCATCAGCCCTCATTCTCCACTTTAATCAACCCCCGTCTACGATCATTGTAAGAATTCCCAGGGATTTGTTATGCTGATGTGTTGCGTGCAGCCAATATCGAGTCCTTAGAAACCCATAGGGTTTACCTATTTGTTCCAGATTTGTTAAGAACTTACATCCTAGAAACCCTGTTCACGTTACATTGCCCTCCCTACGGCCCCCGATGGTGATGCAAGTGTAAGAACATGGACGCCTAAATATTTCACTTTTTGTCTAAAAAGAGCACACGAAACCTTTTTAGATCGCGCACATTTTAACATAGTTCAGTTTACTTTTCTTGTTTCTGAGCACAAAAAATATGCACTTGCGCGACACCACGGAACATGTCATATCACGTCCGCAACAGAGCAGAGCCGAACAAAAGGCTAAAGGTGACAATATATTATACTAAGGTCACGTGCATAGTGCCGAAATTAAAACACTACTATAGCAATACACTAATCCAAAAGACGCATGGGTGAAAAAGACCTCGATATTTTTCAGTCTAAATCTCAACGAGCAGTGTGTGGCGTAACCGACTAAGACAGGTCTGGGATCCTGGTCATTGCCTACCCATTTGCGCGGGTACCTTAGGTTCCTTTGTGTTGCACAGTTTGCTAGATAGCCGGCCGCCGCCCCTGATTTAATGTCGCATTCATCCATCATTATACAACGACAAGCATTATAAAGATGTGTATGGGCGGGCTTCCTGTGTGAAATAGTCCACCCGCAGCCTAAAAAACCATAGCACCCCCACCCAGACAAAACACATACGCTTTCTGTTTATTTGCCTCCGAAAAAACACTCGAGCTGAAAACAAACGTCAAAAATAACCAAACAATCATCGCGAGAAAAGCCAAAATGGCTATACTCGAGCCTGGATAGTTAATGACGCTTTGATCATGGTTAAAAGGACTAAATTACTCGGCATTATTTCGAGTTTTCATCTTGTGTTTGGGGTATTTTCTGTAGTCCTTGGTATAGTCACCTTCAAAGTCGCTCCGTATTTCTATGGCGTGTTTGGAATGGGTGTTTGGCTTGGAGCATGGGTGAGTGTATAACTTCACCTTTTGCATGTATGTATTTTTAAGGTATATAACAAGAGGTCATACAGAATTAAGTTAATTACATTCCTTCTTAATGAATCTAGAAACAATAAAATTGTTTCTTACGTAATGGCGATTTTATTATGCTGATTTCAAAATATTTTTACAAAATACAGGGGCAATGGGACTTCATACCTTAATTTCTATAGAACGACGGATGTGGCCCTGAATTCTGTAGTCTAACTCATTATTGTGTTGCTCGTAGTATCGTGACGTTGACATTCACAATACTGTTGGAATTTATCTTGCGTTTATGAGTTTACTTAAAGTTATTTCGGTGTATCGGCAACTCTTTATTCAACACATGGTGATGTTCAATCGCATCTTTGTGTAATTGGTACTTGGCAAAGTGTAAAAAGGCCTGATCCGACTGGCTAACGTCAGGCATATTGACGCATGTTAAAATTACCAGATAGGAGGGTGGGTTGGGGGAGGGGGGGGGGGGGTTAGGGTCTGAAAACATAGGTTTTCCCTATGTATTCTGCCCCCTCCCCTCCCCTTTTACCCCCTTATTATTTCAAGACCTATTACATCCCTGAATAAAACCCTGAATTTTTGGTCTCCTATGGATTGCTTCATGATTTCAAGGCCCATTATAGCCCTGAATAAAACACTGAATTATTGGCCTCCTCTGGATCGCTTCATGATTTCAAGGCCCATTATAGCCCTGAATGAAACACTGAATTATTGGTCTCCTCCAGATGCATGCTCAGTGTGCATTAATGTTCTAAAAGCATCACAATGCTGTTTCAGATGCTCATAACAGGTGTTGCTGGGTTGTTAACAGCCAGTGTGCCAACAAACATGTGCAGGGTGAGTGTTATCCATACCCCTACATTCATTAATACCTCAATATCCCTGAGATGATGACTTTAATAATGGAGTTAATGACATATACATTACTGGACACCAGGCCCTACTGTATGCACAGTTCATTTTTCAGACCACATCTGTTTCTTTTGTACACAGTACAATCCCAAAGTTTATCTGTACTATTTAAGCAGAAGTTTATTATACAACATGCATACCTTTAAACAGTTGTTTATTGCCAAGTGGCATGGTGGCATTTTGGGTGCTTATTCAAAGCATAGCACTTATTTCAAAGTTCAGCCCTCATCTACATTCCGTCACCAACCTCATCATCAACTCTATCGACCCTCACCCCAAACACAGGTCTATTGTATACTGTAACGTATTGAAGAACAAAAGATGTGTAACACTTTACTTTGCTTAATATCGTAATGAAAACAAGTTGCTTACTTATAGGTGTTAAAGCCTTATGTTCCAGTTATCCTTATAAGAAAAACTGGAACACAAAATAAATTATTTAGGTTTGAAGAGCATGCTTATTTGAAGGGAGCACTTATTTGATAATTTGTGCCATGGGAGGGGTGCTTATTAGAAGTAGGGCTTAAGAAATTTAGGGTTATATGGTATGACATTATTATTTTGTTTCAGCTTGGCAGCTTCATCGGATGCTCTCTGGTTGGTTTGGTCACTCTGTTTGTCTGTGCTATCATTATTGGCTTAGGAGTCCTACAGCATTTTAAGTTCGAATCTTCTATCAATCGAGAGTACTACATTGCCAAGGGACCAAATTATCATAAAGAGTACTCCAGACCACAGGAGCATTTTGACGAAAGAAATCAGAATGGAAAGAATGGAGTGGGGATCTATGGGACATTGCTAGCTTTAATTGTAATGGATGTCATTGTTAATTTAGTAACTATTGCTGTTTGCAAGGAAATCATCAAGAAAACTCAGGTGAGTTGATGTATTTCTGGTATGTTTGGTGGTGTTTAATAATAAGGCTGATATCTATGATGTGATTATAATATATATGATATATATGATGTGATTTTAATGATAATCATTTGTGATGAATATGGTGAATGTTGGTGGCAAAGACAATTTATTGTGATAATGATATTATGATGATAAAAAAACTGATAGTCATTATTGATGATTTAGGGCCATATGATGAGAAAAAGTATTAGTAATGATGATACTGGTCATGAATGAGATTAACTTTGTAACAGATACTTATCATTTGTTTCCATCCTTTAACTGTGATTATTTATTAGTTTATTAAGTTTAAAAAATTTATTGCATCACTAATCTGCTATGTAATCTGCTAACACAGCACAATGCTTTTAATATGTGCCCTTTCTGATTGAAAAATAAATTGTCAATGTAACAAAAAAATGCAAAGTTTTTTCAAAATCCCACTAACTATGATTTAACTTACAGCTGTCAAGGAGTGACCATTCAGGAAATATGGTAACTAAAAGCCTAACTAATTTATAGTAAATTTGACCTAGTGCAGATGAATTAATTTTGCTCCCAATTCTAAATGCTTTATCATATGTGCATTGTAAATAAGGCAACCATTTAAAATAGAAATAAACATAATTCTGGAAGTGCTTGAAATACAGCTAAAGTCTAAAAAATACTCCTGGGAATAATTTCAGGTCTGTTTATGTTGATTCATATTTTGAGGTTGGATACAGAGTGATAGAGCTTCATAAATAGTTTTTTACTGAACAAATTATGTCTTTTTTACTACACATTAGGTAAACGCACCACAAAGAACCAACAACAGAGGTGTAAGAAGATCATTGAGTCCACCACAAGTTGCCCTGCCAACTGTCAATCAGCCTTTTGTTGAAGGAGAGTCATGTCTCTACATCTCAAGTGGGATTCCTAAATTACCGGTATGAAAAATTGTCATATTTGATGTCTTTTTTCCGTGTTTAGATGCTTGTGTTGTGATTTCTACTCTAGGCTATCAAGAACTAGCTTTATTCAAACAGACAATGACAATATTATATCTTTTTATGTTTGACAGAGTTATATTGAACTCTTCCCAGAAGAAACAGTTCCACTACCACCAACTTCACATCCTTCTGTAGCCATAAATGCCACGCCCTCCCCGACAGGGCCGGCAATACCCAATGAGGCGCCCCCTGCGTACACTCCCTGAGGGTATGGTGCAAGAAAAGGCACCTAGAGTCACATGTACAAGAAAAGGCACCTAGAGTCACATGTACCAAGAAAAGGCACCTAGATAAGGGATAAAGAGTCAAGCAAAATGTCTCTAAGTCTAGGTTCTCGCTCATGGAAATAAGCAATTTGATTTTCTTAATTCTTTTTTAGATATTTTTTAAAAGCTATGTTGAATGAATCACCAAGGAAATGAACTAAAAATAAGAAATATATTTTTATCGTCGGTCCTATTTCTTGTATGCCACCCCAGGAGACTGTTTCGTACATACACAAGCCCTTTATAAACCAGAATGCTGTCACGCAGTGTTCTTTTCATAAGTTTCACTAAAGTTTTTTTATAGTTATAATAAAGTTGGCTTGCCAGCTATTTACTAGTTTTTACAATAAAGTTAGCATATTGGCATTTTATTTATATTAGAAATCAATCAGAAGAAGCAGCAATAGAAGCAGTTGTTGCTGAATGATATAAAATCCACACGTCGCCGTAGAATTAAAAACAAACGCACACGAATATTAAAGGGGCAGCATCACCAATTGCCGTCTGGTCTGGCAAGGCATTTCTTGTGGGCCACGATAGGACCCCAGACACTAAATGACCTTCAATATATCAAACAAGTAACCAAGAGAACCAAAGGTTCCCTCGGATTTATTGAAACTAGCGCCCGACTTATACTCTGATTGCGGATTGTTGTGTATTCCGAGTACCATATGTTTTTATTTTTTCAAAAGTTGATGAAAACTAAGTGAACGAGAAAAGGTACTCGGGCTAATTGTTGAGCAAACCGTAGCCCACCGGATACATGGATGCAGCCCCTTTAATAAATTATTTCAATTTGTAAGGCTAAGTTCAAACGTCGTATTATCCATGTGCCGTATTCATTGCAAATGAATCGAGTCGATTGTTTCATCTTCACTTGCACGCGTTTGCATTGAATACGGCCGATGGATAATACGGCGTCTGAACTTAGCCTTAGTGTCAGTTATGTGTTCTACTGGTGCATGGAAAGTCAGTTGTAACCAATAAATAAAGCAAAAGCAAAGAAATAAAGTGTCTTTGCTTATTATCTGCGCGCGCTGTCCATTGTTCACTCATAATTTTGATATCTCGCGCGTCTACTTACTATCTACGCGCACTGTCCATTGTTCCGTCAAATTTCGGTTCACGCGTCAGCTCATTTTCTATGCTCACTGTCCATTGCTCCCTCATAATTCTGATTGTTTACGCGCGTCAGCCCATTATCTATGCTCACTGTCCATTGTTCCCTCACAGTTCTGATTGTTCCCGGCGCGACTGCTTATTATCTATGTGCACTGTCCATTGTTCCCTCATAATTCTGATTGTTCACACGCGACTGCTCATTATCTACGGGTACTGTCCATTGTTCCCTCATAATTCTGATTGTTCCCGGCGTGACTGCTTATTATCTACGTGCACTGTCCATTGTTCCCTCATAATTCTGATTGTTCACGCGCGTCAGCTTATTATCTACGCGTACTGTCCATTGTTTCCTCATAATTCTGATTATTTAGCGCGTCTACTTTTAATCTACGCGCACTGTCCATTGTTCCCTCATAAATCTGATTGTTCCCAACGCGACTGCTCATTATCTATGTGCACTGTCCATTGTTCCCTCATAATTCTGATTGTTTAGCGCGTCTGCTTATTATCTACGCGCACTTTCCATTGTTCCCTCATAAATCTGATTGTTCCCAACGCGACTGCTCATTATCTACGCGCACTGTCCATTGTTCCCTCATAATTCTGATTGTTCACGCGCGTCTGCTCATTATCTACGCGTACTGTTCATTGTTCCCTCATAATTCTGATTGTTCTCGCGCGTCAGCTCATTATCTACGCGTACTGTCCATTGTTCCCTCATAATTCTGATTATTTAGCGCGTCTACTTTTTATCTACGCGCACTGTCCATTGTTCTCTCATACTTCTGATTGTTCCCGGCGCGACTGCTAATTATCTACGTGCACTGTCCATTGTTCCCTCATTATTCTGATTGTTCACGCGCGTCAGCTCATTATCTACGCGTACTGTCCATTGTTCCTTCATAATTCTGATTTTTCTCGCGACTCAGCTCATTATCTACGCGTACTGTCCATTGTTCCCTCATAATTCTGATTGTTCACGCGCGTCAGCTCATTATCTACGCGTACTGTCCATTGTTCCCTCATAATTCTGATTTTTCTCGCGACTCAGCTCATTATCTACGCGTACTGTCCATTGTTCCCTCATAATTCTGATTGTTCACGCGCGTCTGCTCATTATCTACGCGTACTGTCCATTGTTCCCTCATAATTCTGATTGTTCACGCGCGTCAGCTCATTATCTACGCGTACTGTCCATTGTTCCCTCATAATTCTGATTGTTCTCGCGCGTCTACTTTTTATCTACGCGCACTGTCCATTGTTCCCTCATAATTCTGATTGTTCACGCGCGTCTGCTCATTATCTACGCGTACTGTTCATTGTTCCCTCATAATTCTGATTGTTCTCGCGCGTCAGCTCATTATCTACGCGTACTGTCCATTGTTCCCTCATAATTCTGATTATTTAGCGCGTCTACTTTTTATCTACGCGCACTGTCCATTGTTCTCTCATACTTCTGATTGTTCCCGGCGCGACTGCTAATTATCTACGTGCACTGTCGATTGTTCCCTCATTATTCTGATTGTTCACGCGCGACTGCTCATTATCTATGTGCACTGTCCATTGTTCCCTCATAATTCTGATTGTTCACGCGCGTCTGCTCATTATCTATGTGCACTGTCCATTGTTCCCTCATAATTCTGATTGTTCACGCGCGTCTGCTCATTATCTACGAACACTGTCCATTGTTCCCTCATTATTCTGATTGTTCACGCGCGACTGCTCATTATCTATGTGCACTGTCCATTGTTCCCTCATAATTCTGATTGTTCACGCGCGTCTGCTCATTATCTACGAATACTGTCCATTGTTCCCTCATAATTCTGATTGTTCACGCGCGTCTGCTCATTATCAACGCGCACTGTCAATTGTTCCCTCATAATTCTCGTCTTATTATCTTCGCAAACTGACCATTCTTCCCTCATAATTCTAATTGTTCAAGCGTCTACTTACTATTCACTTGCACTGTCCATTGTTCTCTCATAATTCTGATTGATCACGCGCGTCTGCTTATTATCTGCGCATTTTTTCATCGGAATTTTAATTGTCAACGCTAAACTACGCGCAATATACACTATTTCTTAAGAATCATCAGGCACCGTTCTAAGTATTTGCGCTATTTCCATCGATCCCTTCACTCTTTCTCGGTTGCGCACTTCATTGTTTCCTAACAAAGGGTTTTACTCACTAGACTATGCAAACTCAATTTCCCTGGGGATTGACTATAAATAGAGAGGCACATGTGAACCATTCATCACTTCTCTTGAGTCCGCCGGACCACCCACCCTCCCACCCAGCGAGAAGTCGTGTTACCTGCACCCATCACACCTTCGCCTGGCCTTAGGCTTGGTCCTGGCCAGAGCGATTCCTCACACCTCATTACAATCTCATTAATAACAATACCCAAGGAAGAATAATATACTACTATAGGGGCGATTACCCTAGGTACTAGAGCATCCAGACTTCTCTCGTCCAGTGACGCCAAAATGCTGTGACGATTTGGCTGAGCGTCGCTGGACGAGGGAAGTCTGGAGGCTCTGGTAGCCAGGGTAAGGGGCGATAAATAGACACACCTATTTCTGTACAAAAACACTTTAATGCATTATACTTTATCAGTCCAACGACTTCAATTTGACATACGCTTTCTAATCACTAAGCAAATCATCTAGCGTTACAAAATAATTTTTTATATCTATTTCAAAAACTAAGAATCTAAATATAATTATGCAGTCAAATCATGCAGGGTAAATACATCCCAATAAATAATAATGTAATGCGATACGTTCCCGAGTTTCACAATATTCCAATCGTATTCCTAGAATAATTCTGAGAATGTGAAATTCCGAGAAATACGGGGTATAGCTCCTCAAATGCAGAGTGAATTAGTTACGGTCAGGATATGCCTTTATTCACGCTCAGTACCCATATACAGTCATGATAAGAGTCGGTTAACTATGTACACACGAAAAGGCTCTAAGAACCTCATTATTCATAACTATAAAACTAAAATTCACGCGACACGCGCCTAGGTCTCCACAAATTTTTCAAAATCAAAACTGGAAATAGTATGTTGAAAAGGGTTGGTATCGAAGATTTCCATGTCTCAAATGCTGTGCTTTTATGTGAATTTATAGTTTTACTACTAAGAAATTTGAAGTAAATTGATGAAATTTGTGTGTGGAAGCGATAGGCGATTTCATGCCTTATTTGTTTCCCTCAACTCGAGTTGTCTACCTCAGCGTCACCACCCATTTCCGCTCCCTGTTTTGGCTCTGGCTCATCAGTAGTGGCTTCCTGTGGTGAGTCTACCCCATCACCGTGGGATCCCTGTGGTGTTTCGTTAACATTATGGATATCATCCTGTGAGCTTTCAACTTTTGGCGCGGTTGCCTCATCAGCGGCGTCCGAAGTCTTGTCGTCAGCATCCTTTGAATCACTAATTGGGGGCTCGACATCGCCAGGTTGGTCCTCATCCTTGGGTGGCTCCTCCTTCTTTGCAGAATCAACGGCCCCATCAACATCATCCATATACCTCTGCTTAGCATCAGTATTAGCGTTAACGGAAGACTCACTCTCGGGAGGAGCATCAACTGAAGCTTGTTCTTCCTCCCTCACTTCAGTCTCCGATGGTGGAGTGTCCGATTTTCTGGAACTAGTACTAGGTCTTTGCTTAGCTCTGCCTTGTAATAATTCTTTGATCTCCTCATGGATATGTCTAGAGATATCATTGACCGGCATAAGCGTTAGGTCCACTAGAGATTCATTTACTTTGAGAGCCTCTAAGAAACTGGTTCCTCCTTTGTCCCCAATTTTATTCCCTTCGAGATCGAGTGATCGAAGAGAGGTGCTCTTTTTCAAAGCTTCAGCGATTATTTCGGAGTCGTCATCTCCAAGTTGACAGAAGTCAAGAGATAATGCCTTAAGGGCCGTGCTCTGCTCCAGAGCTTTGCCAATTTTCTTACAGCCCTCATGACCAATCAAATTACAGCTGATAGTCAGATCGCTAACAGTCAAGTTGTTCTCCAGGAGTCGGGCAATGTAACCTGCTCCCTCATCCGTCATTCCACAGTCCCCTAAATCGAGGTTCGTGATGGACGATTCCGGTGATCCCAGAATTGCATCCACGATGGTGCAAACTCCTTCATTTGTCAAAGGATTTCCGTGAAGTCTGGAAGGCAAAAAGAAGTAATTTGGGAGTAAAGACAAAGTTAACAAAAGGATTAGAGGCCAGACAATCAGTTCTTATGGCCTCGAGTTAAAAGGGAGGTTGCGGAATAAAACTTGAGGTGATAAAGCCCCTTTAGGCGCGGATCTAATAAAATTCCTGTTTACGACCAAAGCGCTGAACGCTGCCGCCTCAATAACAAGAAGAAAACTTGCAGATCATACTTACAGTAACGTACTAACTCTAAACATTTTCACCAGTAAACAAGTATTATTAGATTTGGATTCGTGCCTGCTTTTAATCCTGGAAGTTTATGATTACAACAAGCCTCAGTGACCCAGGGAGACACTAAGGCTGACCGCCACCCCTTGGGGTCCCCGAAGTGCAAAACAACCAAACTTTGAACTTTTAGATAACAGCCTTTAAGTTACAAAACGACAGTATACTAACAGCAGCATCCGAAGTGACTTGGCACTCTTGATGACTTCTGCCACGTGTTTAGCTCCTTCTGGACCGACTTTATTCACATTCAGATTGAGCATCTGAGAATAATAGACGAGTAATGTATAAAACATACATAAAACATGAAGAGTATTCACAAAATAGCGTGTGAATTCATTGGAATGTCACTAATGGAATTCACATATGAACATCGCGAAGGACGAAGTGTTTACTAGAAACTAAATCAGGACTTTAAAAGGCGCTTCGCAATAGCGGAAAAGTCAATTGCGATGATTGAAAAGGAGAAGCCAGCACGGTAGCCCATATACTGACCTTGATGCTTTGAGTGGTCTTTAGTGCAGCCGCAAGCTTCTCGATTGCCTCGTCGTCAATGGTAGCGTTTCGTAACGTGATGGAGGTGACGTCTTCTTTGGTGGTGATGGCAGCTGCTAATTCATCGACCTGAAGAAATGGATCGTCAGATAAGGAAGAAAGGGTGAGGCTAAGCTTATTAAAGGGTGCTAGTCAGTCATATCGACCTCGAGAAATGAATAGTCAGAGAAGGGAAAAAGGTGAGGTTAAGTTTATTAAAGGGTCCTAAAAAGTCACGTTTTCGTGATTTCTCGTTCATTTTTGAAAACAACAATTTCGACCTAAGCTGTGATCCGTGGTCAGATATGAGTTGATTGGCGGCTGCCTGACGCGCCTTTCTATGCGCTCAGCTCACAACACTTCAACCTAAACCTGTATTAGGGATGTTTTCATGAATGAAAACTGCAGTTGCCCGTATACTGACGAGTAGAGTAAGTCAGTCACTGTGCAGAGCATTTGCTCATGTCTCACGATGCGAATTTGCGCTATAAAAATACTAAAAAATTTATTTCGTACGTGAAACATACCTGTTCTGGAGTAAACGATACGCCAGTGAACTCGATATCCTTCTTTCCTTCGATAGCTGGCTGAATGGAGCCCTCGTGTTTATTCCCAGGCTCTACTCCGATTGTTTTCAATGCCTGGTCGGGCAGCTTGTCTGACACGTTATCGGGATCATTGCCAGGGTCATGGTCTGGCTCGTCTTTATCGTCTACAAACAAACAAACAAACAAACAAACAAAAAAAAAACGTGTGTAATCATAAAATAGACATATATCACAAGCGATAAAGATCAGGGGCGTTAGCCAAGGGTGTAAAGGGGGTAAGAAATGGGTAATCTAATTCAATGGTAATAGTCAAGGTAAAAATATAATGGAAAGACTTCAGAAAAAGAGAAGGAAGACGGTATAAAGAGTTAGAGCAGTTAGGGTACGTTACTAGTTTTTGTGATCAACATTTTACTCAACAACAGCCATTCCAGGAAAGATAACATTTAATCATTTAAGTGGCTTTTTGGGTTTTACAAGAACGTGCACGTGCCCCACTCCCCATATAACAAGGGGTTGACCCCCCTCAAACACAATATTTTCGTATTTCTTCCCAATATTTCGAGGCGTACTACAGCTATGTCATGCCAAGTATTGTGGTCAAGAATTAGGTGATGGTATACCTTTCTCATCTTCACTGCTGCTGCTGCTGGAGCTGCTATCACTTGGGACCGGAGAAACAACCTCAAGCTCTGAGTCACCTTTCTCTTCAGTGCCATCAACTTCATCCTCCACCGGGGATGTTATTTCTGGACTTTCCTGAGCACCTTAAAAAGAGCATCATCAAAACAATTCAATATACGATGCAACGGGCTTCGAGGCCTTCAAGGCTAATGGCAAAAGTTAGCGATTGTGTTGAAATAACAACACCACACATAGTCGAGGATACAAGATATTACGAATCATTGTAGAATTGCATCAAGAGAAAGCATATCAAAATGGGATATCAAAATGTATCTGAACATAGTAGAAACAAACAGCATAAATATTGCAAAAGGGAAAACATTGTTGTAGAGAAAGAAAATATCTCTGAGACATGATAGAAACACACAGAGAGGAGTGTTACACATAAACAATGAGGACACAAAAATATCATGGTCAAACGCGAGATAGAAAAGTTGATCTAAGATAAAACAATATAAAGGAAACTATCTTTGTAGACACATGCAAAGCAGAAATGTTGTATCAACATTGTTGTGAGTATACAACAATATTTTCAGGGGCAAACTTCATTCATTTCTGCACCTTCTTTCTTATTATCGTCATCTTCCTTTGTCTCAGATGGATCCTCCTTCTCTTCTGACTTATCGCTTGGTGCCTCATCTGTTGTCGCTTCCTTGTCTGGCTCATCTACCACTTGAGGATCATCCACTGCCGCCTCATCTTTAGCGATCTCGTTCTCTGAAGCCTCCGTGGTGGATTCTTCTGCTTGTTCCTCAGTGACTGCTGATTCATCTTCCTTCTCTGGTGTTTCATTGTCTTCTTCTGGAATCTATAAGTAATAAAACAAAAAAAACATAGAATTATTGGTTCCCCGTCCTGACCGACTAAAAGTCTATATTGTAAAACCACAGAGCTATTATAAAATGATGCACTCTAATAATCCGTGTCTCGTCGTCCACGTTGTTAATGGATAACGTACAAATGTCCAAACCTTGGTCTCTGAAATGAATGGGGATGTATGGAAGTATAACATCGAGCATGCATCCTCATAGCCTTTTTACCATCTTCTTGTTTCTTTTCGTTCTAATTCCAAATGTCACCTTTTTGAACACGGCTTAAAAAATGATCAAAGCAAATGATGTACTTTTTATAGCACTTTTACTGACTCTAAAATGAATGGGGATGTTGGGAAGTATAAAATCGAGCATGCGTCCTCATAGCCTTTTTACCATCTCTATGTTTCTTTCTGTTCTAATTCCAAATGTCACCTTATATTTGAACACATCTTTACAAATGATCAAAGCAAATGATGTACCTTTTATGGCACTTTGACTGACAGAAATTATGGGTGTGTTTTTTTCTAATTTAAAACGTTTAATTGAGTGTGTGGTGTGACTACACAACAAAACGTAATAAAAAAATCGACCTCATGCGTGATAATTTCAGTATTTTGGATTAGAAAAGAACATTTTCAGGGAATGCAAGTTTAGGGGGGAATATATAGCATCACTAAGACGTCTACTTTTACGGAAATACCTCAGCATTGGTTTCCTTGGACTCGACTTCAGCATTTGCGTTACTCTCTTCCTCTTCGACCTCAGGAACCGATGGACTATCGATCACTTTTACATCTTCGTCAAACGATACAGTCCTCTTTGGTTTCATTTCGTCAGACAGCTCTTCAGCTTCCTGGAAAAAAGCAAAACGACAAAATCTGAACAACATACAAAGCCTTGCCCGTAATCTGCAATCAAAACACAAAATTTTCCAAAACCCCTTCCGTCTTATCGAAAGTTGGGCGATTTCCCCAAAGTCTTGTCTGTGGTATTTGTTTGTGTATTTGTCTCCATGTTTGAAATAGACCCTTAAGGAATGTCGATCACCCCCTCCTTTTTTTTATCATTGAAAATACAGTGCTTTATTCGCAAGTAATCTGCAAAATTAGAATCTAAGAATGAAGTCTGATATGTTTTTGACGATATTTGGTTGAAAATATCTTGGTTACTTGCTTGAATTAGCCGATGGAAATGGGTGCTTTGTGTGACTCGCCCAATGAGCGGGAGCCCAAAATGGCGGCGTGATTGGCCTTCTTTGAAGTAACCCTCCGAGGTTTCCTGTTTTCTTTTTTACAAGAACCATTTAACTAACAACCAATTAAATTACGTCCGTCCGCTTCCCGACGTTCATCATCAAAGTCATTAACGCAGTACAGTCAGTTTTTTTTTTTATAAAAACGTCTAATTTTCAGTTAAGGCTTGGCCGTTGAAAATGTTCTCAAATATATTGTTTAAATTTTAGTGCTTATAAAATATAATATTCAATGAATTATTAGGAGGAGAATTACACAAATGATCAATAAAGCAATATAATATAATAGGTTGCTATTAATGAACACAATTTAACACTGCATTTTAGAACACATAACACTAAAAAGCAATATGTTGCTGCTATCTGAGCCTGATGTTCTTAGTATGTTCTTAAAATTTTGTTAAATCTCTGCCTGTTCTTTTTTTTTTTTTTAAGTGTATTCAAAGAGAATGTGAAAAAAATATATATTCTGAAAAGTTCCTTCAAAAATTAACATACACTTGCCTGAAACGCCAAAATCATCAATTTTACGGTTGTGAGCAGGAGTAAGCCAGGCAATTTAGCATATCAACTTCTCGAAAACTAAGGCATTTCAAAACATGAGCTGATGGTTTTATATATCCGATTCTTCTACCCACAAATTTCCTTTCAATATTACGATCGAAGCCTTTGGCCTCTTCAACGATCACAAGGAATAGAGAAGAATAATTCACCATGTACAACATTAAAACCTAATCGACCGCATTACTATAATTGAGTTGAGGTCAGCGCTAGCCGCATTTGATATGATTAAGCCTTTCCAAGAACCTCTTGCAATCGATTGAGCATTATAAACTAGTGTCAAGTCTGAATTAAATGTGAAACGCTGATACCTGCTGTGTTGTTTCTTGCGTATGTTATTTTAATGGAAAATGAATGAATGATTTGAAATTTTAAATTTTGCTTTTATGCAATTAGTTTTAGCACGGAGCAAATGTAATTTCGAAGGCCTTTGTATTTTATTTGTCTTTCCCTAATGTAAACTATGTTTTGGGATGCAAGGAACTAGCCCTGAACAGCTGGAAATTGTAATTGTTTATATTATGAGAGAAAACATCTCCCATATCCGTATTTCCCATTAGACGAAAAGACTTAAAACCAGAAATAGAAGTGGTACCCTTCCATTTGAAATTATATGTTCGAAAAGAGAGAATGTTTTACAAAATGACTACATGGTGATAGCATAGTGTTTTTTAGAAGAAGAAAAAAAAAATGCGACGAGCTTACCTTGGATAAACGACGAGAAAAAGACGCGGAAAAAATCGATGCTACGAAAATACCATCGCATCGAGCGTATCAAAATTACTCTCCCGTAGAGAGGCCTAGGATCTCATCATCAATATTGATGTAGAGACATCATCACCGAGAGAGATTCTCATTGAGTGGTGCCAAAAAATAATAAGTTTTTCAAGAGCAGCAAGCACGTGTGAAGGTTCTTGGCGAACACGATATACTCAGTTCACAATTAGTCGAGCAGTGATCGAATCTGCTGGAACATGGAAATTTGAGTTCTAAGCGTACCAAATTAGTACTCCGTTTTGCCACAACCGAAAATTAAAAACCCTCTTCTCGTTGTCAATCAACTGCTTTAACCAATCAAATGCGTTCATGTTTGCACTGTAGTGTCTGCCATAAAAAAATCATTTAAAAAAGTGTGGCAAGGAAATTGATTTGGTTAAGGCGGAATGACTGACTAGGCGCAATTTCCCGACTGGTAATGTTTTGAATTCTGGGCGGTTGCAAAACTACAAATTCTACAAATTCATGTCAAGAAAGAAAGAGTAAAGAAGCCGCCTTTGCCGACTTGAGTTAGGCTGGTGTCTTGTAATGGATTGTAGTGGGTAGTGATAGGTATCAAAATCACCAATAGTGGATCGTTTTAAGGACCAACAATATCAACATAGTTTATTCAAACACCCAAATAGTGGAGATGTCCAATATTCGTCTTCACACAAACAAGAAAAATTGACATATTCAAATACCAGTGAATGGTGTAGCTTATTTAAGGGTGTACTGACATCTGTTGCTAAGGAAAATTGAATATAGCATGAAAGCCTTGTAGAAAGTCATAAGGGTCTGATATTTGCCAAGTTGACCAACAAAAGTGTGCTGACTATTATGATGACGTTACCCCGTCATAGATGCAGATAAAAGCAAATATTTCAAGTAAAATTGCTCGAAAACAAATATTGAATAAGTTTTATAAATCTTGAGGGATGAGTGCATTAAGCCAGGCATGCGTTTTAGAAATTATTGAGTAATTGTTTTTTTATGGTTTTTCAAAGGTCCTGAAATCCAGATTACTTGATATAATTTTGGTTTCTGTTAGATTAACGCTAAATCCATGCTTGACTATATGAAGGAGATTTTAATAAAAAGGAATACAGGAAAAATATTGCGTTTTGAAATAATTTGGCGACAAAAAAAGCTTTTTTAGAAAACGCAGAACCGGAAGTGAAACAAAGCCCGTGTGTGCACATTTGGCCTGCTCACACACACTGATATCTCACATAATGAAATTGAAATGAAGTTTAAAAACAAATTCCAATAGTGTTTCGTGGTATTTACACTTCAAAGGAGCGATATCCGCCATGTCATGATGGAAATTGAAAAAGTATTTTAAAATTCTGATACAGCGCGCGCTACTTTGAAATAAGATTTTCAGTGCGTGCGCGAGCGTTTGCAACCGGTGTTTGTAGGGCGCGCAGGTAGTGAAAATTGAAAACTTTGGCTTTAAAAAGGTTGACTTGACTTCGCTGAATCTTCGTTTTTTACAAAATATGGGAAATATCATAACCCGAAAAGGCTGAGATTAACTTAAAGTCAATCTTGGGTAACTTGAAACGCATATTTTTTGTTTCTTTTACTTCAGGAAAGCTTGTGAATGACGAATTCCGTGTTTTGTATATGCGCGCGCTCAACGCCACCAGCGTAGCAACGTCGTTACTGAGCAACACTAATGTCAGTACACCCTTAAGATTTCGCGCTAGCTGACAATCGCACGGTGCTGGTGGAAGGGTACTCGTTACAATTCTGGAGAGCTCTCGCTACAATAGTAAAATACGGAAGTGATTCGGAAGTATTCCGCAATAACTCGGTACTATCGGAAGAGACTCGGTATAATAGGAGACTTACACTAAGAAATCACGTGACTTTTTTAGCGTCAAACTCACGCCAAAATAAACACAAAAATGGCTTCGCCTTCGCGCCAGAGAACGCAAAAGAGAGCGACGAAAAAATCTTATCAAATAAGACCTTTCCGAAATAGAGAGGCCTTCCGGCTGATGTGAGCATCAAACTCACGCCAAAATAAACACAGAAATGGCTTCGCCTTCGCGCCAGAGAGCGCAAAAGAGAGCGACGAAAAAAATCAAATCAAATAAGCCCTTTCCGAAATAGAGAGGCCTTCCGGCTGATTTAAAAGCGCTGAATAAGAAGTCGATCTTTGTTTTTGTAGTTTTCCCGCCAAAAGCCGGAGCGCGCGCGAGTTTGCCGCCCAAAAGTTAACGTGATCTCATAGTGTAAGATCGGGGAGTGTCTCGTTAAACCCGGGAGTTATTCGGTACTATTCGGTAAGAAGTCGTTGCTTCTCGGAAGTGTGTGTCTCCTACCTCTTGTACAGAAACGGGTGGTTCTTCCGATTTTTCTGGCCCTTCAGTCTCGTCAGGGATATCTTCCTCCTCTTTTATGTCTACAGTATCTCCAACCACCTCTTTTGGTTCAGTGGCATCTTCGATCACTTCTTCTGCTTCCGCAGGCTCTTTCTCCTGTTGAAACAGAGGTTTCATTGGCTCGAGTTTTCTTTGCGATCATTGATGAACAATACATTTTCGCAAATTTAAGAAACATGTTGTACACCGGTACGGGCATATTAAAGAGCCCAGTACAGCACTTTTGTTGTTTTTATTATGTAATATTGGAGATAAACTATGTCACGGAATCTCGAAAAACAATCTAAAAGTTTTATACCTCTGACAGTTAGGGGAGTTAGGGGAGTTAATAGACTGCTATGTAATGATACACAAGAAAGAAAACTTGTTTTCAAGTTCAGTCACACTAAATAAGACTACGAGGGGGACGTCCTATACACCTCGAATACAGACAGCACGACGTAATTATATGAAAAAATAAATAAAAAAATACCTTCTCCTCGTCCTTTTCCGACTCAAAATCATCTTTGTATTCATCTTTGTCTTTTTTCTCATCGTCATCATCCGCGTCTTTATCATGATCGCTGTCATCATCATCACTACTACTGCTACTGCTTGATGAACTAGAGCTGGACGAGTCACTCTCGTTGCCGCTTTCGTCCTTGTCTTCCTTCTCCGCGTCTTTCTTGTCATCGTCATCATCTTTCTTGTCATCATCATCATCTTTCTTGTCATCATCATCATCTTCGTCGAACTGGTCATCCTCGTACTTTTCAGCCGCAACATCTTCTTTTGGATCTGAAAGGAAAATCAATATTTAATATAACGTGCTCCCCTAATAAAGTTATAAGGAAATATCTAATAGAGCGTTAGCTGCCCGGCCCCCGTGTTTTCGTGAAATGAACATAGGGGCGTAGCCTTGCCCAATTTTCTTGTCTCGGCATTGCCCCCACCCCCTCTCTGCTACGCCATTGCACTGTTAATTCACATTATTCAAGTCTAGATTTTTGATATAAATACATATATATTTTCTTGATTTCTAGTAATGTAGGGCAAAACCTATTCACCTTCATCTTTCTCGTCCTTTGAGGCTTCGTCCTTGTCTTCGCCATCCGTCTCTTGGTTTTTGCTTTCTTCGTCCCCTCGTGGCGTTTGTGTGGAAGAGTCAACTTTCTCACCCCGTGATTCTACAAACCGTACACAAAGAAAGAAATTGAATGGACTACTTTAGTTGACGCTAAACAACACAGATAACAGGAAATAACAAAAGGAATGCAGCAACAATTGTTAATTAACACTTGTCTTTTACGATTAATTTATACATTAATAAAGATTACAGCCGCTGAGTGAGAACTCAGACTCTTAGATGGCGTTTAACGCTAGCAATAAATGATCGCTTTTTATTTCATACAGTACTCCGTGCACTGCGATAGTTGAATGATGAGTGGAGATGATGATGGATTAATGAGTGAGTTTATGTTGGTAACGACACCATTGATAAGGTCAGGAAAATCGAACCATCATACATCTATTGATATCAGGGGCGTACGCAGCCTATAGGCCTACAGTCACTGGACTGCAAAAAAAATTGGCGATCTTATCTTCAGAACGAGGGGAAAAATCGAATGTTTACTCACTCATTTTTACGTACGTAGTTTTATATATATATGATAAGAGAAATTAATATATTTTTCTTAACCATGGTAGTCGAAGATGATTTGATATTGTTAAGTCTTTCAGTGCCGCACGCGATGACTGAAGTCCTATTTCCGATCGAGGATAAAAGAGGATCGTGTAATATTCTTAAAAGTCTGACGCATTGACGCCAATTTCAAACCCATAAGCGGGAGCTATAAAATCTTTACGGGGATGCGGGATGAGGGGCCACACCCTCATTCAGCTTCTGAATGCTTTGACTGCAACTTGTTAAAATCCTGCGTACGCCCCCTGGATATCATCATGCAAATACTGATACCCATCTAAAATATGTGGGAAGTCTACCCAAAATACTTACGAGGGATAGCCACAGTATAGCCGTTGGGCGTGGCTTTGACCCTAATGCAAGACACACCTGAAGAAACATGCTGTTTAGTGACTAGTACAGTGGAACCTTTCACATAAAAGACCCTCAAACCAAGAAAAGTGTCCGATAAATATGGAGGTGTCATTTAGTGAGGATTGGGTTATTGTGACTGGTTAGGGTTTAAAATTGTAACTTGGATTCATCCGTGCAATTGAGATTCCAATAATTTCTTGTGATATAATTTTGTTTGTTTCTCAGATTTCAAGTCGTAAGCTGATTGATGCAAAAACTAGACAATCATATATGTAGGCCATATTTTTGTGCTATGTATGAAGATGAGTTGTTGTTAACTATGATTTGTTAAGATGTTGCTGATTATCGTATTCTCGGAAACCTGGGGTTTTACTGTTTTACTCAAGAAAGAAAAAAAATCTGGTCCTCTGAGGATGCTGGTGGTGGAGGCATGGTGATGAGAATTACATTTAACATTAACTTTTAAAGAAGAATAGGAAGATTTGAAATTATCGTGAACAACTAGTTATCAAAAAAATATCAATTATCAAGAAAATAAGCTATACAATTACTTATCATTGATTTACGCCACGAAAGAATAATTTATCTTACATTTTTAACATTTTAGACGAGCCTCATGTCTTTAAAATATCAAGCTATTTTAGAGATTACACATGCAAATATAATCGTAACCTATTCTAGAAAACATTAGGTGAACTAATAATAAATAAGGCATATAATTGTTATGAAAATGTTATGTCATAAGGTGAAATTACTTTTCTGAGCGAATTACGGTGTGCTTATGACATATAACTAGTTATCCGTTAAAATGGCAAATAGAATATGGTATATTTTACGCATTTGTGAAAACAGCTCTCTTTTCAGAGGCGTAAATGTACCACTGCATCCTTGTGTTATTTTATTTCCCTTATTTTATCTACAGCTTGTCTGTATTCTGGCTAGTCATACCAGTTAGTTCAAGGTAGATATGTAACGTAATTGTTAATGTTGCTAACGAGAAGGGGCTATTTTATCATTATCATTTTATCTTGCAAGACTCTGTGCTTACTATCTTTCTTTAATTCATCTCATGGAACCATTTGCTTACCATCTTTCTCATCGTCTTCAGTATTGATCTTTGTAATTATGACATTAAATGTCTCTTGGTTTTCCGGGTTCTCTTCTTCATTCTAAGACAGTGGGATAATAAAGATTGTGGTTGGCCGATATAAACAATTATATTTTAGCACTTGTAGGACTTTTTTTTTCTTTGTAATACCTTTATTACACTTAATTTTCGCGACGTCAAAGTTGCGCGATTTTGAGATATCGATATTTCGCGACACTTTATTTTCTCAATTTTTCTATTTTCGCAAAAACCAGGTCACTTAATTTTCCCGATTTCGCGATTTTGTGATAATAAAATCAAGCAAAATAAGTGGAAATAAAATGTGCTTTAATCATCAAAACTGAAACAATTTGTAAAGGGCTAAATTTAGTTTCATACAAATTTATAAATACAAGTCCAACTTAGCCTGCGTAGCGGCTCAAGGGAAAAGGAGAGCTGCTATGCAACAGGTTAGTCCAACTCAACCCCGTAACGTACTATGTTCATTAGATGACTAAATAGACAAGGTGTTTCCATAAAGCTTACGGCCAATATTTCCCCAAAGGCATCTTGTGTACTCACTTTTCGCGTCGTTATTTTCGGAATTCGGGAAATTCGGAAAAATTGAATTTGAAAAGAGTGACGCGAAAATTAAGTGAAAAAGGTAGTTGCGTAGAATTTGTGTTGCCAAGCACATGATCAAATGTTGATGTATACCTGAGTGCTAAAAGTCTTGTCATCTTGTTCTGATTCTCGACTCGTCTTACGTTTCTGATTACGTACCCCAGATGCAACTTGGCATCTACAGATTTGTGAGAAACATGCTATATTAATGTCTGAGGATAGCAAAAATGCTGGGTGATGAAGAGGGACAGACTTGAGTTGAGCGCACTCATGGATATTCCAAAACCAACGTTGATGTCCGTGACCGTGCGCGCAGATCGTTAAATTAGGGAAAATGCCGTACTACTTTGCCGCCACAGACGCCAACGCCGTTTTTCAGCAATTCGTTAGCATGTGCGCCGTTCTCAATGCTGTTCGCGTTGGTTATGCTCTCTAATATCTCACCTATAACACGGTGCTGCACCCTCTACTTGTACAAATTGGAAGTGGCCATTCCTCCCACCTAATATGTGCCCTGGCTTGTGCTTGTACTCGCAACACGAGCTAAGACGGATGTCCTGCATTCCATCTATGTAGAAGGTTAAGCCAAATGGAGCGCCACGGTGTCGACGAGATATGAATGTGAAAATCGCTGCAATAAAAGTAATTTCAGCTATTGTAAAGAAGGCCATTCACAACACCATTTCTCACTTAACACAGAGTCACAAAAAGCATTCATTTTTAATGGCTAATTCAGGATGTAGCAGAAGCTAGCAGATATTCCAAATCAAATATTGTTGCCAAAGGAAAAGTTTACATTGTATTTAAAAATTACAAAACAAATTAGACAGATCATCGACTCTCTCTCTCTTCTCCTGAAATCTACATAGTAATAAACTTTTTTTATAACTAGGAAAAATACACTCATATTCAATAAGAACCCAATCCCAAAAATAGTTCCCTTTGATTTACTACACATTGTTAATGCATACTCACTGCTTGGGGGGAGCAGCTCCCTGAAAACACATAGAGTGCTGCCACCACAATGCTGTTGTAGAACCATGACCTCTGACAGTCGATCCTCAGGAAACATGCTATTGGTGAGAACAAGACTTGGACCCAGGAACTTCATGGTCACTTCGGCCATCGACTGTAGCTGGACTCTATGAGCTACCGCAGGCTCTGTTCTTGCCAGGTAGTGGTACTATGGGAAGAAGAGTTCCAGTGAGCCTTAACAAAGGTATCTGCACCGGCTAAATTGGGTGTTACTAAAAAATCATAAAATGAAACGCAAGAGAGGTGGATAAAAATCATTTGGGTTTACAGATATTTATTGAGGAACAATTTCCAACCTTCGATGTAATCTGATACCATTTAATATTTAACTTATAATCGATTTCCACTGTTTGAAATTAGCTAGAACGTATATTTCTATATAATGTATGTATATATGTGTGTGTGTATGGTGTGTAGTATGTTTATATATTCCATCGAATTAAAAGCTATTTCTACTGAATTCAAGTCCTCAACAATACGCATGTTTCTATGGTTGCGAATCAATTTTATTCTTAATAATTATTTTTTATGTCCGGCTGTATTTTATTTTCGGAAAATCTATAGATTCTAAAATATTTTGTTTTTCACGATTCGCAACCATATGACCCATGCGTTAGTGTATATGCTGTATATGCTTCATGTTATTCTAGAGGCACTTGACAGAGGCAACAATTATGTTAGAATTTTCTTCGCTGACTTCAGCAAGGGGTTCGGTTTAGTAGATCACCACTCCACACCAATGCGTTCACTAGATGTCCATCCTGTTATAACGAGATGGGTTTTTTTCTTTCTTAACGGATATGTCACAGCGCGTAAAATAGGAAGCTCATTGTCTTTGCCTGTGTCCCCTAATGGGGGAATTCCTCAGGGAACTAAGCTAGCACCTCTGTTGTTAGCGATATTAGTAAACAAGCTAGTGGCACAATGGCCAGCACGTATAAAATATGTAGATGACACAACCGTATTTAAGGTAATCCCGCGTTGTAGTCCTAGCTACCTACAAGTAGTCGTAAATGACATTAATAACTTTGCATCCAGTCGTGGCATGCGACTTAACCCGAAGAAATGCAGAGAACTGAGTGTTAGCTTCCTTCAATACCAACCATCCCTCCCTGGGGAGTTGTATATTTCTGGTTTACCTATTAAGAGAGTGGATAGTTACAAGATCCTTGGAGTCCACTTGAGTAGTGACCTCACGTGGAACGTGCATGTAGAGTACGTTATTAAGAAGGCCAGAAAACGGTTATATGCCTTAAGATCACTAAAAAAATCCGGTGTTCAGTCTAATGACTTAGTTGATGCGTTGATAAGATCGGTACTAGAATATGCAGCACCAGTGTGGGCAGGTCTACCAGTTTTCCTATCAGATTTGCTGGAAGCGGTGCAAAGGAGAGCGATGCGCGTTATTTTCCCGCAGACTGATTATTGCACAGCTCTTACCAAATGCAGGGCTCATGTCCTTATCTGCTCGCCGTGATAGCCTCTGTGAGGGTTTTGTCACCAAAGCGAAGATATCGCCTCCTCTAAACTATATCATTCCTAAAGCTACAGAAGTCAACCATAGCTACTCACTCCGGTCTGGCTACATGCGTACCGATAGGTTTCAAGGAGATACAGACAGGTTTAATAATTTTGTTAGTGTGCGATTTCAGTAATATCGTGTAAAGTAGTGGCGTGCATGACCCTTCACTGTAATTCAGACTTTTGTCTGCGAGAGTGTCGTAATAAACTATTATTATTATAACACGCGTACCATATCTGTCTGCGTTTGTGCAAATTGTGCAAACATTCTTTTGCACAAAGAGATTTTCTGGGGTTGACAGTAATGATTTTCTCCTTACTCGTTGTAACTTGAGTTTTCTCCTGGGTGTGGTTGCAGACCTGTGACGAGGAGTTCCTGTGGTGGGTGGGGCTGGTACAGGGTATGTCCCAGGATAAGATCGTGCATAAGGGGAGCCATCATTAGGGTCCTCGTCATCTCGCAGATATGTGTTCATGGCAGTTTCCTGTCCACTTGGCCCAACCTGAAACAAAAAATGAAGAACATTACAGACTGGGCATAAAAGGAGTTGGTGAGGTGGGTGGGTGGTGTGTGAGGTGTGTGGGTGGGTTGGTGAGTGGGTGAGGTGGGTGAGGTGAGTGGGTTAGGTGAGTGGGTGGGTGAGGTGGGTGGGTGAGGTGAGTGGGTGAGGTGGGTGGGTGAGTGGGTAAGGTGAGTGAGTGAGTGAGTGAGGTGGGTGGGTGAGGTGGGTGGGTGAGGTGGGTGGGTGAGGTGGGTGGGTGAGGTGGGTGGGTGAGGTGGGTGGGTGAGGTGAGTGGGTAAGGTGAGGTGGGTGAGTGGGTGGGTGAGGTGGGTGGGTAAGGTGAGTGGGTAAGGTGAGTTGGTGAGGTGGGTGAGTGGGTGGGTGAGGTGGGTGGGTGAGGTGGGTGAGTGGGTGAGGTGGGTGGGTGAGGTGGATGGGTGAGTGGGTGAGTGGGTGAGGTGGGTGGGTGAGTGGGTGGGTGAGTTGGTGAGGTGGGTGGGTGAGTGGGTTAGGTGAGTGGCTGGGTGAGGTGGGTGAGTGGGTGGGTGGGTGGGTGAGGTGGGTGGGTGAGGTGGGTGGGTAAGACCCATAATATACTGTTGGGCCCTAGTTTACCTAATAAATTCAATAACTTGATTTCCAGAATGAAGATTAAAAACAAAAAAACATATTTGAAAGAAACAGCAACATTTACTAGACAAAGATGCTGATAAAGTATGCAGGATTGCAAGAAAAAATGATAAATGGTTAACAATTATTACTTTTACTTGCCAAAGGCAGAACCTCTGTTTTTCCATAAAAGCAATTCATTTGACCATGTTTTTATTCTATGTGCGCAAACAAGCAAAAAAGGCCTTGGTTACTTGAAGGCTTCCATTAGCTTACCGTGTAGTATAGTTTCCCCGTAGAGTCATCATATGTTAACTCTGAGGGTTGAACACTAGAGGTGACAGCAGGCGCTGTCACTGGGCGTGCCCTTATCTTGGAACGCCGTGCTGAGCGCTCACGGGGGGTCAATAATGGAAGAATATCCTCATCTCCTTTTCTTTTTCTCTCATCCTGATATGAGCAAAGATTTAATGATGTAATAGAAGAATGGGAAAGGTAAGGGAGAAAATGATATAGCTTTATGTGGGGTGGGTAGATCATGTATATAAGACAACAAGGATGGTGTGAGGGGCAGGGGTAGGATGTACACAGTTGCTCATACAACCCACATTTACAACCAACCGCTTGCTGCCCATGGGAGAGGTAATATTAATGTGGTTAAATTAAAGCAAGGTAAGTTCTTGCAAGTCATACGAAGCTTGGTAAGTAAGACAATGTAAGGTAACGTCTAGGTAATGAAAAGAAGAGCGTTTGCTTAAAACCTAGGATGAATGAGATATGACATACAGAATGCTTAAGGTAGTTAGAGCAAAGAAAAATAGGGAAGGTAAGATCAGTTGAAACTAGATAAAGGTACAGCAGGGGGTAGCACTGTGAGGAAGACTGCTAAACAGGGCTTCTGGAATTACGCGGAAAAAATCTCAAAATTATGTGGGATTTTTTTTAAATTACGCAGAAAATCTATGATTGCGCGCTAAATTGCGGGGGATTGTGCAATACATTTTTTTAATCAAAATTTTGCAGGATTCTCTACTGGATTACGTGCTAAATGACATGGAATATCAACAATAATGAGTAGTATTTGAGGCCAAATGCTTCTTGTGTATGGTGTCTTACTTCAACACTTCTTAACGAATCTATACATTTATTATAGTCCAAACCACATTTTGTACCGAAGGAAAGCACGAAATAACTTAAAAGAGTTTATTTTTCATGTAAAAATATCTTAGGCGAGTTTTCATTGGCTGCTAGCCAGCCAATTAATTAAAAGGCTTGTGAGCCAATTTGTGAATGCAAATGTATTTTCTGGTGTGCATAAAAGATATACAGGATAGTGAACAAAGCACATCCAAGATGCTGAAAGTACATAAAAATGTCCTTATACCTTTTTCTTTTCGATGTTATGACACACCAAGAATGGTATAATAAATTATTATTGTAAAAAGTAAAATAAAAAGTAAAAAAAAAACCCCTCAGTGGAAATTGCACCGCTAACAGGCGCATACCCAGGATTGGCCGAGGGGGGTGCACAGTCATAGGTATCATATGGGAAAAGCATAGTATTTGAAGATTCATTAATAAGAAATGCCCCTTTTTTGGCCACCAAGGGGGGTGCGCGCACCCTGCGCACCCCCCTGTGTACAGGCCTGGCTGGACAAACGTGGCATTACTGAGTTGACCAGTAACTATAATTATTTATATTACTATTGGTATCGCAATGATCGGAAACCTTTTTGCTAGCATGTCAAATTTCAGCATATTCTTTCCGGAAATAAAATAAACTAGGAGTTTCTAATAGAAAGTGAAGTGCTGGGAGCAGTCAACTCAAGGGGGTCTGGTTGCATAAAGTGTGGTCTAATATCCAAAAGATAATATCCAGAACTTCTTAGCAGGGCAATATTTTCTATAAAAATATACTGCTGCTTTCTTACTTGTAAAAAAAAGTTGATGAAATCGGTTTCAAATTTTGGGAAGAGTTCTGGATATTTTCTGAATTGATTGGTTGATACTTCTGGCTTTATTGTTGGTAACATAACAATACAGGATCCATCGGCCAATTAAAACGGGCATTATTTTTTTATGCTATCTCTTAGGGTTAAAAATCCCTTCAACCACACTCAATGTGCTATCTCTTAGGAGTAAGAATTGTTGTTGACCACGCCCTTAGTGCTATCCCTTAGTGTTAAAATTGATTTAGCTGTAATACCCCTGTCTGGTTTTCTCAAAGTCCCCCCGGGCCTAAGGATTGCTGTGTTGCAAAAGCACAGAAAGACCATAAAAAGTTTAACGTTTAGTGTTCCAATGATCTAATGATGGAGTGCATCGGAGTCCCCACAAATCACTAAACCCCAAAACTTGTACATGCTTCGCATTCCCAAGTTAAATGGTATTCTTATATTAGTCCTACGCCTTCGCTGTTTGGCAAAGAAAGCCTAGTCATTTTATTTGTTGTTTTCGAAATTCAGTTCGAAATATCACACTCTTACCAAGAATATATGTCTTTTTTACCAGAAATAGAGGTAAGACCCCAAAAAGAACACATCAGCTGGGCACTCAAATGACTTTCAAAATTTAGCCAAATTACGCGGGATTATGCAGATATTTGTGGATTATGCAGATTACGTGGAGAAAGCCAGATTATGCGCTTCCACACAAGCGTGCAATTCCAGAAGCCCGGACTAAAGTAAGGTGGACAAAATGAGAGGCGATCTTGGCATTAAATGGTTAGGTGTATCAATAAATACAAGGAGCGAAGATAGGTAAATCAGGTCAAGAAACAGAAAAATCATAGCTGAGTGAAGGTTAACATTTTCGAGAAATAAAATTGTCTCAAATAAAGGCAAATGATATATGAAGTAGTATGCATGAACAAAGGTTCTACTAACCTCATGAACATTATCACCATCATCAACAGCCTTTTTTCACCAAAAGAAAGAGTGGTTAGAAGAGGTTATGTGTAAGACTTGAAATACAAAAGAGAAGGGGAGTATCAAGAAAACAAAAAGAAGGAGAAAGGACAGAAAATTATGAGTATATTGAAGTTCAAGAAATGTGTTAGTAGCTAATGCATATTATACAAGGCTTACTTACTAAATTGTTCTTTGAATTGAATGTTGTTCTATACCTTAACTCTTTGTACAAGCTCAACCTTGTAAACCTCATCCAAGCGCTTTCTTATCTCATATTGTCTGGTTCGCTGAAAATTAGAAGAAAAAAAAAATTAGTGATATACTCATAAAAATGAAAAGAGAACATCTTTAAGGGTTGGGACATCTGAAAAGACTCACACATTAGACCAGGAAAAAATATAATTATATGTCTTTTGTTAATTCCTGCTTTATAACTAAGGGGGCAACAGCTATAGCTGTTAATTAGTAATAGAGCAGGAATCCACTCACATACTATCACGAATCTTGCAATTTGATTGGCTCCCAATTGAGCCATAGATAGATAGTGAGTGGATATAGATAATGAGTGGATTTATACTAAAACAATTAGACTAGTCGTTTTTGTTTTCTATGAGTCAGAGTCTATGGGTCAGCTTCGCGCCATATAATAAGTGGATTTATACTAAAACAATTAGACTAGTCGTTTTTGTTTTCTATGAGTTCAGAGTCTATGGGTCAGCTCCGCGCCATAGTCTAATTGTTAAGTATACGTCATATTACTCTAGAATATTCTCTTTCTCACCTCCATGTCTAGTGCTTTGTGTATAATGGCTGTTGCTAACAGATCTCGCACATGTTTTCTATGTTCTTTCTTGGCCATGGAGAGTCGATAGGTCTTCTCATCAATAATACGCCCATTTTTTGATACCTAAAACAAAACAAAAAACAAAGCCCAATTACTTTTATTTGCAAGTCCAAAGATGGGGGGTGCGAAATCTGAAAAAGTGGGCCTAATTTTTCTGGGGGTGGGGGGGGTGGAGGGAGGACATACCAGAGTGATCTAGCTTTTTCTTTTTCATTAGTTTTGTGTACAAATAACACATCTATTGAAATGGAAAATGTGCTTTCGGCTGTTGTGGGGAGAGAAGCCGTTCACATCCCCTGCACCCCCCTGGGTGCGGGCCTGTTAAACAGTTATATTTCTGATAATTCATGTCTCACAGGTCTATTTCCACTTTAGTCCCATCCCTATATTTGATATAATATCTGACACAGAAAAGCATATTCAAGAAAAGACAAAACAAGCATTGTAAACTCACCAGCCCAGATTTTTTAAGGTGCTTTTTCATGCGCAAGTTGTTAAAGTACCCTGCTAGATGCTTGTCCTGTAAGCTGTTATAAGCTTCAAGGGGACTGAAAAAAAGCAAGAAATCATAAATTGTGGTTATTGTGAAAAGCAGGATTTCTGACTTTATTTTGTGAGTCTGTATCTGGAACATGAACAACATTAATTCTTATTGCACTCTTCAAATACTACTTTATATATACCATTTATAGTTAACTCCAGTCCTAAAAATCCATCCACTCCTTCCATACGTAACACACATACCTTTCAACCCCATAACCTCTAATCTATTCAAGAAGCTTTTTTTTTTGCGGGGGAGCTTGTTATTCACAGCATAACATGGCAAGAAGGGTTGGGTGATAATTGAAAAATAATTGAAATAATGAAATTATTGAAAAAATGTTTTACTTTTCATAAATCAAAATTGCTTCTTTTCTTTCTTATTTGTGGGACTATAATAGTAACCACAGAAAAGTCAATTTGGACAATTCAAAAAAGCAATTGGTGTTACAAGTCTGCAAATTGTCCCTTCTATTCCTACTTGTATTAACATAAAATCCAACCAAGAAATTCAAATAAACTTGAGATAAGACTGATTAATGTTCATTTGAGGTGCCTGAAACTCTTTAAAAAAGCACAACACCATTTGTTCTATAAGTAGATAATGCATTTGCTTATAACAAAATTGTGTTGTTGCCACAGCCTAATAGGGGAATTAAATGTCCTCAAAATAGAAATAACTATAAGACTTCATAACACTCAGGCCAATTTCTCACACTCATTATAAAAAGTAATACTTACATTAGTGCACTAAGATGGAATAAAGCTCTTTTTTCTATTTTGTTCATATAGGTGTCAGAATAAAGCTTTCTATTATCTTCTCGGTGTCGAAGCAAATATAATTATGTGTATAAAAATATCAAACAGGACCATTATTTCGCTGTAATACAAAAAAAAATCCTTTTCTAAATCTTAAATTTAATGAATTGTACGATCTGTCATTCGCAAAGTTATCAAGATTGTCAGATCAGAAATCAATTACACAACATTTGCTTTTTTATCAGATGGTTTATAATCATACCTCCGGTAAACGGTTAGAAAAGGGAACCATCCATAAATCATACCGAAACTAGAATGTTTAGATAGAAACGAAATAAACAACATGGAGTAACCAAAGCTTTTGCGGCATCAATAAAGCGGACTCAAATTACAAGGATCAAATTCAATACTACATATCATAAAATTACGAACATCGGACGATATTTGCTAAAAAATCAAACGATTAAATAAGGACAAGATTGGTTCTTAAAGTTGTTTTAGTCCCCGAGTTTTCACAGCAAGAAATTGCAAACCTACCCCGGAGCCGCGTGACTCATTTTGTTCGTTTCACGATCCGGCGATACACGCGTCTGATAAAACCTTTAAGATTTACTGAAAGAAAATCGTTGATCCCTCGAAGTTCTACTGGAAGGTGCCCCTTAGTGCTTATTCGTTAGCACAGTAGCCATTGGAGTAGTCTTATTGTGGTTTAAAGGCAGATAATCAGCTTCAGGTTTGGCATCTTGCGAGCCGTCTGCGAGTCTACGGTCGTCAAGGCAAACCACGTACACACGTGACGTCACGCTTCGGATGAAAGAGCTGCCACAGGGAACACAGGCAACCCGAAAGTGATTGTCTTTTCTAATCGATTTTTTCGCTATCTGTTAGAGTGGTTTTCAAAATCCCGTGCAACAAAATGTAATTGTTAAGTGTAATATTCAAAAGAGAAAAAGACATTACAGTGTACTAGTACTAACGGGTTTTTGAAAACCACTCTATCTAGAGATTTTGCTTTGTTTAAATTTTCATTATTCACCGATAATGCTCGTAGACTTCAGAGGCCGGGCGATGCCCTCGTCAGCATTCACTCGTCTAGATTTCTCTGAGCCCGAAAAGCTCCCACTCAGGCCGCTCTAAATAAGCGACATTGGGGCGGGGGGTTCAAATGGGCTGGCGGCGTAAAAATCTCGCTTCGCTCGGAAAACTCTCGGGGCCTCTGGTTTCCAGGGTAACATTTGACAGTTTTGACTATTGCTCAAAGATTCATTCAGTCTTCTTCGAAGAGAACAAACACTCACTCATGGAGTAAATTATTTGATCTAAGATTGTTGATCAATTGCATTGACACATAAATTTCGTTTACTTGGCATTTACTTTTTTTCCCATTGCTTCAACTTTCAGTACCCCCTCAAATCCAGAATAAATAAAAGTTGGAGTGCAGGGTTTTGCAGTAAGAGGCATTTCTGTGCTTTAACAACAACAACAACTCTATACAGCAATTTGCTTTATTCATCACTGCTGAGATATTACAGTCTACAGTGCGCATAACCATGGTTGAGATGAAGAGGCTAGTCGAACAAGCCAAAGCCCATGTCGTCATCACTCTCCTCCTCCTCCTCAGGCTCCGCCTTCTTCTCCTCGGCAGCAGCAGGGGCAGCAGTTTCTGCAGCGGGTGCAGCCACAGCGAATGCACTGGGATCAGCAAGGAAGGCCTTCAGCTGTTGGCAAAGTGAACATTTGATTAGAACAAAGTAAGAGAGTTGTTTCAATTTTTGTATCAAATGACACGACGAAAAAAAAAAAAAAACAATTCGCGACAGAGAAAGAAGGCACGATTTCTTACAATGGCCACCGGTTCCTTGTAATCCAGACTGATTTTCAAAACACAAATAACGTGAGGCCGAAATGCATATACCCTGATTTTGGCTTTTTCAGATATTTTTTTCCTTTACCATCCTTGAGCTATGTATGGGCTCAGGGACGAAAAGCTCAAATTTTAACGACCAATTACAAAAAGCCGCATCAATTTTTAAAAAAAGTCGCATTTGATATTTTGTTTGATATTACTCAATAAGTACTTATTAGATGTGAAATGAGCTTATTTGAAGCGTCATTTCATGCTTTTCCATCATGTTATTCCAAATACAAATTCTTTACTGAGATTTCGAACTCTGTTTAATAATTTTAAACTGCTAAACCACTCCCTGGCTTCCGTAATTCAAACTAACAGAACTACATCTTGTGCTTTTGCAGTAGATGGGTCAGTGTCTTGGCAAGAGGTGGCATTATGTAAATTAAAACCATTTCAATGCAAAAGTTTCATAGATTTTCTATGGCGTGGCGTAATAATGTAGGAAGAATTCAATTAATTAGATAGAAACTCACCTTTTCCACCTGTGGGAACTCAATGTCGGTCTCGACAGCAACAGCAGCAATATTCTGTCAACCCCCCCCCCCAAAAAAAAAAAAAAACGTTAGTAACTGCAAACAGTCTCTCGCTTTCATAATATCCTTCAATGTTTTCTTTGTCTCTCATACTGTTGTGGGAATATAGTTTTTCCTCAAGAAAGTTAGGTCCACTACTCTTGATATATTTGACTAATCATAGAGACAGCTTTCTACCAGCGCTATTCTTCTTGTAAGCCAACTGACCTTGAATCCGTTGATGATGGAGTGAGGTACAGACACAACAGTGGGGTAACCAATTTCCAGACAGACAGATGCAACATTGGCAATTCCCTGCGTAAATAGCAACAAATGTTATCCACTTAATTCCTATACTGAGATATAGCCCTCAGTCATGCAGGATGCAAGGGGTTTTGAATATGAAACGACAAAACATAGGCACCTACTGTAGAACAACAAATGTGCAAGTCTTAATAACTCTCATGCTATATAGAGGCAATTTTTCCTGATATAACAAGCCTAAATCTTACCATGCGGAAGCGAGCAAGAATGTCATCATTGGTGATATCAAGCACGCTTGGGTCAAAGACGCTGCCTGACTCGTACACTGTAAAATATATTACATTTGTGAAAAGAGCTGAGCCATGTTAAAAGAGATTGCAGGGTCATATTGATGGAATTTGTCTCCGGTTGGCTAGGAATTTGAGCTGCTTAAAGCCACATTGTCACCAGTTTACTTCTGGAGGTCCGACGGAAACCTCAACCGTTAAAAGACAAAAGAACCTATTAAAATCCAGAAATTAAACAGGCCATCCGCTCTAAAGTATCAATCACATCCTTAAGGAAACTTCCAATAAATACACTTTCAATATTTTCTTATATTTTTCGCGTTTTCCGTTAAAAATCATCGGAGATTGTTACGTAATCTACCGAAAGTAAACTGGTGACAATGCGGCTTTAAATGTTGGACATAGCCATAACTGGATTTTTACTGTTCTCCAGTTGTCACTTGGGGTATCTACTGCCATTTGATTTGAATTACAAATTTCAAGCACAAACATAAACATATATCAACCTTAAAGTCAGTGCAAGGTACAGTGAGAATGTCAAAAAAAGAGCAGACAACGGTAATAAAAAAAAAAACATGGGCAATAATCTCGACTCAGTGATTTCTATGTAACAATGTTATTGTTACTGTGATTTGTTATAACCAGACAGAGTACAAACAAGCTAAAGATGAGCTGCATACATTTTCAACCCTGTGTTAATCTTTGGCTTATTACGGTGATTGTCATAGTGGATAATTATCAAGATGAATGCAGTGATTTTACCTTGGCAAATCTGAAGACCATATGAGAAAGGAGAGATCTTCAACATGTTCAACAGAGTGGACTCTGAAGCTCCTACTTTCTCATCCTTCTTGATCAAGTGAACGTCATTGATGATTTCAATAGTTCCCCTGGCAATCTTGGTGGGAATGGCCAAGGCCTGGAAGAATGAGGTCTTCTCAGGGCCAAGACCTGTGTTTCCAGCAGGGACAAACACATCAATGGGGGCAATGACTCCTGCTTTGGCAGGGGCTGCCACTTTGTTTTCCATAATGATTTTGCGCACATCTGCAAGGTCCTCCTTGGTGAAGACGAAGCCAATGTTGCCTTTAATGTGGGGGAGAAGCCTTTATAGACAAATACACAGTCAAAGAACATAAGTCTTTTCGAACTTTAATCCATCTCCAAAATAAGAGTTTAAGGATAATGGCTGCACAATTGCCATTCTTTAGTGGGTTAGCTTACTTCTCCAGGTCTGGGTTGTTCTCTAGATGACCACGGATGGCTTTGCGGATCATGGTGTTCTTTCCCATAAGCACCTCCCCCTGGCCACGGAGAGACTGACGGATGGTCTGCATCTGTTTAGACCCGACATTGTCTACGCCAACAAGGAAAAGCTTGGGATACTCATCCAGGTATTGCTGAAGGTAAACATGACATGGAGGTTAGAGGGTGTGTTATACACCTTTTAAACTGAAGGCCTACAAAACCTTGAGATTTGCTTTTGTTTCAGCCTTTTTCCTATTGTTTGCCAAAACTGGGAGATTAGGAGATCTTCGGTGCATGACTGGTAGGTTAAACGTAAAATCTTGAGAATATGGATAAGAAATATAGTATGTTTATCTGGCAGAGTTGTTGAATATATAATTTTTTTTCTTCATAGGAAATTAAGTAAATTCTATAAAGACAAGGGAATTCAACAGTAAATTTCACAAGAAAATTGATATAGTTTTTCAAGTAAAATTTCATGTTGAATTCACGAAACAATTACAATTATTCTTGAATCCTAGGGTCAAATTCTTTTTATGGTCAAAGAGATTTTAATGTGCTGTTTTTAGTTGGCAAAAAAGCCATTTTGTAGTAGTTATTTTACCAGCCAATGAAATGCAAGCAGTGTTTTTACATGCAATCTAATACGTTCAGAAAGCTGAAATTATTTTGTTTTTAAGAAAAAGAGACATTGGTGTGATGGAGGCATCTTTATTTTCAATGGTACAATTAATAGCTGGAAATTTATTGGATTGAGCACAAACGCCTTAAGACGTAATCGCCTCACGAAATCTGTGAGGATTCCTAGTTCTAATCTGAGATGAGGAAAGTTGACAGATCGATACAGAAAAGAGTTTTCCTTTTAAAACATGTGTCTGTTCAAATTTAGAGGAAGCCAGTTGTGGTACAAGAATTTTACGCTTGGTGGGTAGCAACTTTGGTGCTTTTTTCTGGTGTTGTAGCTCATCATCCACTCTACAAATTCTTGAATTTCGTTTAAAACTTATGTAACAATTGTATTTTCATTCATGGTTTCTGTCTTTTCTGCTGCAAGAGCAGTCATGTCACTTTTTTGACTTTCAACACTATTTGTGTCCTAGTCGCAAGAGTCGAAGGCTTGGAAAGTTTGAACGAAAATTTTTCAACTTCTGGTGAATTCAGACTAATTCTCAGGGTGAAAGTTTCTTCCTAAACAAATCATTTGATTCATCCATGGCAGAATTAGTTTTACGAGAACTTTGATCTTCTCAGCTTATGTTTGAAAGATATGATTCACGTTGGGAAAAATTTTGTGGAACACCTGTGCTTTTGATTGAATTCCCCCCCAAAATCTCACTCTGTTTTGACCAATGTGAATGTGTGTAAAAATTTGACGATAGGATTCTAAAATAAATTCAGGATATCTATGGTTATAAATAAGGAAAATTCAAATTCATATAAGCAAAAAAGCTGTTAAATTTCATATCCTGTGGGGATACTGGTTAGTCTAAAGATTAAAGCCACATTGTCACCAGTTCACTTCCGGTCGATTACTAACGGATTATTAACTGATTATTAACGGAAAACGCGAAAAATAATTCAAAATATGGAAAGCAGTGTGTCTATTGGAAGTTTCTTTGACGATGTGATTGATAATTTAGAGCGGATGGCCTGTTGAATATCTCTGATTCTAATAGATTCTTTTGTCTTTTAACGGTTGATGTTTCCGTCTGACCTCCGGAAGTAAACTGGTGACTATGCGGCTTTAAATAGACCCATACTTACAATGATCTTGAGGAAATAGTTTGACTTCCAAGTTGCCCTGTCTTCCCTGACCATTTTGATTTGGTAAAGGATTGCGCACTTCGCGTTTAAAGACAGGTGTTAGTTACAGTTCTACAAAGAGAAAGAAACAGCTTTCTTATTATACTTTTTGAGATACTTCCTCACCCTCAATCTCAGGTTGAGATTGAGCTCGAGTCATCAGGTTTGTCCTAGTAGCGACGGGACAAGCAAACTATATTACATTCAAATCAAGGAATGAAATCCAGCAGTTCATTCGGTTACATACGCCCAGAGGCCCTTAAAATCATGATAAATACTAATTTAAAGCAAACATAATTTCAGTGAGCGCCTATATCACTTTCTTCGATGAAGATAAGGAACAAATTGTGTTGGGGTATCTTTAATACACGTAGCAGCCTTGGTCATGAAAAGTGCTTCAGAATTGTTCTAAAATTACAAAGACGGCCGTAATAATAAAAGATTAAAGGATGAAAATTCTCAATGATGTGATGGAACCGGCGAAATTAGGTAAAATAATAAGGGGAACTTTAAAAAAATGCGAAAACTCCTGAGCGTATAACATACCGACCACTAACCTGAGGGAACTTGAAAGAAAGAGAAATTTCACGTGGCCGCCTCGGCAGATATCCCATAATTTCCGTAGATCCGACAACGTATCGACTGCGCCATAAATCAGTCAATTTCCATCCGGAAAAGTTTCGATGGCGGGCCCTTGAGGAGAGGTCTGCGTGTAAAAGTTCACTTATTTATTTTTTTATTTTTATGAATAATCTAGAAACTCTTCGTTTGAGCACAGCTTGAAGAAGTTTAGGCAGGTTACTTTATGGAAATTTATTTAAGGCCTTGAAAACAAGATTTATTCCATAGTTTCAACAACGCGCAAAACACGGAATTGAAAATCGACTACTTGCCGAAGTTCTGGTATGTGTTGAGACAAGATTTCAACAGAATGCTGTGCTTTTATTTTCATTATAGCCACCTTGAATAACATGCAGCTCAGGTATAGCTGTCTTAGATATATTGCATCGAGAATAAGTGGTGACTGCCCGCACAAAGGAGTATGTGTCCAGTACCCACGTGGATCAACGAAAATTTGATGACAGAAAATTTTGGCGGTTTAATCGGCCGTGTTTGGGCAATATTTCCACTTCCATTTATTTTAAATTATATTCATTATCGCCATTTGCAACATTTGAACATCGGCGGCAAAACTGCCCCACCCACCCCCCACAGGGCATTTGTAGTGAAGTTCCATGCATGTGAGTCATTGTATTTTGAATCAGAGTTCAATGTCAATCTGCTTATTTGCATATGCATTGCTAGATAGTAGACAAGTACACCTATTTCAAAGCAGGTATCTTCCAGGTACCATCATGTGGAGGAGTCTATTAAAAGCACTCAACACTCGTCATCCAGGCTTTCGATGTCTAAGCTTCACCCCCCTAGGTGCGTCACCTCAACTCTCACCCGAGCTGTTGAGTAAGAAAGTGATTCAACCACTCCTCCAAGTTCACCCTGAAGTTGCTGACGCCATCACTCTCAAGAATCCTGTCGTGGCATTGGAGTCGACGATCATTACGCATGGGATGCCTTACCCTGAGAATTTAAAGTAAGATTTGTTTTAAATAAGTAAAATGATAGTTATGTAGATTTGAAAAAAAAAATTATTTGCAGAGTTGTAACATCTCAATGGCTAAACCTTAAAAAAAACCTTTGGTATTTGCTTTAGGTTTTAATATTTTTGTTTTTTATGCATTTTTTCAACTAAAACATGGACATTTTTGTTGTCTAGATGATCTAGCAGATTTTTTTAGCCTTGATCCCTTTAAAGTTTTTCAAACCTGATTAAATCCTTTGATTTTTTTATTTTTATGGTTCATGTGGCCCCCTTGATTTCCCTCTGCCCAATTTTGTTAGAATGGCTAGAGATGTCTGTGGTGTTGTGAGAGACAATGGTGCTGTTCCAGCTACGATAGCCATCTTGGATGGTCAGATCCATGTAGGTAAGTGATGCTTGGCATGAAACAATTAGTAGATTTGGAGGTTAGCTTTGGGCTTTAGATGTTTTTTTTCTGGCAAGAAGAAAACAACAACAACAACAAAAACAAATGTAATGTATTGATAAATAAATGTCCTACCAATGACATTCGGTTACCCTTTTGGCATTTAAACCTTTAAAAATAATTTGCCCTCCTGTAAATATCCTAAATTATATGTTTTTTTAGGGATATGCTATGTATGAGATGGGTGATCCATGAAAACTTTTTTAAGCCTGAATACTCCTGTACAAATGACTTCCTTTTTTTCTTGTGGCGTAGGACTGACTGATGACAAACTCAAGAAACTTGCACAAGCAGGCCAGAATGCAGTCAAAACATCCAGACGAGACCTTCCTTACGTACTGAGCAAGGTAATGTAATTAAGTCTTTCATTGCCATAACGCCCTGAGACGCCTGTAAAATATAGGCCCAACTCCAAAACGTCAAAAATGCAAACTAAACATCACCAGACCCGGATACTCATAGATTCATCAAAGGCATAGACGACCTTCAAAAGCGCATCCAAGCAATGTAATAGAATTGACTCTTTTGTCAAAATACCAACCTTAATTTCTGACCAATTCGTAAACAAATGCTAAAACTTTGAAGCATTTCTTACGAAAAAAGACACAATATTCCGAACTACAAATAGAGACAAGCAAACACAGATCAAGTCACCAATAGCTACCTTTTTTGTGCTCCGTCAGGTCCTATTTTACAGCAATCAGTCACAATAATCAATGCTAGAACCTCCATTAGAAGCGAGTCACCATGTTTAGCCTATTTTGCATGCCTGCACTGCATCATGGGAGTCTTAGAAACACCTTGACAGACAGGCGGGCAATCTCCTCACCCAGAATCATAACAGTTTTTTTTATAACTCTCTTTGCCCCGAAGCCAAACAAAACATTTCCAAGTCCAAGGAACCCAGAATAAGCCTGAAAACAATTTTTGAATAAGGTTGGGTAGCAAAGATGGCCCACATTGAAGAGTATGAGGCCATTCACCCAAAAATTCCTTTCTCACTTCGTGAAGCCCAGACAAGGAATTATCCCATTGAATCAACCTCAGCGTGCAAACATCCATAAGCACAGAATTAATAAGGCACTCTCCAGATGTGAAAAAGCTGAAATATTTAAGCAAATTACAAGCAAAACTGTTGTAAGCAACAGGCTGTAGCAGTACCGTCGCTTGAAAGAAAAGGCACCGCAGTGCATTGTTGGAAACTTCAAGGCATACCGTCTTGGGTCAGCGGTAGCTTAGCTTAACTGGTAGTGTTGGACTTGAAATAGGGGGGGAGGTTTCTGTTTTCAGTCTGTTTTTCTTACAATGTTGCTCAAAAGTACCCAGGAGTGAAAGGGTTAATATGATGTTTAGGGAGCAGTCACTAATTACTGGGAGGGGGGCGGCAAATTTGTAGGGGGGGCCACATTTTTTGGGGCGCTCATTTAGGGAGGGCAAATTTTTTGGGGCTGTCATTTAAGGGGGGGGCACATTTTTTTAGGCTGTCCTTAGAGGGGGGGGTCAGATTTTTTTTGGGACTCAAATTTAAGTCTGGTTTTAATATAATACTGAGCAAGAGAGTCATTGTTGAAATGAAAATTTTATTCAGTTCACAATGTTATTGTATATCTAGTTCCATATTGTTCAGGTACCAATCTTGTATTTATATAGATAAATTTTGAGAAACCCTCTCACTGTTGACAGACAAAGCTGCCCGTTCAAATCAGTCGAACAAAACGAATACTTTAAAATGTTGCAAAACCTAGACTCAAATGTCTTTGTTAAAATTGTCGACGAGATAGTTGTTTTCTATCGACACCAGTATTTGTTGTTTATCTATGTGCCACTCTTAAACTAGCGAAAGTGAAGGTTCATACTTAAATTAAATTGGACAAAAGTGCCATGCTAGCTGATCTATATTTAAGTAAAGGTTATATTCAGCTATACTCAGTATGTATATAAAGTCTCTGTGGTTTTTTTGTTACAAATGTAGAGGTGGTGGTGGTGAGGGGGTGGTTGCAAATTTTGAGGTGTCCGGTCTAGGGGTGGGGGGATCACAATTCTTTGGGCTTGGATTTGAGGGGGGGGGGAATTTTTAGCCCAAGGTTTTGCAAAATTGCTACCCCCCCCCCCCCCCCCCCTTCCAGTAATTAATGACCACTGCCTTACTGTTGGTTCATGGTTTGGATGATAATGTGTTATTATAGCAGTGTAGTGATTATGTAATCTGATTATGTTTGTTTATGGGGTTATACAGGCGGGGTGCACCACAACTGTTTACACGCCAATTAACCGGGTAATTATGAGCTGAAAGCTCAGGGCTTAGAGCATGTGTGCAACCATTTTTACAATTTTAGCTACACAAAGCCTTTTAGTTAAATCAGTGCACACTTAAACAGACTCCAAGGTTGACTTTACAATAAAGTTGCCACATGTTTATGCATTGCTGTCTCATTGCAGGGTCTCATATGTGAAACTGCAGTATCAGGGAAATGAGTCCTGCCCATGTTGGTGGGATCCCTGTGTTGAATATGTTGCTCTGTTATTGCATGGTCTCATTGCTGGATCTACAGTATCATGAAATGAGTCATGCCCATGTTTTTGGGATCCCTGTGTTGAATAATGTTGCTCTGTTATTGCATGGTCTCATGGCTGGGACCACAGCATCAGGGAAATGAGTACTGCCCATGTTATTGGGATCCCTGTGTTGCTCTGTTATTGCATGGTCTCATGGCTGGACCTACAGTATCAGGGAAATGAGTGCTGCCCATGTGAATGGGATCCCTGTTTTGAATAATGTTGCTCTTTATTGCAGGGTCTCATGTGGAACTGCAGTATCAGGAAAATGAGTCCTACCCATGCTATTGGGATCCCTGTGTTGAATAATGTTGCACTGTTATTGAAGGGGCTCATGTGAAACTGCAGTATTAGGGAAATGAGTCCTGCCCATGTTATTGGGATCCCTGTGTTGAATAATGTTGCACTGTTATTGCATGGTCTTATGGCTGGGACCACAGCATCAGTGATTTGAGTGCTGCCCATGTGGATGGGATCCCTGTGTTGAAAAATGTTGCTCTGTTAATGCATGGTCTCATGGCTGGGACCACAGCATCAGGGAAATGAGTGCTGTCCATGTGAATGGGATCCCTGTGTTGAATAATGTTGCTCTGTTATTGCAGGGACTGATGGGTGGGACCACAGTTTCAGGCACAATGATTGCTGCCCATAAGGCTGGGATCCCTGTGTTTGTCACCGGTGGGATAGGAGGAGTTCACAGAGGGGCGCAAGAATGTAAGTTCTGTAGATCAAATAACCAATCAATCAATTGATAGATCAATTAATAATTTAATCAACCAACCAACTAATTAATGTTCAATCAATCAGCCAGTCAATCCAAATGTGATTTTGCTGTCAGTAGCGCATGTTACTCATTGTGCTCAAGTGATAAATCTGATGGTCATTAAAGGTCAATGGCAATCATTTATCAATGGGAGATCAATGGCATAAAAATATGTGGCCTTCTATTGATTGCATATTGATTTTTCACATATTTGCTTGTTGTTGTGATCTTTGATTAGAGCAGGATTCATTGTTGCGCGACCTGCCAGAATCCAAAATACCTTTCTCCGTTTGGGAATAGTGCGTAGTCAATCAAACCAAACAATTAAAACCAGACAAACCGCCCCAAAGCTTGTGTCTGACTATGCGCTATTCCCAAACTAGACATGGATTTTGGATTCACCAAGGTTGCGCAACAACGAATTTGGACGTAAAGATGATTGCTCAATACAATCAGTATAAATTTACTTTTATTGACAAATATTGGCTCATTGATTGTA
Organism: Nematostella vectensis; assembly: GCF_932526225.1. Classification (NCBI taxonomy): domain Eukaryota; kingdom Metazoa; phylum Cnidaria; class Anthozoa; order Actiniaria; family Edwardsiidae; genus Nematostella; species Nematostella vectensis. The sequence continues at coordinate 5,618,966 of NC_064044.1, forward strand.
TTTCACATACATCATCATTTTTTATTGATTAAGCTCACCCAGCATTTAACAGTAATAAAGGCTCTGTTTAGTTATAGACAGATAACATATTGATACATCTGTTGATTTTTTATGCAGCCTTTGATGTGAGTGCAGACCTAACTGAGTAAGGCAGGACACCCAAAGCTGTTCTGTAGACAGATAACGATTATTGATGCATCATTCTGTTGATTTTCTATGTAGCATTTGATGTGAGTGCAGACCTGACTGAGTTAGGCAGGACACCCATAGCTGTGGTGTAGACATATAACATTATTGATGCATCATTCTGTGGGTTTTCTGTGTAGCATTTGATGTGAGTGCCGACCTGACTGAGTTAGGCAGGACACCCATAGCTGTGGTGTAGACATATAACATTATTGATGCATCATTCTATGGGTTTTCTATGTAGCATTTGATGTGAGAGCAGACCTGACTGAGTTAGGCAGGACACCCATAGCTGTGGTGTAGACAGATAGCATATTGATGCATCATTCGGTTGATTTTCTATGTAGCATTTGATGTGAGTGCAGACCTGACTGAGTTAGGCAGGACACCCAAAGCAGTGGTATAGACAGATAACATATTGATGCATCATTCTGTGGGTTTTCTATGTAGCATTTGATGTGAGTGCAGACCTGACTGAGTTAGGCAGGACACCCATAGCTGTGGTGAATACAGATAACATTATTGATGCATCATTCTATAGGTTTTCTATGTAGCATTTGATGTGAGTGCAGACCTGACTGAGTTAGGCAGGACACCCATAGCTGTGGTGTAGACAGATAACATTATTGATGCATCATTCTGTGGGTTTTCTGTGTAGCATTTGATGTGAGTGCCGACCTGACTGAGTTAGGCAGGACACCCATAGCTGTGGTGTATACAGATAACATTATTGATGCATCATTCGGTTGATTTTCTATGTAGCATTTGATGTGAGAGCAGACCTGACTGACTTAGGCAGGACACCCATAGCTGTGGTGTAGACAGATAGCATATTGATGCATCATTCGGTTGATTTTCTATGTAGCATTTGATGTGAGTGCAGACCTGACTGAGTTAGGCAGGACACCCATAGCTGTTGTGTAGACAGATAACATTATTGATGCATCATTCTGTGGGTTTTCTATGTAGCATTTGATGTGAGAGCAGACCTGACTGAGTTAGGCAGGACACCCAAAGCTGTGGTGTAGACAGATGACATTATTGATGCATCATTCTGTGGGTTTTCTATGTAGCATTTGATGTGAGTGCAGACCTGACTGAGTTAGGCAGGACACCCAAAGCTGTGGTGTATACAGATAACATTAATGATGCATCATTCTGTGGGTTTTCTATGTAGCATTTGATGTGAGTGCAGACCTGACTGAGTAAGGCAGGACACCCAAAGCTGTGGTGTATACAGATAACATTATTGATGTATCATTCTGTAGGTTTTCTATGTAGCATTTGATGTGAGTGCAGACCTGACTGAGTTAGGCAGGACACCCATAGCTGTGGTGTATACAGATAACATTAATGATGCATCATTCTGTGGGTTTTCTATGTAGCATTTGATGTGAGTGCAGACCTGACTGAGTTAGGCAGGACACCCATAGCTGTGGTGTATACAGATAACATTATTGATGCATCATTCTGTGGGTTTTCTATGTAGCATTTGATGTGAGTGCCGACCTGACTGAGTTAGGCAGGACACCCATAGCTGTGGTTTGTGCAGGAGCCAAGTCAATCCTGGATATTCAACTCACCCTAGAGTATCTGGTGAGTGTTTTCAGTTGTATCAACACTGAATTGCTCTGCAGGGCCATAGCAGGTGGTGGGTCACTGGGGGCATGTGCCCCTTCCCCCCCCCCAAAAAAAGGAAATGACCAGTAGGGGCGTGGCTGTGCCCCCCCAATATTTTCTATATGTTTTTGTATTGTGCCCCCCTCCAATCTTACATGGCTTGCTACTGCTCTGCTCTGTAAAGAATTCAAGAAAATTGCATGTTGGCTTACATAATTTTAAAAATAGATGTATAAGTAATTTCTATATTGATTTAACAAAATGACCTACCAAATGTCACATCACCAACGTGTAAATGTTTAATTCAAGGAAACCCAGGGCGTTACTGTTGCAACATTTGGAGAAACTGTAAACTTCCCAGCATTCTTCACTTCAGATAGTGGGTACAAAGTATGTATGGATTGTGAATGTAACTCACTTGTCATGCAAGCTTTGTGAACCTTTCTGAATATTGATCTTTATATTTTCTGTGAAGTCATCATGTTCGGTGCTCAATGCTTCTGAGGCCGCAGCAATGATAAGTAAGTACAAGCCATTTAAGAAAGTCATGATTGTTATTCAATTGCTGATCTTTAGATTCCTTACAACAATAAAAAACAGGCATGAACAAATCTGCCAAACTGAAATAACACTTTTCAAGAACCATTCTTGGCTAAAATCCAGAAATTCAGTTCCTTTTAACGAATGTAGAATCGTTTTTTTTCTTTCGAATATACATATCCAAGAACTCTTAATACTTACAGTACTAAGCCCCCAAGAAAACTAACCAAGCAAAACACTTATTTGAAAAAAAAACAAGCTTTACTTCTGTAATTAATGCACCATTTCCCTAATAGAACCTGTTCATGCTAACTTGAAAAAAAAACTATGTTCTTATGCACTGGTTTCTCTATATGGATGACATTACTGGGTGTTTAGACTGTAATCTGACATTCGGAGTGGGCAGCGGTATGGTGATAGCCGTGCCCATCCCTAGCGGTTATGCTGCATCTGGGGCAGAAATCGAGAAAGCCATTCAGCAGGCCCTTGAAGAAGCAAGGTGATGATAAGAATTATTATTTTACTTATGTTATTATGATAATCTTAAAGCCCGTCGATCCGACTGGCGTGACGCATGGCTATGGAAGCCTGTGTGAATGAGATTTTCATCTCAGTAAGCAAATAAAATCCGCTTAAATCACGAAAAATTCCAATCCATCCTATAGCTAAAACAGCTTAATTATATTTTTAATGTATCAAATAATACAGGGAAAGTTTTTCTTTTATTTTGAAAGTTTTTATTTTATTTTGAAAAATGATGGGCGAGTTTTGAATATTCAAAACAAAAACAAAACATTGTGACGCAAGTCGGTCCGATGGGCTTCAATTATAATTGTGCCATCCTTATCATCACAATTGTCATCATAACCATCATCAGTCACCATCAACTGCATCATCGTCATTATTTTTTATCATTGTCGTAAGAAGATTATATCATCTCCGTTGTCCGTCATCATGATCAGCAGCAACATCATCATGCTGTCATCAGCATCAGCATCAGCATCATAATCATCACACCGTTATCATCATTGATGTGGTCCTATTTATACTTATCGTCATTGCCTATTTCAATGGCGTTTTATATCGCAATCATCCTTTTCAGTAATAGCGCTTGCTTTCTTCCCATTTGTATTATGATTATTTTACCTTTTTTTTCTTACCAGTACTTTTGTTTCTTTTTCCCTGGGCATTTTAAGGTCCGCTAATATCACAGGAAAGGAGAGTACACCATTTGTACTCAAGAGAGTGAATGAGCTAACGGGAGGAAAGTCTTTGGAGGCCAGTATCCTTTACGGCGTTTTCACTACACAACCGAATCTCATATTTAGAAGTGAAGAAACCCCTGTAAAATCTTTACTCAGTCATCCTTTTCGCTTTTAAAACCCACTGAAATATTTCAATAAATTTAAGAAACTAATAACAGGGACTGGGGGAGGGGTCTGCATGTCGTAAGTCAGTTAAAATTGTCATAATATGCCGGTAGTCGGTAAGAGTTATCGGTCTTTGTCGGTAGTCGGTAGTCGGTAAATCTAAGCTTGTATTCGCTTTGTAACAGATTTCATGTAAAAACTAGATTAAACATTATTTAGGATTGATTAGTTATTTTTAACTTATTGATAATAAATTGATTATATGGAATAATAATTGACAGAAAAGTTGATGCAGGAATACATAGTGCAGAATATGAAATGGCCAAATTTAAGTAGATTGATTTAAGTGATTGATATAAAGATTGAAGTTAAGTTCCGGAAACAATTAAGTGTCGGTAGTCGGCAAATATTTTTTTTGTCGCTAGTCATTAGTTTTTTTTTCAGGTTTATTCGGTAGTCGGTTACTTTTTAGGCCGTCTGTCGCTAGTCGTTTAACCCCATGCAGACTCAGTTTTCACCCTCAGCAGCTGGGATGTTGGATTATAGGAGAGCGAGGAAGTAAGGTGCGCGAGGCAGCCTCCGTACGACTTATGTCTTAAACACTCTAAGTGTTAAACACACTAACCACGGTCTACAGCTCGAGATTCAGTCTGCCTGTCGACTCTATAGTGGGTTACATAGGGTTACATAGGGTTACCTAAGAAAAAAAAAAACAGAGAAAAAACAACAACTTTGTAGCAAAGGCGAGAGCCAAGTGACACTGAAGAGCTACTGCATCACTCATGCCTCTTCCGGCTAATTTATCCAGGCTAATTAATCCACACCGAATTCTACAGATAATGACTTCCCTATCGAAGCCAATCGCAATCTCGGTCGTAAGTCTTCTTGACTAACTAACAAGATATTGCTCTGGTAAAACACAATGCCAAGATCGGGAGCCAGATAGCAGTAGAGTTATCTAAGCTCAGGCAACCCAATATCGCCGAGTCAGCGCCAATACGGGGTTCGGTAAGTACGTATAATTTGTGGTAGAGTTTTAGCAATTCGTGAGCGCGCGCGCCGTTTTTGATGCTGTTCGTGTTGACTTGCTTAAGCTCTCTAATAATGAGCAGACGCGCTTCTTAAACAATCAGAATTATGAGGGAACAATGGACAGTGTACGTAGATAATAAGCAGACGAACGTGGACAATCACAATTATGAGGAAACAATTGACAGTGCGCGTAGATAATGAGCAGACGCGCGTGATCAATCAGAATTATTAGGGAAGATTGGACAGTGTTCGTAGATAATAAGCAGATGTGCGTGATCAATCAGAATTTTGAGGGAACAATGGAGAGTGTGCGTTGATAATGAGCAGACGTGCGCGAACAATCAGAATTATGAGGGAACAATGGACAGTACGCGTAGATAATGAGCTGACGCGCGTGAACAATCAGAATTATGAGGGAACAATGGACAATACGCGTAGTTAATGAGCTGAGTCGCGAGAAAAATCAGAACTATGAGGGAACAATGGACAGTACGCGTAGATAATGAGCTGACGCGCGTGAACAATGAGAATTATGAGGGAACAATGGACAATGTGCGTTGATAATGAGCAGACGTGCGCGAACAATCATGAGTATGAGGGAACAATGGACAGTGTGCGTTGATAATAAGCTGACGCGCGTGAACAATGAGAATTATAAAGGAACAATGGACAATGTGCGTTGATAATGAGCAGACGTGCGCGAACAATCAGGATTATGAGGGAACAATGGACAGTGTGCGTTGATAATGAGCAGACATGCGCGAACAATCAGGATTACGAAGGAACAATGGACAGTGTGCGTTGATAATAAGCTGACGCGCCTGAACAATGAGAATTATGAGGGAACAATGGACAGTGCGCGTAGATAATGAGCAGACGTGCGTTAACAATCAAAATTATGAAGGAACAATTTACAGTGTTCGTAGACAAAAAGCAGACGTGCTTGAACAATAAGAATTACGAGGGAACAATGGACAGTACGCATTAAGTTAACGTGCATCAACAATCAGGATTTTGAAGGAACAAAGGACAGTGTGCGCAGATAATAGAAGTCACGTGAAATCTGACACTTTATATGGTCAATCTCTAGAATGACAGGTGGTTTTAATCAACTTCAAATTCAACCAGATTAGTTTTCATTAGCATGCGCTAAAATACAAAAAAATCACTGCTTTGCGACACACAATTCCATCTAACTGGGTTGCCTGTGGTTTAGTCAAAGAAATCCGCTGCCAAGTCAGACGATTTAGGGGCGCAGATCAAGAAATTTCGACCTGTAAGTCTACAGAGTTACTGTAAATTTGAAAAATTTCGCTAACCTTGCGTGTTGTTTACGTTATGTTTACAAAGGAGGTCCTCTTAATAAGCCTTCTGGTTTCAATCGGACCTTCTTTGCAGGAAAAAAAATCTTGCTTTCCCTTATTGTATTCAATATCTTTTTGATTTTCTGTTTGTACAGACTATGACTCTGAATAAAGCATTTTTGCGGTATATATCGTTATTAATTTGTCTAACCCGCATTTGTTTTGCATACAACTATATATTTTTTAACTTATGTTTTTAATGTTTTATCCGTACAGGTTGTCATAGGAGGCGCCAACGTCGACTTTATCGCCACAGCAAAGGAAATAGTTGTAAGTAGAGCTTTAGAACTTGGATTTTTACATGCAAGGACGTACCTAGTGCCCAAATTACCGTACGTTTTTCGGCTTTCAGTAGCTAACACAAACAGGGCAATAAATGCTGAGCAGAGAGGACAACAATTTTAAAGCAGAATCATGCATACCTAGTGTAAATATAAAAAAATAAACATAAAAAGACACGTTCTATGGTATAATTTTAGGTCAATTAATAGCTTTTATACTATTTGCTAAAAATGAATTTTCCCCTAATCTTTTATTCATTGAACCCATAGGTAATTTGTGCCGGATGTCTGTCCTTTTTCGCTGTTCCTAAACAACTTTGATGCACTTTATGCTTTGCTTTGTTCAATAGCCTGAAGCATCCAACTCTGGCAAAGTCCGCATGAGTTTCGGTGGCGTCGGTAGAAACATCGCAGGTGATTATTACTTTTTTTGTCATTTGCCATGAAAGAAAATATCTGATTGTAAGACCTTCATCGTGCTACGCGCGCTTCCGTGGTCACCTTCACAGTTTCGAGAAAAAGCCAATAAGGGTGCGAGAAACGTGCTATATCTGATACGACGCGCCCTATCGTGGCCACCTTCACATTGACAGGTTTTAGTAGTAAGCCGATAAAGATGCGAGTAACGTGCTATATGATACGACGCGCGCTACCGTGGCCACCTTGACAGTTTTGTGAACTTTAGAAGCACACTAGCATACACACATTGGCACCAGTCGGGCCAAGACGGGACGCTAGCACAGTCTATTACCCGTGCAGTTCGGCAATCATGGACAGCTGTTTCGTCCGTATTAGGACTCGTCAGCATGGCATAGCCGGTTTGCCTCAGTTATACTTCATCGGCAAAAAAACTGCAGTGCGACTTCGACTCGGACGAAGTGCTTTAAACCACAGCTTAGATCCATGTGGGATCTAGAGCTGCGACCGGGCTAGCGTGATGCCAATTGTGCGGATCACGCATGCGACCTTTGCTAGTCTAAAACTCCGTCGGATAGCCAAACTATCCTTGCGAGTATGTATACATAAATGTGGACTTTAAAAGCGCACTAGCATACACACATTGGCACCAGTCGGGCCAAGACGGGACGCTAGCACAGTCTATTACCCGTGCAGTTCGGCAACCATGGACAGCTGATGCCGATGAAGTTTAACTGAGGCAAACCGGCTATGCCATGCTGACGAGTCCTAATAAGGACGAAACAGCTGTCCATGGTTGCCGAACTGCACGGGTAATAGACTGTGCTAGCGTCCCGTCTTGGCCCGACTGGTGCCAATGTGTGTATGCTAGTGTGCTTTTAAAGTCCACAGTTTTGTGAAGTAAGCCAATAAGGATGCGAGAACAGTGCTATATGATACGACGCGCGCTACCGTGGCCACCTCGACAGTCTTGTGAAGTAAGCCAATAAGGATGCGAGAAACATGCTATCTGATACGACGCGCGCTACCGTGGCCACCTTGACAGTCTTGTGGAGTAAGCCAATAAGGATGCGAGAAACCTTCTTATATGATACGTCGTGTGCTACCGTGGCCACTACCTTGACAGTTTTGGTAGTAAGCCAATAAGGGTGCAAGAAACGTACTTGTACTATGTGATTGATATAACCTTCACTTGTCCAACAGCGAGGCAAAGAAAAGCTTGAGTGCGCATCAGAGCATAATGGAATCACCCTAGTAATGAAGTTCGTGTCAATCAAAGTAGTGATTCTTGCATGCTGATTGGCCAACTATTTCTTTGATTGCACTCGTCACACTATAAAAGAGAGACGCACATTCAATATCGAATTGGAATAATAAGGAATAATTGTTGTCTATCATTCTGAATATTATATAGAAGAGTGTTATTGTAAAGTTATTGAAACCACTCTCTGTTTAGAATATAGTGCATTAGCATTACAGATATACTTCAACAAAATGCAGTAATTCATTGATTTATGTGGCTACACTATATCTGTCATTTTAGCAGATCAGTACGTTTTAACGTTTTAACAATTTAAAAATTGTTGTGCCGTCTAATCGAAATAAGCCGCGTTTTGTCTACAGTGCAATGTATTGTGGGTAGGCCCAGAAGAACATTTACTCTTTATCGCAGAGGGACTGTTCTCGCCTCAAGAAAAGCCGTTCCTTGAGGCAGCCGAGGCAGTCTTTTCAACTTTTTAGACATCTCGAAATCAAGAGCCGCGTTTTGCGACTGCCGCGCAATGCATTATGGAAAGGCCGAGGAGGTCCATTTGCTCACTGTCGCTGAGGAGCTGCCTTGTCTCGAAATTAAGCCGTTCGTGTCCAGCCGAGGCGAACATTTTAACTTGTTTGCCCCGTATTGAAATATAGAGCCGTTCGTTTTCTGCCGCGCAATGCATTATGGACAGGCCGAGAAGGTCCATATACCCTTAAATCCTTTTTTTAATCGCAGAGGGACTGTCCCGTCTGGGAATGAAGCCGGTCTTCGTGTCTGCGGTCGGCGGGGACTCTCTAGGTGCCCTACTTCTTAGACACTGCGAGGAGTTCCGTCTGGTATGGACGAGTTAAGCAGAAATTTTCACCCCGTAAAAAAATTACAGTACCTCCTTTGTCACAAAGAAGGCTCAAACGGAAAGTCAGGTTGCAAATGGTGCAAATATAGCAACCACTCCCTACTATCCTTTCCTGGATCGGGTAGGTAGGGTAGGGATAGTCTCCGTTCCGTTATACACCATATAACAGACCTTAAGTAAACGGCATCTATATAATAGGCACTTTCCCAATTACAATTTAGTCATGTCTGACAGTAGCGAACTTACGATTTCGACGGCGGGGGGACGACGACGGCCCACAAGTTGGATTTATCCGCTGGCTGAAACAAAAATGCGGTAGTGCGCGCTGAAATAGTGCTTGCGCGCCACCTAGTCCCTCAGCCGTCGTAAATCTTAAGGCTGAATTAGACAGTGCGATTTGGTCGTATGCGACTTGCCCGCAACAGCTCTACCACTCGAGTCGTAGAGTGTACATCAGCCTACGAAACCGCTACGGCGCTCGACTACGAAAATCGTAGTGTATAATTCAGGGCTTAGACATGTCGTAGTCAGTCTTTGAGTTTCCTAGTATGCCTCGCCTGTGTTTCTTACTCCAAAATTCATCCCCAGACAAAGCAAGGCATTCAGACCTTCCAGCAATGCGAGACCGGGACCTACTCTGCTATAATAAGCGAGGATGGTAGTTTCCATGCCGCTGTTGGTGACATGGAGATCCATGATAAGATTTCGCAAGAAATGGTATGTAGTAAGACGTCACTAGACACGGCAAAACATGGCGTAATGTTACCCAGCAAACTGTTACGTTGCATTGTGTTACCGGCATGGTGTTATGTGGAATTGTGTTACCAGGCGCTGCGTTATAAGGCATCGTGTGAACCGGTATCTATGGGTGTTAAGCATTATTGCGTCATCAGGTATTGTCTTACCTGGTATTGCTTTGCCTTGCATTGTATTACCTGATATTGCTTTGCCTGGCATTGCGTTACCTTGTATTTCTATAACTGGCATTGCGTTACCTTGTATTTCTATAACTGGCATTGCGTTACCTTGAATTGTGTTAACTGGCATTTTGTTACTTTATTGCTTTACCTGTTATTGCGCTACCTTGACATGTTTGATTCTTTAGATTGCTGGATACGAGGAGTCAATAAAGAATGCGCCGATTGTTGTGGTGGATGCGAATGTCAGTCGAAGTGGTTTGGACTATGTACTAAACTTATGCTCAGAGCAATCCATACCGGGTAAGCAAACGAAAAAAGAAAGTCTAAAGGAAGACACTTACCTCAAAGTACTTTGAGCAAATTTACCTCCCTTATCCCCTAGCATAATAAAGTACGAGCATCTTACGAACTAAACTGCTCCGAAAAACTAAAAAAACCCTCCAGCTATGCAGGCTATTGTCCGCATCAGACCCCATATAAATCTAGATCGAATTCGATCTAGATCAAATGGTAAGTTGCCCCTGTATTTCTTATATTTCTATCAAACGTGATGTGTCTCTGCGTCTTTTTTGTCTTTTAGTTTGGTTCGAGCCGACGTGTATCATGAAAGCTGGAATTCCCTTCGAGACCGACTGTTGGAAGCATATCACCTACGCCTCGCCCAACCTCAAAGAACTCCGAACTATGAGCGACGCTGCGGTGAAGCATCACAAACTCCCCAGACATCCACGCTTCGGAGAAAACTCGGAAGCCGTAGCGTCTTCCAACTCTTCCCGAAATCTCGACGACATCATCGAGGAGTGTCTACTGCTTGCTCAGCCATTGCTGGCTCATATTCACTGCCTAGTTGTCACGCTTGGCAAAAACGGCGTCCTGGTTTTACGAGACACGACCGCTGACCTTCCGTTTCCAAGCAAAAAGAACCCTCGCACTCCCGCCATGCACCACGGGCTCGTTTCTGCTGTTCACTATCCCGCACCTGATGTTCACGTGATCAACGTGACAGGTGCCGGTGACAGGTAGGTCACGTGATTACCTTAGACTTTGAGACGAGCCGTCGTCGTAAGGCTTGGTAAAAGGGTCAGATGTTTCTAGTTTCTGACACGACAGAGCAAAAAAATGGCAAGTTTTCCCAAAGTAAGTCTGGTTAACTTGAGTAAGCTTGAATTTTTTCATTGAGGTCCCTTATGTTATGTAAACCAACATATCAAAAAGTGTTTTTTTTTTCTAATGGCTTCGTCTTCGAGATATGAGGCTTGAAGTTCAATTTTCAAATGTTCAAAGTATGAATTCTCCTCGTTTTACGGCCTCTGATCAAAAATTAAGCCAACTTTGCTAATATCTAAATTTCATATCTTCTAAATTTCTTTAAAATTTGGAATTAAGCTTTTGGTCAGAGAAACTCCTTGTATGAGGAATCTTGGGCTTATATATTGAGAATTGGAAAATTTAATGCCCTTTTTTTTGCTCTGTCGATCTGACACTATGCTAACAATGTTCTAGAATGGAGCAGAGCGTTGCTCTGTTGGCTAGTTTTTTTAATGCTTGGTCCGTATTTTCGATTCCTGGTGTCAACCTGAGTTGATGAGTCTTTTTTTCTCTTCTCCGGTGTTTCTACGGGTTCTCCGGTTTTTTCCTCGAAACCCAACAATTTTGATAATACATGAGTTGAAGTGCTAACGCCTTACCTCTTTTCCTTGCCTCCGAACTTTACGATTAGCTCACCTTATATATGTTCGATTGTTAGTGAAAAGAGCCTTTTGCTCTACTACCTCAGTCCATTAACATCAGAATTTATAATAAAATTATGGTATGCAAATCCTTATGCGAAGCTCTTTGACACAGTATGACGGCTGCCATGGTAATGTCAATCATACTAGGACACGCCCCCGACGACTGCGTCAAGCTTGGACTTGTAGCGGCGTACCACTCTCTCCAGAGCAAGGACGCTATCGCCAAGTCCCTCTCGCGGTCTAGCTTTACGGTGGATTCCGTGCCGCAAGTTAAAGACTGTATACCAAGGAGTATAGACATCGACCATGTTCGGTGATAGCATTCTACAAGGTAGTATTTAGCCGCATTATCACCAGTTTACTTCCGGTCGATAACCTAACAATATCCTGTTGTTTTTTTTAACGGAAAACGCGAAAAATATTTCAAAATATTGAAAGCAGTGTGTCTATTGGAAGTTTGAGGATGTGATTGATAATTTAGAGCGGATGGCCTGTTAAATATCTCGGATTCTGATAGATTCTTTTGTCTTTTAACGGTTGAGGTTTCCGTCGGACCTCCGGAAGTAAACTGGTGACAATGCGGGTTTATACAGGCGCGTTACCAGAATTTGTGAGGGGCAAGTGAGCAGTCAATTATATGATATGGAAAACGTGTAAGATTGATGACAAGAAATAATATCCCCCCTCTACGCGCGCGCACACACACACCCCTAGTCCCAAACCCTCACGCGCCTGTTTGAAGGGGCTATGCCATCCGTCGCGTATGGTCCAAAACATGTCGAATTCTTCATACCAGGTTATCGTTTACTAAACCGTGGCCCATGCCAAACTCGTGGCATAGCCCCTTTAATAAACGATAGACAATTCCTCCATTGTTTATAAGGGTAAGGGAATATTTTCCAGGGAAACGAAAGGTCGTTTGGACAACAAACATTTTTCTATTATTCATAGAACCACAGAAAGCCCAACTTATAGTTTTTGTCTAATTCTTTTTTTTTTTTTTTGAAAAAAAAAAAATGAGCACCTCCACCTTATACATTAATAATGTGCCATAAGGTTTAGCTGTTCAATATATCCAAAAGTCCAAAGAGAGAATTAATATAATTCCTTCTAATAGCTAGGTAAGTCTCGTGACTTACCATTTGACCATTTAATTGGTGAATTTCGTAGAAATCTCTAAAACAACGAAATGTGATCTTTGGTAAATGATAAAAAAAAAACGGAATAAAACAAACTAACTCGATATCTGTGGTGTTTTCAATCTACTAAATCCGTTCAGAAAATCGAAAGAGTACCGAAAAAGCAGTAAACTAGGAAAACTGAAAACTATGAGCTCTGCGAAAATTAGTTCAAATTAATAGGCATTTCTGAAATAACACCTCTTATCTGAATATAGTTAGCTCTGTATTTGTATTTGATGTAATGTGTTCGAAATTAAAGAAATCTTTTAAATTTACTATGGCTTAGAAATACATCATAGCAATGAGTGATTGGACGGGATTAAGGTATTTTTAAATAATATTTGGATTGACTTTTAGATTAAAAATCTCCGAACAGTTTGGAACAAGTAAAAGGCGAAAAAAGGCCCAAAATAAAATCGGCCAAAGAAAAATACGTTTAAGGAGATTCAGGCTTATTCTTATTTAGTATAATGGTAATAAATATTTATGTATTGTTATCTGTTGTACGAAGTATTTTCTGTTTATTTGTGCACATCAAAAACTACGAGTTTTAATTAAAAAACGCTGCGATGTTCTCATTGACGCCTAAACATACGTATCAATGCCTGAAACTCAACAGGCTATGCATAATGCATCAAAAATTATTGCAACCACCCGAGAAAACATAATATTTATCGTTAAAACTGCAATTATTCGCAGACCTTGGCCTTGATGAGTTATCAAGTTTTAGATATTGAAATATTCATTGTTTTCATTTTTTTTTTGCTCACCTTAAAGCAGGCGTGTTTAGTCAACATATTCAATTTTCAATAAAAATTTAAGTTGTTATTATCATAATTATTTCAAAATGTTTTTTTTTTCTTTGCATCGGTTTGATATTCTAACGATAAACTTGTCTGGAGAGGAAGAAAAACTTTAAGCTTTTTAAACGCATTGCTAATTTCCTTATCTTACCCACTAGGAGCTTTCGTCGACAATTGAGATACATTAGCTTGCACGAAATCACTTTTAAACTTGACCACGACCCCACAAACGATTTCTAAATATTTTCTACACTGCATAATGATCAGGGATATGTGTTTTCTTGTGTTCATAATGATGAGCGATTTGTGTTTCCTTACAATTTAAGGTGAAGGGAAATTATTCACATTTTCGGCATCCACTTTATTTGTTCATGCGGTTTCTCGTAGAGTTAATGAATCGGCAGTATTTTTATGCGGTAAAACAATACATTTGCCTTAATCCTTCGTCTAAGTTCACAACTTTTTTGAAGGAATTGTGATTAATCAAGACTGTTGAATGGTAGAGAGCAATAGGAGAGAGACTTTTGAGTTGAGAACATTAAATGGAGTCCAACACCCTGGCTTGGCCTCGAGGACTGACAATATAGAATATATCAACTCGGTAAGTGGAATTTGAATCGTTTAACGTCCTGATATAACTTGGTGTGAAAATATAAAATAGCTAGTATTGTTTTACGGCAGCTCATTGTACTCTTTATTGACTGGATTTTTTTCAGGGCTCTTTGAATCGCCTAGTCTTATTTTCGGCAAAAAATGTATATTGCATGTTTTAACCTATTTCCTAAAAACAAAGACATGGAGTTATGTATTTGAAGAAGAAAGAATATTCATTTGTCTTAGCGGTCGCTCCAAGTTGCCGGCATTTTTTATAATGGTGGGTTATTGATGATTAAGAAATTCTGCTCGTTTCCAGGCTTTTTTAGGTCAATCACTCTTAATGATGTATGCGCATGCGCGTACTCGGACAAAATAAGCTCACAACCATTTGCGAAATTGTTCGAGTAAAGCTATAAATTAATTAAGTCGCTGTTTTCACATAGTGTAAAGCTTTAAAACCATTGTATAAAAGAGTACATGTTTGTTTGCCATTTAAGGAGTCTTTTATAAAATTAATAGTCTAGTTTGCTCCAGTTTTTTTTTTTTGTTGTTAAAAGTAAAACAGTTCGCCGGTAAAACGTCACAATTTTGAAGGAAAAAGGGCTGATTAAACCGCGCGGTACGACCTTGTCTTCGACCTCGATCGCATAGGGTAAACCTGGGAGCTAGGTTGGCGGCGGAATACTGATCAAGGCTGAATAACGTAAACTTGGATAGGAACATAGGGGTTTGAATGCACGATAGCTCCTTATCAGCGGGGACAACTTTAATTAGTTAGAATCTTGTCAGATTTAATGAAGAAATACATGTGTTGTGCCGAAGCTAGTGCAATTGAAAATTAGCGCAATTGTCTCTTGAAATTCGTTAATGGAGATAATTCCTAAAAGTGGTTCCATTTATTTTATTTGTTCGTCGCTTTTGATATGAAGTAATAAAACTTTAAATTAAGAAGTTCTGAAAAATAACAGTACCTGTATCAATTTCAAACTCGGTATTTTAATTTACTCGTCCTCTTTCTACCAATAGAAACATGTTGGGCTCTTGCTCCCTTCAAATTGATAAATAACTTTAAACATACGACCTTTGTTTTGGTTTTCTTGCCACTAGTAGCACTCTAGCCCTATCGTATACCCGTAATACTATATAACTTCATCTGCTCAGTTGGGCATGTTCTTATGCCAGTCGATAAACCTGAGCGAATGCCAGCATGATTCTAATTTACTAGCACGAGGTCTCAGCACGCGCCCTTTATTCATTATAGCGCAATATTAGTATTTCTCCATACGTGCCAGACAAAGAACCGTGCATCCGTTCGCGAGGCTACATATTTCTGGTACGAGACTATTTCTTTGCTTAGCAAAAGTCAGATAGGTATGTATGCAAACCTTTATCAACTTTCCCACTATTTAGCTAAACTAAAACGACTCGCATTGCCATGGGTTTGAGATTTTTTAAATTTGGATGTATTCTATGTGCTATTGTTTCACAAAAGTGTATGAAGATATTTTGTTCCTCCTTACCAAGCCTGGGCTGCTACCCGAGTGTTTTCGTTGTCCATGGCGACTTGTGTTTTTTGGTCAATGGTATTTAGTTTCCCTTATTTGTTTTTTTTCGCATAACGTAAAACCAACCAGCTCGAAGGATGCAGTGTTTGACATAGCAGGGAGCACGGTTCATCTCCCTTTTATAGATATAAATTCAAATGTTTAATTTAGAAGCCTCTTTCTGCACCGGGGATTCCAATGAACCCCGAAATATCAAGGCTTCGAGGTAGACCGGTACTTCTCTATAGAAAAGTTTTTTTTTATTTTTTATCGTTATTATCAACTATAACTAATGGAGATTTTTTCCTTAGAATTTATTAGACAAAATACCGGTAGCAAACCCATACAACTTTACAAAACCCTCGTGCTTCAAGGCCAAGCGTACTTCACGACCACCTTTGTAATTCCGCGTATTGGTGACTGTAGAGTAGTGTTTCAAGCTTGAAGCTCGGGCCTTAGCAGACAACAGATACACTCCCTTTTGATTTTCTACGACAAACTATATCCACGATAATTACACATTTCTTGGCTTACTGGTACGTGGTCTCAGCGCTTTCCGTTTTCAAATACCCCAACATCCTGTAACCCAATAACATATTACTGCTATAGAATAATGCAAAGGGAAGGCTCCAACGCCCCCCCCCCCCCCCCCCCCCCCCCGGGCTCCAACGGCAATCGCCCATACCCCGATTACGAATGTGTTATCACAAATCCCAAAGCAGACATCGATTTCTGTGGTTGGAGCAGGCAAAGAATAGCCTGACGCCTCGTTGAAGCTAAACACCATAATACCCAACAAATTCGATCGTTAAATTTACCCATCCTTCATGGGATAATGAGGGAACCTTTCGGGTGTATATAAGGCGTGTTTCCAGTATTTCCTTGGGTTCCTTTGACGGCTGTTCGAAAAAGAAATGACCCAATTTTTGCGGCCAAGAGGGAGGGGGGGGGGGGGGGGGGTAGGGACCGTGCAAGCTGCGAGTCAATGCCCTTTTCTGACTAACTGAAAGGACTGCTATATATGTATCAGGAGATGACTGGGCAACCACGAAACAGGCTTGTAGAGATGAAACGGTAGTTCGCGTGTTTTTTTCCTACAAACCAAGATATATATATACATATATATACTGTGGCCCTAAATAAACAGCATTCGCCAATGTCGAAGTGTGTGTTTATAGGAACGGGCCAATTACGCCGCCATTTTATGCTCCCGCTCAATGCCGAGTCACACAAAGAATCCATTTTTTATCGGCTAATTCAAGCAAATAACTGAGAAAGTTTAATCAAATATCATTAGTAAAGTATCAGACTTCAATCGTGGATAGTTATTTTGAAAATTTCTTGCAAATAAACCGTTGTATTTTCAATTATAAAAATAGCAAAGGAGAAGCTGATCGACATTCCTTAAACCTGTAACAAAGATTTTTGGCATTGGGGGTCAGCATGCTCGACAGCACCTCGGCATATTGAGTGTGTCTAAGGAAACCCTAGATACAAATTCTAGTATATGAGCATTACTTTAAATTAAACAAAAATATTGTCAGCTACCTTTTCAGAAATTCCCACGACTCTGTCCCTGATCTGATAGCCGATGTCAAAAGTCTTATTACGGAAGCCCATGAGTGCTTAATTTGATCAGTTTAAAGATACGAATTGCTACCGCACGTTTTATGTGATGGAAAGTTCTCGCTGTATATAATTGGAAGTAGCCCCACTTGTGTGAAATTAGTTTTATCTTTAGTTTCATTTATTTAATCGTTCTATTTATGTTAGTTATTCCTTCCACCTTTCCTTGGAACATACTTCATAGAAGCAAGTGATATGTCTTCTTTGTTCATTAATATTTATACCATGGACTTTTTCTTTTCATATCATGTTTTCCAACTGTAATCGTCTACATATTGCAAAATCTTATAAGACGCCTAGTATAAAAAAAAACTAACGACTTAACATGAAGTTTTACATTTATATTTAAAGTGCAGATTTTTTCCCCGCTTGGCTGGAAGATAGTCTCTCTCGAGCAAAACTCGGTATGCGTTATCATGGCATGTACGGACTAGACGCGCATAGCTGATGAAAGCATATACCTATGTGTAAAACGGTTGCGTAAGTTCGACCGTTGAACCCGAATTTCTTTTTTTATAAAGCTTTATTTGACAGAAAAGGAACATAAAGGAATCCCTAGTAGAGTTTTGCGTTTATTTAGTGGCAGTTTTGCTCTGGCTAGTTTATACCCGATAATAAAATGCTGTGCTGCTATATTTCATTGAGGGCTTGTCATTTTCATATTTAGAATTTGTACTTCAAAAATGCGAAACATTGGCATGCAACACTCTTTCGAAAAAAAAAAACATGACGTGTTAACGTACTTAGGCGGACTTGAATCTCCGTTTAGAAAAGAGCAAAACACCAAGTGTCTACGACGAAAGGTCTCGAAAGACAGACGTCATACATTTTTATACAGAGAATAAGACCCTTTAAAGAATCATCTGATGTGTCCTATATCTTTGATGACTAGAACGTACCGCCGAGATGTCACCAAACTTGTAACTTAATGCTTAGGGACTTGAAGTTAAACCCCAAAGAACGCTGGGTTTCTGCACATGCGTATTTGCAATAAAATTCGGATTCAAAAAGGAGCCAAAAAGAGAAAAAAAAACATCAAAGAAATTTATACCACCGTCAATTGAAAATCCGGTAAAAGGGAATTAGTGCTTTCCTCTCGAATTATGAAAATAAATTGTGTCATCTGTTGCACACAAATCAGCACTATCTAATTTAAAAATAAGAAAATTAGCTTCCATATCACACCTACTCGTGGGTATCCTCTTAGCTGAAAAGAGAGGTCACGTACGCGTACAAACTGTTTGCATATTGCGCTGAGGACGCCGAAAATATACCGCTCAATAATTGACAAGGAAAGATCGCACCCGGAAACTACTACATGAAGTCTGCGAGACACTCCTGTGAGGCGAAGCGGTGAAATCTCACGTCCGATGTTACAAAGTTTACAGTTAGAATTTCCTGATGCAGTTTGAAAAGAAAGGAAAATTTTGTCTGATCCCGGAGAAAAAAGGGTCTCACTACGAAAGTAAGATTTGAGATTTTTGGGTCTCGTTATGTTATGTTATGTTGAAATAAAAGGTGATAAAAAATAATTCCTTGAAAACCACCTAATACATTGGAAGTTTGTAAATTATGAAGTTAAAAGCGGTGGAACGGCGTTTGGTGTTAACCGAAAGTTGATAATTTAGAATTCATTTTTTCTACCAGTCTAAAGAACAAAGTAATTTCTGAGAAAGGATCTCCATTCCCAACGATTGTTCGCTGTATTTTGCCAGTGCTCGCATTGACGCTAATACTTGTCAAGTTCCTTTGTTGGAAATGTTATAACGGGATAAAAGGGGCAAAAAGAACGAACTTTAAAAAGACGTTCTTTTTCCAAAAGTTTCGCTCAGAGATTGTCCTGAAATCGAGTAGCAGAGGTGCCGAAGCCCGTATCTTTCCAATCTATCATCAAGCAGACTATCGCTCGGTCAGCCCCTCTGGCGTCTATGCATTTTTTTTTTCTTTCATCCCCTCGTAAAAGGTCAAATGCCCAAGTCATAGAAACAAGATACCTATATTGAGTATCCACGTTGTTTTCGTATCCTGCTGGGGTCAGAAAAAAAAAAACTTGAAGCTCATCTGAATTCCCAGACATCCCAATCAGCACAATTCCCCCTTGACTTGCCATCACTGTTCTAACTTCTGACAAATGTGCTTCAAATCATCACAAACTTCAGGGTAATGTTTACTTTGTAGCCTAGATGACTTCCGGAAATATTTTCTTTGATATTCTCGCCTGACGTTGAAAGGTAGGGTTTCCTTTTTCGGGGTTTTTATTCGACGTCACGGAAAGTCATACGTTTAAGCGGTCGCTTTAACTTCGTGAAACCCAGTGTAGTTGAAGCACCGCGAAGGTTAGGCCGGCGTGCTTCGGAGTTCTTCGCCTTTCGTTAGCCATCACAAGGCCGCAACGTGGAAATTGGTACGATGTTTGCCTTAATTAAACTACACTTATAGTTAATTGAATAGGGCATTTATATTTGATCAATCCTGTAAAATTTGATTGACCATAAAACGTTTGATTGGACTACCTAAGAGTTTTTATACACAATTGTCTATTCGCATCCGAAATGATTGCACCATTCTAGTAAGACTTTTAAACTGTGTGTTTAATATTTTGAATCCCTAATCCATTCATAATCGAAGTTGCGGATTATTTTAATGGTTCATTTGTAAACTAGAGTATTAGCATATTATTAATTTGAGCTGAACAATGCTTCTGTCTTGAAATTCCCTCACAGAAATTTGAGTTTCGCCAAGAACGCTCCGTCGCGGGCGAAGTGAGAGAAGTTCGGTTCATCATGGCCGGGACTTCACTGAAGAGCATAGCGATACTCGTCCTTGTTATTCTATGCTTGTTATGGCAGACTTCAGGCTTTAAAAGAGAACGACAACGTCATGGAAAATCTCGGCGAAAACCTAATATAATCTTCATCATGACTGATGATCAGGACACTGAACTTGGCTCTATGGATGTTATGAACAAGACACGGGAGATTTTCAAAGGAGGTACACAGTTTGTGAATGCATTTGTGACTTCTCCGATATGTTGTCCTTCGAGATCTTCGATTCTTACCGGAATGTATGCACACAATCACAACGTGCTGACCAACAACGTGAACTGCTCGTCTTTGAGCTGGAGAAGAGGTCCAGAGAAAAGAAACTTCGCAAGATACGTTGCGGAAGCTGGTTATCAGACAGGTAAGTTCAACCCTGAACACGAACGGTCAAATTGTTTACCAGCAACTTTAGAGTGCAAATATTCATAATGTCTGGCACGCTAGGGACATATTAATTAGTCTTTTATTGAGTGTTAAGATGATAACGACAGCAAACAAGCAACCAGATGAATAAAAACCAAAGCGCTCGTTATAGTTATTATCCAAATTCCTGAACTCGCTGTGGGAAATTTTAAATGAATTTTCAAGTTGTGTGTCCAGCGAGATGCAGACTTTGATAAACAATGTCAAATTTTTTTGATCATCATCATCTTCAGAACACTGGGCTACCCCAAATAACCCTTTGACCCAAGTGGCACAAGTATGCCTCTCTATACCTCCACAAAGACGAATTATGCCCACCGAATGAGCTGCTAATTGAGAAGTTTACTACTTCCTCAGATAGGGCCATAATCCTAGATTATACCCTCCCGATTGGTCAAAAGTAGAGTATTGGACCAGTTTTTGCATATTCAGCATTTTTATCTTAGACTAGAAAAGACAAGTCCCACGCTCTCTCATATCGATAATACAGCCCATGTCGAGATATCCAAAGATTTGCTTTTTCTTTGGTTTTCTATTTACAGGAAACAAGATACCTAACGATTGGCGTTTCTTTTGGTGTTAAGCGTTTAATCCGTGATAAAACTGTAGTTTCTTTTTTGAATAGCTTTGGAATGTTTTCGACCACCATCATTCATCAGCATGTGGGGTAAAAGCTGGCGCCGAATATATCTTCGGCTCCATATGAACTGAAAAATTTTAATGTTTACTAATAGGTATGCTTAAAAAAGAAACGCCAAAAATGGTTTGGCATAAGCATACAGTAGGGTTTCACGAATTGTATTTTCCCCACCAACTTGATGTGTATCACAAAAATATTTCCTTCGACATATTTTAGAGGTAGTTTTTATTTTTATTTTTTTGTTTCCCTGTCAAAATTAAGCTAAAAATAATTGTCTTTAGGACACACATGTTAAAAGGGGTGAACAAAAGAAAAAAAAACATTTAACCGAGCAAAGAATGCCATTATTATGTGATGCCGTATGACAGTATTTTTTGTTGATTTCCCTAGCCACTGCCAATAAAACTCCAAGAAGTCTCTATGTTTTTAGTGATGTGACCATTTATGTTTGTTTGTTTTTTTACTAAAAGCCAGCAATCGAAGAACTAAAAAATTCGAAAATCGATCTTAAAATAAGTATTCTATAGGAAACTAAATATGAGCATTGTTCTTTTGTATTTGCCTTTATTCAACCTGTTTTGGTTCATCGATAGTGCCTAAATGAGTGGTAATTATTTAGGTTTTATTTTATGGAAATAGTGTAAGCACATTAATATCATGCCAATGTTTACAAAACCCATTTGCCGGCGCAATCAATGATCCTAAAGATGAGCTGTTTAGCCAAAACAATTGTAGTACGTCACCTTAAGGTTACTCCTATCAAATGCTGGCCTGGAAGTAGCTAAACGTGATAAATGTAATATCATCACAGGCACCCCCGGGGACCCAGGGCGTACTGAGCGGAAACGAGCGCTGAGCGTACGAGGGCGAGCTGGAAGCGGACGAGCGCGCGTCGTTACACTCAGCGCTCGTTTCCGAAATCTCAGCCGTGTGTCCATCCTCGGGGACCCAGGGCGTACTGAGCGGAAACGAGCGCTGAGCGTAACGAGCGCGAGCCGGAAGCGGACGAGCGCGCCGCGGGGGAGGAAGGAGAAAAGGAAAGAAGAAAAAAAACGTCTTTTCCCCTCTCTTCATTCTCCCTCTTTCTCACCCCGCGGCGCTCGTCTGGCGTTATGCTTGTTTACTCTCAGTACGCCCTGGGTCCCCGAGGATGCATTACAGGAAGCCAAAGCTCAAGTTTTGGAGTTTTGGTGTTGCTTGTGAGAAATTCACAATAAAAACACACGAGAATCATCGAGCTCATAAAAATGGTAATTGTATTTATCTCTGTAAAGTTGTAGAGGTAGCTGATTTTTGCGACACTTCACAGAGGGAATAACAATTATCACCTATTACATCTCGGTGCAGTCTTGAGTGATTTTAGTGTGAGTCTCGAACAAATGTGAGCTTGAGCTGTGACATTATTAGGCTGATTTTCAGTCATACCAAAATAACTATCCCTTATTTCATGTTCTAAAAATGTTTTGACAAAATATTCTTAATATTGAAAGGATGATTTACATCTTTCAAAAGAAAATACCAGCCCATACTTTTCTTTTTTTGTTTTTCAGACAGCAAAAAAATTTCAAAGTCAAACCTTGAACAATGGAAATATGTATTGAAACGTTTGGTTTGACCAATCACATGTTTGAATTGCAAACAGTCAACTGAATTGTCGCTTGTGATTCGTCAAAAGAAAATAAACATTCCAAGGATATTTTTGGTGCTCACGGTTTTACCACAAAGAGCAACTTTTACATTTTATGTTGTATTGTGTTGTGGAATCCAATAGGTATATAACATATGGAAGAATTCGAGGAGAAATGAGCTAATGACGCTATTTTCCAATACGTTCTAATTTTTGTAAGCTCGAAAAGTTTTCTGAGCTCGAAAATGTCCCGTACGTAAAAACATATCAGCATTCATTGTCAGACTTTTCAAAATTTACATTTCAAATTAGAACAAATTTTTAAAAACGCCGTAAGAATACGTTATGGTACAACTATCAAAGTAACAAAATTTTACCGAGCTCATCAAGGATAAAAAAAATAATTATTAAGGGCAAAGGACCCTGGTAAAGAGAGACTGCACGTGAAAATGTATTCCAGATGTTTTCCAACATATTTCCACATCCTCCACAAAACCACACAAGGGCCTCAGAGGTTTTGATATACATTTTGTAAGAAAGTCCAGCCCGAGATTTCACCAAATTTCAAGAACATGCGAAGAACGTGACGAAGCTCTGATAACAGAACAATTTTCTCTTTTTTTTCAGTCCTGATGCGTTATAAAAGGCAGAATCAAATTGTGGTCATAGTAACAACCTTATTATTGCTATTGATCATTAGTTTGATTCTTTTCCTTACAATTCACTGGGTATTATATTCTTATATACACTAAAATATAAGAACATTGTTAAGAAGATATTTAGCCTCAAAATTTTCCAAAAAAAAAAACGGCCCAGCCTCAACTGAAAATTAAGCTAGACGTTCTTATAAAAAAAGAGTGTAATTGTATTTACTTCTAATTATAAGAGTGTATAAAATGCAAGTAAAACAGATTTCGTTAATAATTTCCAAAAAGTTAGAACGATGTAAATATGAATGCAAAATGTGTTATACGACATTTTGCGCTTTCTAAAACTCACAGCAAAACAAATCCTATCTGCTTTGCAGCCGCTCACAAGCTTGTGGGGAAGGCGTGCGTGACGTCACTAAGAGCGGCAGTAAACAAATTAAAAAACTCCCTGACGTCTGAAAATTTGGCCCAACCACTCAGTTAATAAGCTAAGGGGGGAGGGATGGGGTATTTAATTCGATATCCACGATCACAATAGCAGCTGCTTTTAGGACTATCACAAAGGTCTTTCAAAAATCGTCTAGCTGCTCTTTGGATTAGCATTCTTTCATGGCGATTTCGATTTCCGGTTTTTGCGGTCCTGTCAAATAACGCACTGTCATCACATCGTTAGAGACGAACTTTGACTCCTTTTGTAAGCCAAACCACAGGTCATGATTCCAAAATAAATAAATTCTTACTGTTACCGTGACAACAGCACGCTCGAAACTCTGGAACCTGGGTATTAAAATCATGACTAGTTTTTCGAATGCCATTTGTCGGTGCAATCAGTAATCCTTTATGTGTTTTGATGTTTTTTTTTTTATCCTAATCGCTGAAAATTTCAGAGAACAATGTTTGAAGCTTAGCGTCTTCCAGTCTAATATGGTATTATATTTGCTGCTGTTCTTGTTTAGCTTATTATTTTGTAAACAGTATCAATAAGATAGTATTATTTTAACAATATACTTGTTATCCCTCCTTTCTCTTCTCCCCCCCCCCCCCCCCCCCCCCACCAACCCCCTTCATCTGCCCCGTTTCGCTGACCTCGTCGACCTGTTTCTTTTTGTTCTCTAGGCTATTTCGGTAAATATCTGAATGCATACGATGGGAGCTACATCCCCTATGGCTGGCATCGATGGGCTGGTCTTATCCGGAACTCTCGCTTCTACAACTACGTTCTACGACACAACACATTCTACAAGAAACACCAAAATAATTACGAGAACGATTACTTCACGAACGTCATCACAGATCATGCCATCTCTTTTTTCAAAAATTCCAAAGCGCGAAAACCCGACCGACCGATTATGATGGTTGTGAGTCACTCTGCGCCGCATGGACCTGAGGACGGAGCGCCACAATACCAG
Organism: Nematostella vectensis; assembly: GCF_932526225.1. NCBI lineage: Eukaryota > Metazoa > Cnidaria > Anthozoa > Actiniaria > Edwardsiidae > Nematostella > Nematostella vectensis. The sequence goes on from NC_064044.1 coordinate 5,643,865, forward strand.
GATCATTTCCCCAATGCGACGGCACCAAGGTGGGGCAAACACGTTGTAAACCACAGGGTACCCTAGCCTACTCAGGTGTCTCTAGTGTTTTAGGTCTTTTATTGGGAAAAAGGTTTATTTTTTTTATTTCGGGCTTCTTGTGACGTGATCAAGAAATAACGGGGGGCTGGGAGTAATGGATATCCCCCTCCCCTCTTCCGGCTTCCGGTTCAACTCGCCCTTAGTTCCCTGTCTTCCATGAATAGTACTACAGGAAAGCCCAATTTATAAAAATATTGAAAAAGTCCCAAAACAATCGAAATGCCTGCGGAGGAGGCTAAGGCCTATCCTGTTTTGTCTAAGGTAGCCAGCCCTTATTAACATGACGCAATTAAGGTTGGGTGAACACAGAGTAAACAAAGCTTAGCTTTTTTCTTCCTTTGATAGCCAAGACAATGGGTAAAGAGATGATGTTATGAAGTGGGGGTTCACGAAGTGCTGTTACATATAAAGAAACCGTTTTAGGGGTCTGGTACCGAGCAATTTTAGTTTATTTTCAGAGGCTTTCTCCATTGATTAAAGATGGTCACAGTCACTGTTTTTCTCTTCTGAATACAATTCATAAAGTTTGCGAAGCACCTGCGGTACGCCAGCCTTAAAAAATGATAAGAATCGTGCAGGATTTCAAAATAAGGAATATATTAGTTTCCTGATATGGAACGGTCGCCATCTTGGGTATATGCTGCGCAGGGGGAGGGGGAGAGTTTTTTTTCCTATCGGGGTTGACTCTAAGTGATATCTGTATGATAACTGCTGGGGTTAGCTTGACAAGAATTATGCACGGTTCTCCTGTGTCCACAGGACTCCTAACTGGAATTTTACTTCGCCTGACAAGCACTGGATCGTTCGAGTAACGCCACCTATGACGCAACAAAAGTCGGATTTCTCTGACATGCTCCAGCGCAAACGACTACAGACTCTACTCTCCGTGGACGACAATATTCAGGTAATGATATACATAGAAAGACTACAGACTCTACTCTCCGTGGATGACAATATTCAGGTAATGATATACATAGAAAGACTACAGACTCTACTCTCCGTGGATGACAATATTCAGGTAATGATATACATAGAAAGACTACAGACTCTACTCTCCGTGGATGACAGTATTCAGGTGACGATATAACTAGAAAGACTACAGACTACTATCCGTGGATGACAATATTCAGGTAATGATATACCTAGAAAGACTACAGACTCTACTCTCCGTGGATGACAGTATTTAGGTGACGATATAACTAGGAAGACTACAGACTCTACTCTCCGTGGATGACAATATTCAGGTAATAATATCACTTGAAAGACTACAGACTCTACTCTCCGTGGATGACAATATTCAGGTAATGATAACAAGAAAGACTACAGACTCTACTCTCCGTGGATGACAAAATTCAGTTAATGATATCACTTGAAAGACTACAGACAAGCTGTAGAGATACCAGGTGGTTTGTTGGTGATGTATATCACTCTAGCCCTATGTTGATTTGTTCCTTTATATTCAGGTAAGCTTGACGTCATCAAGCTTATCAACTTTCGTTGATATGCGTGACGTCATATCATGCTTAATGTCCCATTGTATTTCACAGCGTATCTGGGATATGCTGAAAGAGACTGGATATGACCGGGATACCTATATCTTTTTCTCTTCTGATCACGGTTACCACTTGGGACAATACGGCTTGGTCAAGGGCAAATCCATGCCGTACGAGTCCGACATAAGGGTTCCTTTCTTCGTGCGTGGTCCTGGGATTCCCACAGACTCCAAGTAAGATTTTCGATTGGGTATTTTAGTAGCGACATGTTAGTTTTTCGGGCCTAATTTTTAATTTGTTGGTATGCGACGGACGACTGGCAGGAATAAATCATATCATATGAAGTACTTATTGACTCTTCCTGGCCTTTCCTTTTCCAGGATGCACGAGATGGTGTTGAATATTGACCTGGCCCCTACTTTCCTGGACATTGCTGGTGTCAGGCCTCCAAAGACTATGGATGGTACATCCATTATGAGACTCTTTAGACGCTCCAGGCCAGGAAAGTCAGAGAAGGCCCGACGTAGAAGGTAAATATCTTTTTGTTTCTTTCTTTTTGCACTCTTTTATAATGCGATGCAGGCTGCCGTGGCAGCTAATACGAAGTATTATTGTGCGACGCGCGCTATCGTGGCCACCAATACAAAGTGTTATAGTGCGACGCGCGCTATCGTGGCCACCAATACAAAGTGTTTTAGTGCGATGCGCGCTACCGTGGCCACCAATACAAATTGTTATAGTGCGACATGCGCTACCATGACCACCAATACAAAGTTTACCATGCGACGCGCTACCGTGACCACCAATACAAAGTTTACCATGCGACGCGCTACCGTGACCACCAATACAAAGTTTACCATGCGACGCGCGCTACCGTGGACACCAATACAAAGTGTTATAGTGCGACGCGCGCTAGGGTGGCCACCAATACAAAGTGTTATAGTGCGACGCGCGCTACCGTGGCTACCAATACAAAGTGTTATAGTGCGACGCGCGCTAGGGTGGCCACTAATACAAAGTGTTATAGTGCGACGCGCGCTACCGTGGCCACCAATACAAAGTGTTATAGTGCGACGCGCGCTAGGGTGGCCACCAATACAAAGTGTTATAGTGCGACGCGCGCTACCGTGGCTACCAATACAAAGTGTTATAGTGCGACGCGCGCTAGGGTGGCCACTAATACAAAGTGTTATAGTGCGACGCGCGCTACCGTGGCCACCAATACAAAGTGTTATAGTGCGACGCGCGCTAGGGTGGCCACCAATACAAAGTGTTATAGTGCGACGCGCGCTACCGTGGCTACCAATACAAAGTGTTATAGTGCGACGCGCTCTACCGTGGCCACCAAGACAAAGTGTTAAAGTGCGACGCGCGCTACCGTGGCCACCAATACAAAGTGTTATAGTGCGACGCGCGCTACCGTGGCCACCAATACAAAGTGTTATAGTGCGACGCGCGCTACCGTGGCCACCAATAGCTAGGCGGTCAGCATGCGACCATCACAGTGTTATTTACACAAACCTCCTATAACTCCGAGGGTTTCGAAGTGATATTATGTGCACTGAAACATTTAGCGCGCTTAAAGTTCATGTCAATCGGATAGTTTATTTCTCTTTTTCGTATTGCCCGTCTTTTCTCAAAAATTGTCTTCTTTTCTGCAGAAAAGATACTCAGCCCTGGCGCGACACATTTCTGATCGAGAGAGGGTAAGATACATATTCTAGTAGGAAATAAATTTGAAATTCCGTAGAGGAAAAGCAGAACTACAGGACTCAAGAGCGTATCCAATGTTGCGCACGTGCTCTCTATGTTATATTAAAGCGTTCTACATCTTTACATCCCCCTGTTGTTTATGCATTTTCCCTTGCCCCCTCCCCCTGTACTACTGTTCGAGCCCTACTTCTCCCACTAATCATTCATTTCTCGATTTGTCTTTTGGCCGCTAACTTGGCCCGGCTGCTAGGACATTTTCTAAGACTGTACCATAGAAAGGTAAAGATTACTCCTGTTGAGAAATAAGCTCCTGTTGATAGCAGGAGATTTAAGCTCCCGATAGAACTACCCTGAGTGGTATAAAATAAAGGTTTTATTCATACTTTATTGTTATACTCCTTTTACATACAGGAAAATCCGAATCCAAAAAACTAAAACCCCGAGCCAGTTTATCATTCCCAAGTCAAGCTTGCACAAAGATGTCGACGAGACGAAGCCGGGGCAACGGATGAGCAAAGCTGCCGTACTTGAAAGGTTTTGTTCCGAACCAGCCAATCAGCTACCGTGCAAACCCGACCAAAAATGGCACTGCATCAAGGTCAATAACCTCCCGCGATTGCGCAAGTGCAAAAAAGTCGGACAGACATCCGGTTATTATGGGTCACCACCGACGACAAGTCCGGCCCGGGAAATGTGTACTTGTTATCGACCGCGTGTGACAAGTGTCGGACCGTATGACAACATAGATGATATGCCATACGGAGGTAAGTATGATTTGGATATCATTTCAAATGACGGTTAATATGACGTTAAAGATTGTATTAGTGATAATGATGATGATGGTGGTGTTGATGATGATGGCAAAGATGGAAATAATGGTGATGCCAATAATCACTAAAATGTTTGACTATCGTGCATTTGTTTTTTTATCTCAGACGATGCCACTCAATATCTTTACCTCAATCAAGTTGATAAAACCAGGCATCGGAGATCGATACGTGATCAACGCAAACCGCTGTCTCTCAAACAGCGCAGGCTCATGCGGGAGCTAGCACGCATGATCAAACAACAAAAACGCCGCGAACGGAGCAAGATGTTGTCACGTGGCAGTAGCTCAGTGCCGACCACGCCCCCCTTGCCGGTAGTCCTCGACTCCAAGCTGCAGAGACTGAATAAGCGGATTGCGGGAGTCAGGCAAAGGCTCGAGAGCTTGAGAGGGAGAAAAAGGAAGCTACAGAGAATGAGAGAAGAGCAAGAGACTGTGAGACATTTTAAAGAAAGGTAAAACAAATCACATAGCCGTAGCAGGCCACGTAATATATATATATATATATATATATATATATATATATTTTTTTTTTTTGGGGGGGGGGGGGCACAATACAGAACTATTAAGAAAATATTAGGGGGGCACAGCCACGCCCCTACTGGTCGTATAAGTTTTTAAAATATTGGGGGGGTGCCCCCAGTGCCGCACCCCCTGCTACGGTCCTGAATCATAAATGCGAAATAGACACAGTGAGCTGAAGGTACGCAGGTAATGGAATTGGAGATATACATCCAACCAAGGTGATAGCAATTACTCCTAGGCCATGATACATCAGGATTTTAGACAAATTCCAAATCGAAAAAGGAAAACAACATAATTGATCCTCTAAACGCTCAAAATACCACACAGGGTATTAATGGATTAATGTTTTGTGTTCTTAATTTCAGATACGAAGAGTTCCCTTGTCCATGCCCGGAACCTTCCGCGAGATCACGACCTAAACGTAGCCAGAAGCGGCGGGGGCAAAAGATTTGGCGCCTGCGTGCTGGCGTCTTACAAGCCGCCGAGATGAAAAAGAAACGACAGAAGGCTCAGAGTTTGGCGGAAAGAAAGAAGATCAAGAAGGAAAAGAAGAAGTCTAACCCGCGACGATCCAAATGTTCTGTTCCAGGGCTCAGTTGCTTCTATCAGACGAATTATCACTGGAAAGTGCCTCCTCTTTGGACTGGTAAGAACGCCTTTGATTATATACAAAGATTTTGGTACAACGACGACAGCAACAACCGGGATTTGCCGAGGGGGGTGGGGGTGTGCAGTTCATATTTATCGTATGGAAAATGATAGTTATTGGACGGTCCTTCAATAAGAAAAGACTCAGGGTGACCCGGCGGCGATTGGGGGGGGGGGGGGGGGGGGGGGGGTGAGGGACCACACAATATTTATCAGCAATGATAGCACAAAGGACACAACGGCAATATCGGCTGGAGCGCAACAAAATTAAACAGAACAACAACAATAATAGCTGAACTCAACAATATTAACAGCAATAACACAACCACTAGAAGCTGCACACAACAACATTTATAACAGCAACAACAGCAAAAACCAAATCACAAAACAAAACAAATAGGGGCTGGTCAAGACTCGGAATGGAACGCTTACAAAGGATCCCATTCAATATTTTTTTACTCTCAAGTAAGAGATCGAGCTCGATAATCCGCCCATTTCGGAAAAAATAGTATAATTAATTTCAATAATAGGGAATCATATCATGGTATGCACAAGCGCATTGAAACGCAATTTTATCTTTATTGTTTTGATTTCAAACGTCATCTTTGTCATGCCCAGAAGTAGAGCTCCGACCATTCGTTATAATTTTGGGAAAATCCACTAACCGTCTTGTTTATTTTATTGTTTTGATTTCAATATTTCAATCTTTGTTCTATTCAGGAGGGGAGTTCTGTTTTTGTCCGAGCTCAAATAACAATACGTATTGGTGCCTTCGGACCATCAATGCAACACACAACTTCCTGTACTGCGAGTTCATTACACAGTTCTTGGAATACTTTGATCTTACTCTGGACCCATATCAGGTAGGCTAAGATTAAAAATGAAGAAGGGGGGGATAATAATTCAGACCTGATACTTTGCGCTCGACATTCTTGCCAGAATGTCGAGTGCAAAGAGCATATGAAGCAAACGTTGTCGTTTTGGGGGTCTGGTACCGAGGAAACTAAGTTTCTTTTCAGGGACCTTCTCAACTAACTAAAGATGGTCACAGTAACTGTTTTTCTCTCCTGGTTACAAGTCATAAAGTTTACGAAGCCCCTGGGGTACACTTACCTTAAAAATTACAAGAATCATGCAGATTTTCCAAATAAGGAATATATTAGTTTCCTTATATGGAAGTGACCGCGTTTGCCAAAAACGCCAATTGAGTCCCAGGTCTGACTGGGGGGGGGGGGGGTCCACAGTCTTACACTATATCAAAACATTTGGTCAAGCATTTTAGCCGGGTAGATAATAACTATTTCTTATAATACTTGCAGAAAATGCGCAGTCTAACATGCTTTAAAACGTCTTTTCCCAGCTCTATAACATTGTGGACCGCATTAGTCCCATCATGCTCTACGATCTTCACAACCAGCTCGAGGAAATGCGCAAGTGCAAAGGGGCAGAGAGCTGCACACACTACCACGGGAAGCCGCGGAGCTCCTCAGCCAGCGTGCAGGCTCCGCTCCTCGGAGCTACCCCATCGGTGGAACCCACCGAGCAGTCACGTGTTGTTGAGACAACAACTGCACTATTTACTAATGACATGACTACAGAAGCGACTCAGGAACCAACTGACGCCTTAACGACTGTTCCATTATATGAGGCGACACCGACTGTCGCGAATATGGAGAAAAATGAACATGATGGGAACAGTAGTGACTATGGAAATTCCGAAGTGACAGAACAAGAACACGACGAAGATGCAAGTAGCGAAGAAAATGATGATAAACCAACAAGAAAAACAAAACTCGACAAAGCGCAAAGGAAACTAAATAAGCGTTTGAGGCAAAAAAAGAAGAATAAGAATGTTGCTAATGGCGAGGAAAATGAACGAAAGGTAAAGGGCGATAACAAAGGTTTAAAGAAGTTGAAAAAGAAGAGGAAGGGAGGGAAAAATCAAAAGATGCCAAACGAGGATGCAGACTCTAAGAACATTGCGTCGAATAGTCTAACTAAACAGTTGGAGCCATGATCCGTTATTCCCTTTAGGCTGGTTCTATCTTCCGATCTCCCACATCGGATGAGAAACAAGCGTGGTTTAGATATATAACGACGGGAACAGAACACAACGTTGACAAAATTCAACATGCATGCTCGATGGAACGTGCGTCTTGCTGCCAGCGTCATTGAACTTAAATCATCGTTCCAATCTATTTGCATACGATCGGGAGATTATATGAAAAAACGCTTGAAATTTTACGATGTGACGCGCGCTACCATGGCCACCTTGAAAATAGCCAATAAGGATGCTAGAAACGTGCTATCTTATTGGTATTTCGCTAGCCAATGAGCGTGTCAAAGAAATAATTAAGCGGCACATTAAAGTGCGGCGAAGTTGTCAATCAAAACAGGCTCATTAACCCACTTTCTTGAAACTTCATCTTAGTGGCCACGGTAGCGCACGGTGGCGATCGGGGCGATGATATGAGAAACAGCATTTAGTAAGCAACTGGTGATGTGTATTATGCGTTACTATGGGGTAGTGGGTGCGTCTATAATTCGTTTGTGAGCAATGTTATTTTTACTCTACCCCTTTTCAGCCTCGCTTTCAAGCAGGGCCCCATGTAATGGAATCTTAGAAGTTGAGCAATGTCATTCTCCAAAGCACAGTTTGTACCATGGTTCCGGCTCAGTTTTATGCAGAGCTTAATTCTTTATTATGAATGGGATTGGGAGTCCTCAGAGGGTTTTTTTTTCGTGTTGCAGTTATAAGCCTATGATTGATTTTGTTCGTTCTTCGTTCATGTACATCTGTAGCCTGGGGGCGGGGGCATTTAACAAAAAGTAGTCAATCCATTGTACGTAAAAAGTTATGCCAATACGAAACAAATTTGCACAAAGTAGGAAGATTTTGATATATCTTGGTAGTTTTTTTTATAGCACAGACATTGAATAAAAACATACTAAGAGCCTATCCAAATTGGAGCGCGGGTACATCTCTTGATTTAAATAATATCTGTGTCAGCATTCAGTTCAGTTCTTTTTGGCGAGCGTGGCGTAAGAGGGGTAAGTTATTCCTTGAATTCCACAATACCGAGCACATGTTTACTTACTGGGAATAAAAAGCACTTAGTTCTTGTATCACTGTAGTCTCCATGGTCAACAGGGTCATAAAAGTGTAAAACGGTAACCGGGATTTTAGATTCGTGAAACGAGGACAAGGGATACCCCCCCACCCCCTTTTACCTGCCCCCTTTCACTGACCTGATCTAATACTCTTTGATCTAACGTCTAGTTCCAGAGGGGTCGGAAGTATGACCCCCCACCCCTATGGATGGATATTTTCTGGAACTACACAAGTATAAGCATAAGTAACTTATATTTTTATACCGCTGTGTAGATTATTATTTCTAATGTTGAAGGTCTGGATCGAAGGAGTTTTTGCCTGGATCCTTCATTCGCGGATCGCCGTTTATTACCTGTCCATTCGAACTCTTTTGATGCATTTGGATAAGCGGCTACTCTTACACAGGGGTAGTATAGGGTCCTCAAAGGAAAGACATGGGGGGGGGGGTGTATTTGGGTTCCTGAAAGATAAAAACCCTTCGTGCATGACCAAACCAAATTTCCTTTACCCTTGATTTTTTACAGTAAATGCGCTCATATGCCCTTTGTAAAGCTGACCCCCTCCCCTCCCCCAGCTATTGCCAAAGGAACTGGGAACATCGGTAGAAAAAGATACTGTGATCTCGGTCCTATATATTTGGATTCATCCAGCTTCTATTTTGCTTCCACCTTTGCTAGGTTACTATAAGGACATTCAACCATCTGATGACATAATCTGTTTGTTATTTAAACAGCTGGGGCCGGTTCCTGAAAGGCCGATTAACTTAACCCTCGATCAGCGCCTAATCCCGGGTTAAAATTCGCTAATCGTAAGTTAGCTAACCGACTGATAACTCACGGTTCCCGAAAGCCAAGTAATCCCCCGAATTACTAACCCTGGATTAAACGAGTGAAAAACTGGTTTGAGGAGTAAAATTCACACAGGGTACCCAGTATATCAACAGAAAGCAACTTAAATTTACCTTTGGTGGTTTTATATTCGCAGAGAAGCCTCAAAACGCCTCTACATCATTTGTAATTACCTCCATTTCATTGCCAAAAATGTCATTTGCAGGATTCGGGTTGGTGCGTGACACTAGCGAGACAGATTCATTTCAAGTACAAATTTCATGTAACTTTCTGTCTGTCCCAGCACAATTTTAAAGTCAGCATCGCAACGAAGGTCACATAATAAAGCGAAATGTTAGGATATTTGATCCCTAAATTGTTTTGTGTAACGTCTTTTTTGTCGACAACTTTATTTTATGAAGCTTTAGTTCTACTACAAAGTTTGGGAGGCCTGTGTTACGCCAACTAAACAGTGGGTTAGCGAGTTAACCCACCTCGCGAGCAGGGTTAGATTTTACCTCCAAACTGACCCAGAGTTAGCGCTAACCAGCGTTTCGGGAACGGAACTAATCTGGGGGTAAAAATTTAATCGTGGGTTAGGGTTAATTTAACCCTGGGTTTGCGCAAATCGGCTTTTCAGGAACCTGCCCCTGGTGTCAGCACTGGTAATAAAACAGAAGAATGTCATAACGAATTCTGTGATTGACTCCGTGGCGCAATGGTAGCGCGTCTGACTCCAGATCAGAAGGTTGCGTGTTCAAATCACGTCGGGGTCAGTACTCATGTATTTTTTTGTATTTTATTACTTCTAGATTTATTTTCTTTTTCAACTATCGGGGTCATATTTTTATTTTTCACTGAAATATAAAACACAATTATCGTATTATTTCATTTTGGTAAGAGATAAAAGAAAACGACAATTTAAACATTTTATCTTTCTTTAATTTCGGGTTTGTAAAAAAAATCTATCTAGTAAAAAATTATTCAATTTACAGAGAAAAAAATGCCGCATGATTAATCTCAGAGTTATTTTATTTGATTTTCTGCACGTTATATGACAATTCAATTGTATATACAAGTGAAAATATTCGACACTATGTATTCTTATTTCGATATAAATCATATCGAAGTTCTTAATTATTTCAACAAGAACAATCGAAATTGGTCTTTTACAAAGTCACAAGTTGAAAGTTGGAGTATCACAACATTTCAGAAAAATTCTAAAGTCTCACTTTCCCAGATGTAATTAATAATACAACAATTGGGCATATGACTGCAACTGATAGTCCCTAATAATATGCCACACTTTGATGATAATGGACTCCCTGTGATTAAAACGGACTCGTTCTTAGTCCTCCCCCTCGCTCAATACATCCTCCTCGTTTCTGCTATTGACGTAATCATTACGGAGTCGGTCCAGTTCCTCGAGCTCACCCTAGAAAACGGACAAGAAAAAACGTTTGTTTTAGAGAATTGGACAACGCTTTTGCTAACATTTTAATACCTATCTCGCTGACACTTGTATAGTGGATGCAATAGGCCATTCCGGCGATAAGTTTGCATGCGCATTACAATAGAAACCTACCTCAACTACCACAATGCAGCGCGCGGTTTTTAAACAGGAACGCGCGCTATAAAAGGGATAGCTCCGTCCCCCTTTTCAGAAGCTCTCGCGCAAGTCGTCGTCATTCACAACTAGACTTCATTGAGTGCGGACCTCTGTAAACCGCCGAAAACATGCTAAAAGTACGACAAACTACGACAACTTTAAGTACAAAAGAGTGTTAAAGAGCTATAAGGAATATTCGTGTGTGGAGTTTGGAGTCCATTTTCTACAAAAACAAGAGTAAAAATTGTACTTGAGAAATCAATAACAGCGCGCGCTCGTTTGAAATGGCGTCATTAGTGCGCGCGCGTACAAACAACGAATCTGAAGTATTCATCGCTTCAAGACCTTTCTATTCCTCGCTATGTTTGCTTCTATAGTGTGTCATCTGGAGCAGAATTACCCAAAATCACCACTTTTCTAGTATTTATTCAGTATCACAACATGCTTACGACGCCATGTTGAATTGCGTCCCCTAAAATCGTCCCAGCATGCTGTTCGCTTATTAACTCGCTACAATCCCAGCGCAACGTAAGAATGTCGAGTAAAGAAATGACCTCAATAGTCAAGCCGCATATAACCACCCTCAACCCACACATATTAAACCTCCATATTATCCTATCGCCCCCATACTATCCTATCGCCTCCATACTATCCTATCGCCTCCATACTATCCTATCGCCTCCATACTATCCTATTGCCTCCATACTATCCTATCGCCTCCATACTATCCTATTGCCTCCATACTATCCTATCGCCTCCATACTATCCTATCGCCTCCATACTATCCTATCGCCTCCATACTATCCTATTGCCTCCATACTATCCTATCGCCTCCATACTATCCTATCGCCGCGTATAGTTACACAAGATCTCTTTTTAAGATTCAAAGAAGGTCGACCAACCACTCCTTTGTTATTGTTTATCAATGAAATTCGACGGTTTATTCGCAAGGAAACTCCAAAATAACAATCTACGAATGAAGTCTGATACGATATTGACGATATTTCATTGAAAATATCTTGGTTTCTTGCTTGAATTAGCCGATGGAAATGGAATCTTCGTATGACTCTTGTGTGACTTGAGTGGGAGCATAAAATGGCGGCGTGATTGGCCTTCTTTAAGTTGTGTGCACATTAGATCTTAGATTTAACTCGTAATTGTTTCATATTCGGCTATGCCAGGATTTAAAACATGTTCAGGTTTTAAACACAGTTTCGCCCCTCCTTTGGACGCAGCAGAAAACCACGTTTAAGCCATGTGTAAACCAAACGCCCACACTGCAGGCCAAAATAGCTGTGTGCACACCATGTTGGGAGGTGCAGTTAGATAGCTCGCCACCTCTTCCCTTGCGTTATGACTAACCAAGCAAGGGCAGTGTCAGTAACGATGGTCGGTTTTGGCGCTGTTTGCAAAGTGCTTTACTTATGAATAAACACGGACTGTAGGGCCCTTTTCTGCCTTTCCCAGTTGCAAGGATGTTACACAGTATTTGGATCGCGTGACGAGATTGCGTGACCAAGAAGTGAGGCAATCACTCACCTTGACGACTCCGAGGTAGAAGTTCCTCTTTGTTCGGATTTTTTGCATTGGGAAGGGGTTCAGGCCCTGGAATGCAATCTGTGCAATAGATAGATTAAAAATGAATTAGACAATGGTCAGGCAACTTGAAGGAGGTGGGCGTGGACGACACAACCGTACGTAATCGCCGCCGAAATGCCGTAAACCCTTGTAGAAGGTTTCACAGGAGCAAATCCAAATTTTGCTACAGGGGAGCACTCTGGATATTTTAGACTGCTAGCTGTCTCTCCTTTGGCAAAAAATCCCAAAATTAGGCGGGGCAATGGCGTGAGTGCCGAGGGCGCGAGAATTTTCAGCGGTTCCTCTGGACTATCTCACCCGACCTAGAGCGTGTATTTTTATGACGGACTACGGTAGCGAAAGGACAGACTGGCTCGCAGGTTGCAAATATTTGACACGGCAAATGTTAGGGAGAGGGATGCCTCCCTCGATCAACTTACACATATTAACGAATATGACCATTAACATTTTGCGACAAAGTTATGGTCCCCTATCCTCTACGGTACTTTTTATAGTCCCCTATCCTCTCCTGCAATTGTCTCGTAGTAAAATACCCCCCCACCACCCCTACCTGTGAAAGTAGGTTATGGTCCCCTATCCTCTCCGGCACTTGTCTCATGTAGTTAAATATTCCCGCATGATCTTCAATCTTGAGAAGTTCTTCCTCGTTCATTTTGAAGACAGCAAGCGCGTAACGAAAGAGTACCTTGTTGCCTTCGTACAGAAAGGTGTCCCACACCCGCAGGATGGTCTGAAAATATGACAAGCAATGAGTTTTCTAAAGGAATTCATCTTTATGATACATCTACCACCAGAATTTCCCTTTCACTAAAACTTTTTTAAGGTCTTATTGGTAAAGGTAAATTTGACACCACTTTTTGTTTTTCTGGTTTTTGCAAAACTTGTATCAATAGTTCTTAAACTTTATTTTTGCAAAAAAATTTTTTCCACTAATCGCATTCTAAGACGGGTAAAATGGGCCTTTGCTGTTTCCCGTGACCTGTTGACCGTGAATTTCGCCAAATCCTTGAATTTTCTAGCGTATTATTTTGAGGCGAGAACTCGAGCTTGTCGGGCGTAACCTCGCGACGGGTTTTAAGATATCGCCTTTTAATTTTCGGGATCTGATAGATAATTATGCCATGTCATAAAGTGTGTGAGGAATTCTCGATTTTCGACTGAAGATCGCTTCTATAGCACTTTTCGTGTCCAAATTTCGCCAGAAATGAGAGTTCCAACTTTCATTCGTGATGTTTTGTTGAAAGTGTCAAATAACAAAACGTCCTCACACACTTGGTAGATCATCTATCTGTCATTGAGATGCAATTACGTGCAAGTGCATGCGCAATAACGCGAAGGTGCATTACGCTCTTTAGTAAACTCCGTACTTTTGAGTTTGAGGTCTCAAAACTTAAACATGGAATTAGCTATTGCAAAAATTAAACTTGCAGGAGATAATTCAGTTTTTTATCTTTTATTTGATATATAGTTTGTACATGTAGTGAAAATTGCGGCGCGACTATATTTTTTTCCCGCGGACACGTCGTTTACCTTTACGGAGACCTTAAATGTGTTTTATATACAGTGGTACCTCCATTAAACGTAGTATTTTCGCTGACGTTTCGAGCGTTAGTTCTTTGTTAGCCTTTTTGCTTCGACGAAGGACTAACACTCAAAACACCGGCGAAATTACTCTGTTTCCACAGAAGCGTACATACTATTTCAACCGTTTGTTGGTTTATTTATTTAACTCCATAACCGCTATATAGACCACCTAGTTATTTTACAGCGTGTCTGTAGTCAAACCACTGTATAACAAAGCAGGTCTATATTTCTTCGTTTGGACTCTCATTTGATTTTAACTTCGTTTGATTCTACTTGGATTTGGATTATAGCAATATATGAAGTACAGGGAGCGACATCACAAGATAAGCGTCGTCACGAATGAGGGCATCCAAATATTCAAGAAATTTTAGCATATCAGTCAATCTTGTTTTAAAAACTGTCGTTTTTCTAGCTAGCTCGGCCATTTCCTCATTAGGCATTACATACCATATTTGGGAGTCCGCTTCAATCATTCTTTCGCTTTTTTATCGCTCTAGAGCTTTTTAAGTCGAGAATATCCAGGTAAACTTGCAGGAATTCGTGTTTACTACGATTTTGCTGGCAGCCATCTTGGAAGTGGAGCCTATTCCTTAACGTTTTGGAATATCACAGGTCTCCCGCGCGCTCGCCCCAGGCTCTTTTACACCATTTAGAAAAACGACAGCCATTGGTTGATATGGAATAACTACTAGCCCCCCACCACCATTCTCTGATAAAAAAAAAATGTTCACGAAAGACGTAACTACTTGCTCAACTTCAACTGCGATAAAGAGTTTTAAAAAAATGTGAAAGGAGTAACTTGGCTCACCTGTATGGGAAAGCTGTCGATGAACACTGTGAGAAACCAGTTGAAAGTGATGAGAGACAGGTCCACCCTGGAACGTAATCATAATGGGATATTTAGATATAACGCTTTCAACCTATGGAATTGAAGTGTTTCTTAACAGAGAAAGATTGGTTTTCCCAAAAAAAGACACAAAATTACATACTCATGGCATCAAATTATTTCGGTGCGCAAAAAAGGTTTTTAGGCGATGTTTGGGTATTCCTTGGTGTTACGGAGAGCTTTGTTTTTGGTGCTCAAGGCCTTTGTACTCTATTCTATTCTATTGTCTCGTTCTAAGGTCTTTGTTTTTGGCTTTTGTTCCATTGTGTTTTTGGTGCTGGTGCTCCGTAACACAAAGAAACTATCCGATGTTTCCAGGTTTCCAACACAATTTTATACAGGCCTGCCTATGGTCTGGCTCAGGGCAACCAAGCTTTATCTCGCCTAACATTCCCAATGTATGTAAAGCCTGGGCAATTTCTCCATCAGAAGATCTCTGAGGACACCCTGGTCTGCCTGTGGTACCTTTCCACAGGGTAACCAAGCTTTATCTTACCTCGCATTCTCAAAGTGTGTGTAAAGCCTGGGCAGTTTCTCCATCAAATCTCTGAGGACACGCTGGTCTGCCTGTGGTACCTTTTTACAGGGTACCCAAGCTTTATCTTACCTGACATTCTCAAAGAGTGTGTAAAGCCTGGGCAGTTGCTACATCAGAAGATTTTTGAGAACACGTTGGTCTGCCTGTGGTACGTTTTCACAGGGTACCCAAGCTTAATCTTACCTTACATTCTTAAAGTGTGTGTAAAGCATGGGCAGTTTCTCCATCAGAAGATCTCTGAGGACACCCTGGTCTGCCTGTGGTACCTTTCCACAGGGTACCCAAGCTTTACCTTACCTTACATTCTCAAAGTGTGTGTAAAGCCTGGGCAGTTTTTCCATCAGAAGATCTCTGAGGACACCCTGGTCTGCCTGTGGTACCTTTCCACAGAGTACCCAAGCTTTATCTTACCTTGCATTCTCAAAGTGTGTGTAAAGCCTGGGCAGTTTCTACATCAGAAGATATCTGGGAACACCCTGGTCTGCCTGTGGTACCTTTCCACAGGGTACCCAAGCTTTACATTACCTTACATTCTCAAAGTGTGTGTAAAGCCTGGGCAGTTTCTCCATCAGAAGATCTCTGAGGACACGCTGGTCTGCCTGTGCTGCGAGCAAGGTCCTTGAAAAGTAATCCTTCGGCATGATGTGCTCCACAATAGCCACTAGACACCTGGTATTAAACAAGTGGTTACAAGATAACAAGCCAGGAACTTTAACTTTGATGGAAAATGAATATTGCACAGCTGGCCTCGTCTAAGGTAGTATCCTCAGGCGTGCTTTAAACAATTGCTAAATTCCAGTCGTACAATATAGCCTATTTCAATTTAATGTTGTCAGT